>NC_068928.1:22652196-22955227 GCF_023091745.1 Budorcas taxicolor
CGCTCACTTGACAAACTTCAATCAGTCTTTCCCTCCCTCCCTCCTAGAGCCACCTACTTGAGGGCTGTCTCTCAGGCAGCTGTTCCACACAAATTTCTAAACTGTTTCAAACACACCTGTTAAGTAATTCACTTTCTCCCCCCACAAAAAACTGTACCTCGAAGATCATAGCATCACTGCCTACTTGAAGTTAGATACCGTGAAACATCATCCTTTCAGTATTTGTTGGTCACCGGCTGTTATTGTCCCTCTCCATCCCACCCCGACCCCACCCATAGAGTCTGTATCTCCTAAATGTTTATCTGATTTGCCCATGTGTGTCCATAGGACAGCAGCTGCTGTTCATCGAGGTTCCAGTCTCAGCCACTCAAATCCATCTCTCCACCCCCATTCCATCCCAGTGATCTTTGGGAAATGCAAATCTAACCTTGGTAAATCTGACCTCTGCTAAAACGCTAAAACTGGACCATTGGCACTGCAGGATAAAGTTCAGATTCTCCAACCTGACCCACACAGGCTCCTCCCCCACGGTGGTTGACCTGCCTGCTCTTAGTTGCTCCAGTCACATGGAATTGCCTGTAGTTTCTGCAAGTGCTGTTCTCTCACCTGTGACCCTCAAACATAGTCCCTCCTGAAACAGCATGTCCTCCAGGAAGTCTTCCCTAACTACTCCCGGTGATTGTCTCCATTATCTTTGTCCATTGACTGTTTTGTAATTATCTATTCATCTGTTTGACTTCCATTTTTCCCATTGACTGTGAACTCTTTGAGGACATGCTGCTGCTAAGTCACTTCAGTCGTGTCTGACTCTGTGCGACCCCATAGACTGCAGCCCACCAGGCTACCCCGTCCCTAGGATTCTCCAGGCAAGAACACTGGAGTGCCGCCATTTCCTTCTCCCATGCATGAAAGTGAAAAGTGAAAGTGAAGTCGCTCAGTAGTATCCAACTCTTAGCGACCCCATGGACTGTACCCTACCAGGCTCCTCCATAGCATTTTCTAGGCAAGAGTACTAGAGTGGGGTGCCATTGCCTTCTCTGTGAGGACATGAGCCATGCCTTATTCAGCTTGCTGTAACCAGCTCTTGATACAGAAGTAAGTACAAAATAAATGCACAATATGAGTTTGTTGAATGAAAACATAAATAAATGAGGTGAAAGGTGTCAGCTTCTAGGAATAAAGGACTGAAAGCTGGGAGAATGATGTAATGTGGATAATAATGACCCTTTATTGAGGGTCAAAAATTTACTAGGTGCTTTACTTACTGTGTCATTTAATCCCTACGGTAACCCCGGAAGATAGCCACATGCCCATTTTCCAGATGAAAAAACCAGCTTTAAGTAACAAGTATGTCAGAACTGAGATCTGAATCCAGGTCTAATTTGAATGAAATTCTGGGGTCTTTTTTGTTTTGTTTTCTGTGGGTTTTTTTTCGGCTGTGCCTTGTGGCTTTAAATATTTTAGTCCCCCCATCAGGGATTGAACCTGGGCCAGGGCAGTTGTAAGCACCAAGTCCTAACCACTGGACCACCAGGGAATTCCCTGGGTTTGGGTTTTTTTTCTTCCAGTCTTTTTGTCAGGAATGTTAAAGACCCCACATCAGCACTGCTGGCAAATTGTAAACAAATTATTATACCTAAAATAAGCTACAAGGATATGTTACTCAACACTGGGAATATAGCCAATATTTTATAATTATAATTTAAAAATTGTGAGTCACTATAGTGTACATGTGTAACATAAAACATTGTACATCAACTATACTTCAATTAAAAAATCATAAATAAAACCACTAAAGTACTAAAAAAAATGTAGAGATTATTTTACTGATTTTAAGGTAGAAAAGGCTTTTCCATCTTTCCATTACACATGACATTAAACCCAGAAGTCAAAAAGAAAAAGACTTGTCTACATTTAAAATTTTAATTTCTGTAGGGAAAAGGAGAAAGAAACTGTAAACAGCGTTAAAAGACCAGTCACAAACTGGACAAAGAATTAATATCCTTGATATAAAGTCACTTATAAATCAATGAGGAAAAGATGAACATCTCAATTGAAAATTGGGAAAAGAATATAACCAAATCATCTATAGAAAAAATACTAATAACTGATAAAGATATGAAAAGAAGTTTGGTCTTAGAATAATCATAGAGATTCACTCTAAAGTTTTTCTAATGTGGGCCATTTTTAAAGTCTTTCTGGAGAAGGAAATGACAACCCACTCCAGCATTCTTGCCTAGAGAATCCCATGGACAGAGGAACCTGGTGGGCTACAGTCCATGGGGTCGCAGACAGTGGGACATGACTGAGTGACTAAAGAACAATTGAATCTGTTACAGTATTGCTTCCGTTTTATGTTTTGGCCCCAAAGCATGTGGGATCTTGGCTCCCCGAGCAAGGATCAAACCCACACCCCCTGCCTTGGAAGGTGAAGTCTCAACCACTGGACCACCAGGCAAGTCCCAGAAATTCACACTTGTTTTTGAAATTCACATTTTAATGATACTATTTTTTTTCATTTTTTAAGTGACTCCATTATATATATATATATATTTTTTTTTTTTTTTTTTTTTTTTTTTTTTTGAGTCACAGAGCAAAGCATGTGGGATCTTAGTTCCTTAACCAAGGATCAAACCCATGCCCCATGCAGTAGAAGCATGGAGCCCTAACTACTGGGCCACCAGGAAGCTCCATATATGTATATATGGAGTTATATATTTTTCATTGTGGTTTATTACAGTTATATCTTTCTCACTGTAGTTTATTACAAGATATTGAATATAGTTCCCTGTGCTGTATAATAGGTCCTTGTTTATTATCTACTGGACATGGAACAACAGACTGGTTCCAAATAGGAAAAGGAGTACGTCAAGGCTGTATATTGTCACCCTGCTTATTTAACTTATATGCAGAGTACATTATGAGAAACGCTGGGCTGGAAGAAGCACAAGCTGGAATCAAGATTGCTGGGAGAAATATCAATAACCTCAGATATGCGGATGACACCACCCTTATGGCAGAAAGTGAAGAGGAATTAAAAAGCCTCTTGATGAAAGTGAAAGAGGAGAGTGAAAAAGTTGGCTTAAAACTCAACATTCAGAAAATGAAGATCATGGCATCTGGTCCCATCACTTCATGGGAAATAGATGGGGAAACAATGGAAACAGTGTCAGACTTTATTTTGGGGGGGTCCCAAAATCACTGCAGATGGTGACTGCAGCCATGAAATTAAAAGACGCTTACTCCTTGGAAGGAAAGTTATGACCAACCTAGACAGCATGTTGAAAAGCAGAGACATTACTTTGCCAACAAAGGTCCGTCTAGTCAAGGCTTTGGTTTTTCCAGTAGTCATGTATGGATGTGAGAATTGGACTGTGAAGAAGGCTGAGCGCCGAAGAATTGATGCTTTTGAACTGTGGTGTTGGAGAAGACTCCTGAAAGCCCCTTGGACTGCAAGGAGATCCAACCAGTCCATTCTAAAGGAGATCAGTTTGGGGTGTTCTTTGGAAGGACTGATGCTAAAGCTGAAACTCCAATACTTTGGCCATCTCATGTGAAGAGTTAACTCATTGGAAGACACTCTGATGCTGGGAGGGATTGGGGGCAGGAGGAGAAGGGGACGACAGAGGATGAGATGGCTGGATGGCATCACCGACTTGATGCACATGAGTTTGGGTGAACTCCAGGAGTTGGTGATGGACAGGGAGGCCTGACATGCTGCAGTTCATGGGGTCGCAAAGAGTCGGCCACGACTGAGTGACTGAGCTGAACTGAATATTTTATATATGTTAATCCCATACTCCTAATTTATTCCTCCCTCCCTCTCCTTTGGTAACCATAATTTTGTTTTTTATGTCTGTGAGTCTATTTCTGTTTAGTAGGTAAGTTCATTTGTATCGTTTTTTTAGATTCCACATATAAAGCGATCTCATGTATTTGTCTCTTACTTAGTATGATGCTCTCTGGGTCCATCCATGTTGCTGCAAATGGCAACACTTCCTTCTTTCTTATGGCTGAGTAGTATTTCATTGTGTATGTAGAGATATCTTTATCCATTCATCTGTTGATGGATACTTATGTTGCTTCCATGCCCTGGATATTATAAATAGTGCTGCTATGAACATTGGCTGCATGAATGATAATGGTTTTTATATCATTCATATCAAAATATCATTTTTTTGAGATTAAAAACCTCGAACAAAAACCTTATCTGGGGAATTCCCTGGTGGTTCCGTGTTTAGGACTGTGTGCTTTCACAGGTTCAGTCCCTGGTTGGGGAACTAACCCACAAGCTGCATGGCATGGCCAAAAGAAAAAACCTCACAAAAACAAAACACTTATCTGTACAAAGAGTTTGACTTTTTAAGAAGCTTTAACATGTTATTGCTTTAGAGATTTTTTTGTGTGTGCTAAAATAATAATGAGATGCCACCTCTAACCTATCAGATTGGGTGTGGGGAAACATACCAATATAATTTATGAGAACACAAAGCCATTCTTTTTGGGGGGCCATTTGGAGTAAATACTCAAATGTTTAATATTCTTACCCCATAACTCAGCAATTCCACTTCTAGGAATCTCTTCTATAAAAAAAGTAGCACTAATACAGAGAGAAATGCAGATCGAGTTGGCTACTCAATCATTTATTGGATCAAAATAATTAGAAACAACCCACATCCCCATAGGTAGGGGATGGCTTAAACAATCTGTGTTATTTCCCCATGGTGGAATCCCAGTTTTTATAAAAAGAGGTAGTTTTATATCAACTAACATCAAAAGATAGCCAGGATACATTGTTAAGTAAAACTAACAAACTAGCAAACTGCAGAATGAGACGCTCTTCTCATGTGCGCAGAAAAACATCTGAAAGGAAGCATCTAAACTGTTCATGAGCTTCTCTACACACTGGGACAGAGGGGTTTGATCTTTATTTCCTGTCTGGGTAATGAAGTATGTGAGGAAATAATTCAGGACTAGACCAACAGGCATTCCATGAAAATTAAGTCTGGCCCCTCCCTCATCCCACAGAATCCCTTGAGGAGAAGGGAAATCTGATTTTTACTCTAGACACATCTATGTTAGTGCCTTTTGTTCATTTCTAAGCTTTTATTTATTGTGGCTGTGCTAGGTCTTCATTGCTGCACAGGCGTCTCTCTGGCGGTGGTGAGCAGGGGCTTCTCTCCAGGGGCTGTGCGCACGCGTCCTCATTGTGCTGCCTCCCTCGTTGCGGAGCACAGGCTCTAGGGCACCTGGGCTTCAGGAGCTGTGGCATCTTCCCAGATCAGTGACTGAACTCGTGTCTCCTGCCTTTGCAGGCAGATTCTTTACCACTGAGCAATGGTACTAGGGAAGCCCAGTCCTTTTTATTGTTAACAAACAACATTGCTTGTTATAATTTAAAAAAAATTCAACCTAGTGAGAAAAGCAAAAAAAGAATGTAGGAAATTTGCAAATTATGTGTAAATTTAAGAAAATAATCTGCCGCACTCTCCTCTTCCAGAGAAAAATGCCGTGTGATCCCTTTCTTTCAAATGCTTTTTACGCACATCCATCTTTTTCATTTCTTTAAAAAATAGTTAGTTACTCGGTTATGTCGGGTCTTAGTAGCAGCGTGTGGGACCCAGAGTGGGCAGGCTTCAGTAGCTGCTGCGCTCGGGCTCTCTAGTTGTGGTCCGTGGGCTTCGTTGCTCTGCATCATGTGGGGTCTCATAGGTCTGACCAGGAATGGAACCCAAGTCCCCTGCATTGCAAGGTAGATTCTTAACCACTGGACTACCAGGGAAGTCCCCCTCACATCTTTAAGTCTAAAAAACAGTCACAAAGTAAACACAAAATGGAAGAATTCTAAACATGTATTCTGAGGCCAAAAGGAATGAAATTTATAAAAAGGAAACATGATTTACATGTAACAGGATAGCATGAACAAGCTCCCATATTCTTACACAACCTGATTTAGTTGGTTGTTTAGGAACCTTTCATAAGGAATATCTCTTTAATTTTTTATCATCCAACAGTTAGGTTGTTTCCCATTTCAGAAAAATGTTTTGCAAATAAAGGAAAGAAGAGACTGGGACTAAACAGAGCCCAGGACAACAGAGAAAAAGTCCCTGCAGTCATCTCTTCCCCCTTCCTGACCCCATCCAGTGCGGTCTCTGCCCAGGCCTTCCAGACCCACTCCCAGAGCTTGGCTAGGACCCAGAGCCAATTGGCCTCCAGCACTGACATTTCCCGGTGAAAGCGCAAGGGGGCATGTCTTTCTGGCCCTGGGATATTTTCTCAGCACAAAACACAATCTGATCGGGGCAATCTGAGGCCTAAGCCCCATCCACCATCTTCCCACTCACAAAATTCAAGGTCCTCAGGGGTCCGGTGGCCCAGAGATGGGTACAACATTTTCATACTGGGGTTCCTCCTGCCCTTCCTCGTCAGCCACCTTCTGGGCATGCTGTCCTAGGGGACCATCCTCAGGGACCAGCTCCTGGCCACCCCCTGAGCTCTTGATGCCACCCCCCAGGCCCCTGGCACCCTCCTCTGACCCAGTCCCTGCAGACTCCAAGGCCCCAGTCAGCTCCTCCTTCATGGCTGAGCTGGGGCTCTGATGGGCAGAGCCAGAGTCCAGCCTGGGGCTGCCCCTGTTCCGACTCAGGGCCCGACGTGGAGGCTTGGGGATGGCACTCTTGACCTTGGGTTCTGCCTGGCCTCTCTGGAAGCTACCAAAACGGCGGAGGACAGACCGGACGGGGCCCTCAGGTCCCCGGGGTGTCCCTGCCAACATGTAGATTGTGCTGACAGAGCCTGAGCTCTCCTGGACGCTGCCCTCGATGGCTTCCACACGCTCAGCCACTGTCCGGCCACCAAGTGGGAGCCGGCGGCGACCAGCAGCTGAATCCCTGGGGCTGGCAGTGCCAGGAGGGGCCCCATCTGTTTCCACTTGTGGGCCTGTGGGCTCCTCAATCTCCTGGCTTTCGGGACCTGGCTGGCTCCCCCGGGAGAGCCTCTTGGGCTTTCGGAGCGGGCTGGAGAGCTCCCCGGAGCCTCGGCGACTCTGCGGTGCAAACTTGGTGCCTTCAGCAAAGGAGACTGATGGCCGCTTGGCCCTGGCGAGGCTGGAAGTGCGCGGGATGGCAAACGGCGTGGAGGTGTCCTCAGGGGGAGGGAAGGGACCTCCAGCCAGGCTGGCCTCTGAGGATTCCGCTGGGGCCGCAGGGACCATCCCTGGAGAGGAGACAGAAGTGCTTGACTGAAGCTGGGCTGGGCTCCCCAGTCCATCTTACCCAGCTCAGCATCTTTTGGGAGGCCCCCAAAATGGAGCAAGGGAGAGGGTGAGGATGCAGAGGGCCAGGGGAAAGGGCTATTCAGGCAGAGACTACCGCCGCTACCCTCTTCTCACTGTTCTCCCCAACTTTGTGATAATACCACACTCCAAGTGCCACGTGGCCATGTCCTTCTTACTTACTGCCTTTTGTGTACACTGCTCCCTCTTCCTGAAATGTCATTGCCATTTCTCCCTGTCCCTGGGCTAACTCCTACTGATTCTGCAAGATTCAACTCCAATACCGTGAACACAGAGACATCGTCTCTGACCCCTGTCACCCCTGACATGCTGGATTACGAGCCCCGACTCGCATGTCCCCCGTGAAAGCATGTATCACTTTGTCCTACCACCCGCTGTCTCGTAGACTATAAGCTTGGGCAGGGCAGGCATCTCTCTTGTTCTTGACTGCATCCCACAGCCAAGAACCGTGATGGGCACAGAATGGGCGCCTGCTACGTGTCTGCTGAAGGAATAAAGAAGAGGGTGTGATGAGCAGGCTGGCTCAGGGGGCGGGGGGCCTGTTTGGGGGCTACCTTCTTGGGGTGGTACGCAGTAGGCAGGACCCTCGTCCTCTTCTCCAGACTCGGAATCCGAAGAGAAGGAGTCGTCTGAAGCCCAGCCGGCGGAGGGCGGCTCGATGAAGCTGTGGTTGAAGGGAATCTCCGGGTCGTGGTGTGAGACTGCGGGGGAGGGGCTCCAGGTCAAGTGCAGCACCTGAGGGGACGCCTTGTCCCTTGGCAACCCCTGGCCTTCAGCACCCACTTACCTGTCACCCAGGGAAGCTTGTGGCTGCTCAGGGAACCACAGGGCAGCGCAGAGCCCAGGCTGGAGGTCAGGGCCTCCCAGACCTGCAGCTTCATCCTGGACATGGCGGTTCCATCTCTCACTGGCCTGAGGGCAAGGGAGAGTGGTCAGTGTGGGAAAGCCCTGACTAGGGCAGGAGAAAAGGCCCAGGACCATTCTGACTCCGTGGTTCACGTGACAAAGTGACTATGTCTACCTCAATTACTCTCTGTGACTACAGAGTAAAATCCAAACTGAGATATGCAGATATATATATATATATATATATATATAATATCGACCCCGAGATTCAGGCCTGACCCAGAGGCCAGCATGGCTCCAGAGTCACAAGGTGGCCAATCTGGCTCTGATTTAGCCTCTCTGGGCCTCAACTTCCTCATCTGTAAAATGGGGACAACAGCTCCTATCTATCAGAGCTTTTTTTTCAGGACCCAGCATAGTACCAGCAACACAGAGGGCTGCCCCCAAATGCAGTGCTGTGTGATTATCATCCTCGCTGAGCCCCAGCTCACTGATCTTTCTGGAAGTGACACCACCTCCGGGAAGCCCACCCTTGTCCCCACCCCCAAGCGGGAAGCGACTGCTTCACTCATTGCCATTCCTCAGACAGACTGTGCACACATCCTGGTTCCCGAGTGAGGGGCTTCTCCTTTTCCCCGAGAACTAGGTCCCCAGGTTAGGCCTCCTAGGTCTGGGCTCTGATGACGCCCCCACAGACAAGAGGGACATGCTCAAGGGGCAGTGAGTGAACCAACAGCATCAGACAAAACAGAGCCCAGAAACCAGCATGGGCTTCATGCGGGCCAGTGACTAGCAGGGCCACCTTGGGTCTGTGTCCTGGGAATTGAGAAGGCAAATCTCCTGCCCCCGAGTGCCTTGCTCAAAACCTCTGTCCACACTGCTCTGAGCTTCCAAGGGGCCGAGAAGTACGAAGAGGTTTCATAAAGGAACAAAGCTCTTGTGTGAAGAGTGTTCCCCGCAGCAGCCCCCAAGCCTCAATCCCTCCTTGCCCCTCCTTTTCTTGGAAAACCACGCTCTCTGCTGAACTCTTGCACAGGCTTTCACGGCGCTCTCCCTTCACGTCTCTTTGCCTCCCCACCCAGAGCTATCTTGCTGCTTCTGCCTTCTGCCAGCCTGGTGCCTGCTCCCCCACACCCTCCACCCCTGGAAGCGTCTGAGGGGGGCAGGTGGCTGAAGTGGTGTCTCCAGGCCACAGCCATGGCCAGCTACCTCATTACCTCTGACCTACATGTGTGACAAGATCAGCCTATCTCCATCCCAGAAAGGAAACCATAGATACCACCTTGCTTCCACCCATGGCCTGAGCTGTGGGGTCGGGAAGACAGGGGCCTGAGTTCACCTGTCCTTGGGGTCCAGCCGGGCAGCCCAGCAGCAGCAGGCACAGCAGGCGATGGCCAGCAGGAGCAGCAGCAGAGGTACGAGGATGCCCGCGATGAGGGCGGCGTCCTGACTATGAGATCCTAGGGAGGGCGGGGGACGGACACATATTCGGGGCCTTCTTGTCTCCCGCGCATCATGTCTCATCTCTAGCTCTGCGTTGCCTTCTCCTCAGAATCTCCCACCTGTGGGGCCCTCCCTCTCCTCTGAGAGATGTAGATTCAGCTCAGCTTGGAGGCCCCCTCCTCTAGGCAGCCTCCCTGCTGGTCTGTCCCTTCCTGATGGTCCACGGCCTGTTCCACAAACTCTTGCCCCAATTCTCAGGCCTGATGAGACACCTCAGTGTTCAGCCCTGTGTACCTGGTGCTAGCTTGTTTTCTCAGGGGACCAGGGCTCTGTCATGTGTTTGGGGGGCTTCAAAGCACCCATACAAATTTCAGATAGAGAGAGCATCTCTGAAGTGGGCTTAGCCTTTCTAGCAAGTAAGGAATTCCCAGAGCCTGTGTCAAGGGCCATTCTTTCATGACTTCCCTGGCAGACCAGTGGTTAAGACTCCCAGCTTCCACTGCATGGGGCGCGGTTTCGATCCCTGGTTAGGGAACTAAGATCCCACATATCACGCAGTACAGCCGAAAAAAGAAAAGAAGGCCACCCTTCCCCCAGCCACTTCACCCTGTACTTTTTGTTCCAGCTTACCCAGCTGGCAGGCCCCAGAGACAGGGTCGCAGCTTCCCTCTGGACATTCGCAGGGAACAGAGCAGTTGTTTCCATGGAAGCCAGATGGACACGAAGTATTGCAGCTTTGGGGGGGACAGGGGAGATAAGTGGGAGGCTGGCTGAGAAGGCATGGAGGTGGGCAGGGGAAGGTAGATTTCTGGGCACTGCTCCCCACCCCCTGCCACACAGACTTCCCCTGAAGCATGCCCAGCCAGACTCCTCTGACCTCTGAGCCACATTCTAAGCACCCCACCCCTGGCAGTGTTTATAAGAATCCCTTAGCCCCTAAGCCCATCTTCCAGAGAGACCATCCACAAACTGCCCCCTGGCTCCCAGGCCCCCCAGGGTGCAAGCCTCAGGCAGGGTCCACCTCTCACAATCTTCACTCCATGTCCACTTGGCGCTATCATTGAAATAAGCAAGATGCCAGTGGAATCCAGACTTCCTCGGGGTTGGAGGTCTGGGCAAGGCCCAGCCCTGCCCTAACTCTCTGGGCCTGGGTCCTCTCTGTAAAATGAAACCTCTGCCAATTAATTCTCTCTTCTGTCCCACGGGTGGGAGAACCTGACACTGGCGATGCTGACATTCCCAGGTGGCTCAGTGGCAAAGGATCCGCTGCCAAGGCAGGAGGTGCAGGAGATGCGGGTTCCATCACTGGGCTGGGAAGACCCCTTGGAGATGGGAATGGCAACCCGCTCCAGTGTTCTTGCCTGGGAAATCCCATGAACAGAGGGGTCTGGCAGGCTACATACAGTCCATGGGGTCACACAGAGTCGGACACGACTGAGCTGGTTCTACTTCTGCTACTGAGCCCCCTTTGGAAGATGCAGAGGAACACCAGAGGAATTCCACAACCAGAGGAACACCTTCCTAGTTATGAGTATGCTGGGTGGGCGGTGGAGAAGCCCAGGCAGGGAAGTTTAGGGAGCAGACTGCACAGAGGCCTGACCTAGGCCCCTCCTCCTCCCAGTCCTCACCTGGGCCCCCAGTAGCCGGCGTTGCAGACACACTCCCCAGTCACAGCATCACAGGTCCCCTGGACACAGGTGGGGCAGGTAGAGCCACAACCTTCCCCAAAGGTGCCAATCAGGCAGGGGTCTTCGCACCTGAGGTGAGAGGAGACTCAGAATGGAGAACAAGGCCAGCCTGACCGCCCCCGCAAGGGCCCCACCCATATTCCCCCACAGTTCTAGGTTCAGAGACCCAAGCGTCTACTCATTCAGCAGTGAAGCTCAGGTACAAGCAGGGCCTTGAATCTGAGGTCAGACCCAATAGGTGACAGACTATAGATCCCTGGAGGGAGATAAGGGTGGGAAGCCTGAGTAGTGGAGGGCCTGCCCAGGGCCACATCATCACCCATGTCTCCTGCCTTAGTTTTTACCCAAAGGTGGGCCCCATGGGGTTGTGTGACTATATGCTTGGAAGAGGGGGCAGCTCTCCGAGAGGGAGCAGCTGGAGCAAGCATCTAGAAGGTATACCCCTCCCTGAGCAGGCTGGCCCCTCACCTGGGCCCCCGCCAGCCAGGCTCACAGTGCTGACAGTGCCCAGTGTCTGGCTGACAGGCCTCTCCAAGCCGGCAGTGGGGGCACTGCTGCCTGCAGTTCTCCCCAAAGGTGCCAGGAGGGCAGGGCTGGTGGCACTGGGTCCCATTCCAGCCTGGCTCGCAGGCCTCGCAGCTGCCTGTGTCTGCAGAGCATGGCTTATTCTGCTTGCACTGGCCACAGCTGGGAAGAGAAGGAGTCCAGGGAGCCCTGGGAGGCGGACGGATGTCACAGCCACCCAGGCCTCCAGGGTCTAGAGAGCATCTTGGTTCCAGCAGGGCCATTTGGGCAGGTTTGAGCCTCAGTTTCCCCATGTTGTACAACAAAGAGGCTGGACAGACTATCTCTGAGGCTCTAGTAGGATTCCAGCCCTTTCCTAACCCCGCCCCCCCCACATTCTGAGCCCCAGCCTTCCCTGGATCCCAGGGTCCCCAGGAGTTCCCAGCCCAGCCAGGAAAACGAAGTTACCGCCCCAACCTCTGCCTCCCCTCTGCCCAGGGTCTCCTTCCTTCCCCTTTCCCAGTCTTCCCCTTTCCCCTTCCTCCCTTCCACCCTTGCCACCTCAGAGGTCTGGCGTGAACAGGCCTCACTAGCTTAGCTCCTCTCCTATTTTGTGCATTTAAAAATGCATCAGGCACCTGTTTTCACCACTAGCATTTTATCTTAAGATTTTTCTAAGGTTTACTGGGTTATCATTGACATACAGCACTATTATAAATTCAAAGTGTGAGGCATAATGACCTCATATATATAGTGTGAAATGGTTACCAGGAAAAGTCTAGTTAACACCCATCATCTCATATGGAAACCAAAAACCAAAGTGTTGTTTTTTTTTTTTCTCCTTGTGACGAGAACTCTTAGGATCTACTCTTTTAACAACTTTTCCAGTAAGGCTTATCTTATCTTAATATCACCTTCATCCTTATTTGAACTTTCTCCCTCCAGAGACTTAATTATCTGGGATCATGCACATGGATCAGACTCGTTAGTAGGAGAAGGGGAGTTCATAAAATCAATTTAACAGATCCTGACCAGAATTTAAAACGAGAGAACAGAAAACATTTGGGTGTATATATATGCGTGCGTGTGTGTGTTGTCAGCTTAATTTTTTACTTCAGTTAATATACAGCCCATCATATACATGTATGATATATATGTATATCATGTGTATAAATAAAGAAATAAACGGACCATAAAGAAAGCTGAGAACCAAAGAATTGATGCTTCTGAATTGTGTTGGAGAAGACTCTTGAGAGTCCTTCAATTCTAAAGGAAATATTCAGTACTGAATATTCATTGGAAAGACTGAGGCTGAAGCTGAAGCTCCAAGACCTGGGCCACCTGATGCGAAGAACTGACTCATTGGAAAAGACCCTGATGCTGGGGAAGAGTGAAGGCAGGAAAAGGGGATGGCAGAGGATGAGATGGTTGGATGGCATCACTGACTCCATGGACATGAGTTTGAGCAAGCTCTGGGAGTTGGTGATGTACAGAGAGGCCTGGCCTGCTGCAGTCCGTGGGGTCGCAAAAGAGTCGGACATGACTGAGCGACTGAATTGAACTGAATACATATATGATAGAACGTAAAACGTTTCTTAAAGTGGGCGGACCTGGTCAAAGTTTGAAAGACCCTGAGTGGCAGAGAGACCCTGCAATAGCCCTTTTGCCATGTAATTCGTTGTGTTTCTTTTGTCCTGCTTTTAAGGCTTGCTAGGAGTATTTTATTCAACTGTAACCAGATGAAAGTGGTGGGCGAGGCTGGACTTAGGGGCATCGAGGGTCTCTTTGCCCCCTTTCACCCCACCCTTGTCTGTTTCTGCGCAAGTTTCTCCCAGTGCTCCCGCCTGCCCCTCTCATTCTCTCCTGCTCCTTCGCACGCCCTCCTCCCTCCCTCTCACCCTGGCTCACCTGTCGCGGCACTGGAGCCCGTACCGGCCGGCGGGGCAGGGCAGCTCGCAGCGCACGCCACGGAAGCCGGGCGGGCAGGTGCACTGGCCGGAGGCGGCGCTGCAGCGGCCGCGCACGCATTCGCACGGCTGCCGGCACTCGGGGCCCCACCAGCCCGGCCGGCAGGCGCAGCGGCCCGACTCCTGCGCGCACGGCGAGCCGTGGCAGGCGCAGCGGAAGCTGCAGCGGCGGCCCCACCAGCCTGGCTCGCACAGGCAGGAGCCGGTGGCCTGATCGCACCGCGCCGCCGCGGGGTTGCACTGGCACGGGCGGCGGCACGTGGGCGACCACCAGCCGGGATCGCAGCGGCAGGCGCCGGTCTCCGGGTTGCAGCGGCCGTGGGGACCGCAGGCGCACGGGAACTCGCAGCGGTCGCCCCAGCGGTCGGGTTGGCAGTGGCACACGCCGGTGGCCGGTTCGCACTGGCCGTGCGGGTGGCAGGCACAGACCTCCCTGCAGTCGGGACCCCAGTACTGGCCCGGGCAGCCTGCGGCAGGGCAGGGGGGAACGGAAGAGGGTCAGCGGGCTTGCTGGGCACGGATGCTCTCTGCGCGCCCCCTTGTGTGCCAGGAAGGACCCTGGCACAAGGAAGTGTGTGTTGGGGGAGAGCCGGCCCACCCTCCAGGAGCTGGGGACAGCCTGTCCCCCTGGGGCACAGCTCACTTCCTGCCCCTGACTCTGAACCACAAGGCTCGTTAGCACTGGCCTAGCCTCCCACTTCCACATTCCAGAACACACTAAAGAGTGGAAAAGGGGCCTGTCCAGAGCCACACTGAAGTGGGTGGGCCTGCACTGGGGCCCCTCCTCCCTCTCTTTGGGTCCCCCCCCCCCACAACTGTGTCTATCCAGGCCTGGAGGCTGCCCTTGGGGTCCTGGAAGAAGCCACACACCCCCAGCATCTCCTCTCAACCCCGACCCCTGGCGGCTGGCTGCCCTCTGGCTAAACTGCCCACCAACCACTTTGCCAAGTCCCTCTTTGTGCCAGAGAAGGTGGACACTCTAGGCACCCTCCAGACTCGCATAAGGTGTACGAGACTGAGAGCACATTCACTTTGCAGTTGACCGGGATAGCCAGCATCTTTCAGGAAGTTGAAAGGGAAGATGAACAGCCCAGAAATGAACCTGTGGGAGGACTTAGAGGATGGCATAGAAACCAGATGACTCAGGGCATCCCCGGGAGTGCGTCACTTCCTGTCTCCGGACCTCAGTTTCCTCAGCGAAGCTTGGAGGGACTCTGGCCCTGCTCTTGTAAGATTACTTTGCTACCTGCTTCACCTCCCCTCTCCCCCAGTCCTGCCCGGCGCCTTCAACCTTCAGGAGACACTCAGGACTCACGGGAGTTGCACTGGGCTCCGAAGAATCCAGGTTTGCATCGACAGAGGCCTGGTTTCACACATACTTCGTCTTCCCGGCAGACGTCCAGCCCCTCGCAGATGGCTGAAAAACACCCCACCCAGGTTGGAAGGACAGGGGTGCGGCCAGGGGACACTCTGTTCCTCTCACTGGCTCCCGCTGCCCTTGCCTCCCTCAAGGGCTGTTTCCTTGGGGCTGGGGGGTTGGGTCACAGGAGGGACCCTGGCACAAGGGCTCAGAAGGGCAAACAGACCCCAGGGTGGGTAGGAAGGAAGGGTCATTGGGCTCTGTCCTCCTTTCTCCTCCAGTGGCGGGTGGGGTGGGGCGGGTGGGACCATCCTGGCTACTCACGGATGGTGCATTCTTGATCTTTCTGCCTCCAGCCTGGGCAGCACTGGAGCTCAGCAGAGGGGCTGTGGGGCAGAGAGGGGTCAGCCGGGGGGGCAGCCTGGCCCTGCAGGTGGATCACTGTCACTGGCCTCAGCCCCATCTGGTAGGCCTGGCCAAGGTTCACAGCCCCACGTCCGCAAACCCTTTCCGCTCTGTCCCTGGCCACCCCACTGCCTTCCAGGCTGTCTCCGAGCCCCTCCCGCTTCAGCCCCTCTTTCCTCATGTCCTCCTCCCCCCTCATCAGACTCCCACAAGACCCACCTGCTGGCCTTGCAGACGTGCCGCCCCCCGGCGTCCAGCTCAGACCCCGGGGCCCCCAGAGCCCCGAGCAGCAGCAGAGGGAACAGAAGCCCCGGCCCCATGGCGGCCAGTGCAGCGGGAGGGCTTGGGTCAGTCTGGCCCCCACTGCGCCCAACCCCCTTCCTGCTTCCTCCCCAGGCTTTTCCTGAGGAAACCAGGCTAGAGGGGCGGGCTGCCATGAGGCACCTCCCTGAGACAGTGGGCAGGCGCTGAGACGCAGACACCAGAATAGTGAAAGGAAAGGGAAGGCCAATGGTGAGGGCTGAGTGGAGGCTTCTGGGCTGGTCTGAATCCGGAGCGGGCAGGAAGATGGGGCTGTAAGTCCCGGATCCCAGGACAGGTGAGTGGGTGAGACATGGGAATCTGTTAGGTCACATTCCCCAAGGAAAGTGGGAGAGGGGAGAAGGCCTCCCCACCAGTGACAACCAAGGGGCCATCCTGGCAGAGCTGGGCAGGGGGGATCACCGGCAGACAGACATGGAGCCGTTTCTGGCTATCACAGGCAGTTGCTTTATTCCAATAGCTTAGGCCGTCTGTACAAACACCTGGGAGGAGGACATTCAGCTCTCCGTTTCACAGAAGGGGAGACTGAAACTCAGAGAAGCGGCACTTTTATCTGGCCCCCAAGGCTTGGCCCAGAGATATAGGAAGGACAGCATATTAAAAAGCAGAGACATTACTTTGCCAACAAAGGGCCATCTAGTCAAAGCTGTTTTTCGGGTAGTCACATATGAATGTGAGACTTGGACTATAAAGAATTGATGCCTTTGAACTGTGGTGTTGGAGAAGACTCGTGAGAGTCCCTTGGACTGCAAGGAGATCCAACCAGTCCATCCTAAGGGAAATCATTCCTGAATATTCATTGGAAGGACTGATGCTGAAGCTGAAACTCCAATAATCTGGCCACCTGATGGGAAGAACTGACTCATTGGAAAAGACCCTGATGCTGCAAAAGATTGAAGGCAGGAGGAGAAGGGGATGAGAGAGGATGAGATGGTTGGATGGCATCACTGACTCAATGGACATCAGTTCAGTTCAGTTCAGTTCAGTTGCTTAGTCATGTCCGACTCTTCAACCCCATGAATTGCAGCACACCAGGCCTCCCTGTCCATCACCAACTCCCGGAGTTCACTCAGACTCATATCCATCGAGTCAGTGATGCCATCCAGCCATCTCATCCTCTGTCGTCCCCTTCTCCTCCTGCCCCCAATCCCTCCCAGCATCAGAGTCTTTTCCAATGAGTCACCTCTTCGCATGAGGTAGCCAAAGTACTGGAGTTTCAGCTTTAGCATCATTCCCTCCAAAGAAATCCCAGGACTGATCTCCTTCAGAATGGACTGGTTGGATCTCCTTGCAGTCCAGGGGACTCTCAAGAGTCTTCTCCAACACCACAGTTCAAGAGCATCAGTTCTTCGGCACTCAGCTTTCTTCACAGTCCAACTCTCACATCCATACATGACTACTGGAAAAACCATAGCCTTGACTAGATGGACCTTTGTTGGCAAAGTAGTGTCTCTGCTTTTCAACATGCTGTCTAGGTTGGTCATAACTTTTCTTCCAAGGAGTAAGCGTCTTTTAATTTCATGGCTGCAGTCACCATCTGCAGTGATTTTGGAACCCCCCAAAATAAAGTCTGACACTGTTTCCACTGTTTCCCCATCTATTTCCCATGAAGTGATGGGCCAGATGCCATGACCTTCATTTTCTGAATGTTGAGCTTTAGGCCAACTTTTTCAGTCTCCACTATCACTTTCATCAAGAGGCTCTTTAGTTCCTCTTCACTTTCTGCCATAAGGGTGGTATCATCTGCATATCTGAGGTTATTGATATGGACATGAGTTTGAGTAAACTCCGGGATGGACATGAGTTTGGACATGTCCATGACTCAATGGACATGAGTTTGAGTAAACTCCGGGATGGACAGAGAGGCCTGGTGTGCTGCAGTCCATGGGGTTGCAAAGAGTCAGTCACCACTGAGCGACTGAACTGAACTGATAGGAAAGAAAGTAGGCTGAGCTCCCATCAGACTCGGACCAGGATTAGAGAAGAGCCAAGGAGGAGGGCAGGGAAGGAGGGAGCCCGGTCCTTTGAGGTCACACATCCAACCACAGACAGACTCCAAAGTGAGGCCTCTGGGGCACCTGAGACCCCAGACAAAGATGTTCATTGAGAGCACAGCAGGACCCGTCAGGAGTTGGGGGCTGCCGGGCTGCCCACCGGTTCCAGGTGGGGTGGCTGTGGGGTCTCCTCTCCTCCCTGTAGCTGGCTGGGAGCCACACTGCTGGTCTCAATCCCAGGGGCCTCTGTTTCACCCCGATACCACTGGCCAAAGCTGGGGGGAAAGCCAAGAGGTGCTTTGAGCCTGGTTGCCAGGGAGGTCAAGTACAGGGGCTGAGGGGAGCAGGGGGTGCTGTAAAAAGGGGACCCAGAGCAAGAAAGGGCAGCACAAGGCAGGGGGTGGTAAAGGGGCCACCAGAGGAGCAGGAGGGTACGGGCATGCTGCTCGCTTAGGGCAGCAGGAGGGAAGGTGGGCCCCTCCACCCTCCACCCCCACCACATTCGTCCTTCCCTTCCTCAACATACAAACTCCGTATTCTGGACTCAGGGGCTGGGGGTTCAGAATGGTCTCCCTTATCGCTGGAGAGCAGGAGCCATGAGCCATCATCATCGTCACTGAGGCGGAGAAGAGCAAAGAGAGGAGAGGAGACGTGAGGGTCCTTTATCAAGGCCCTGAGGGCCAAGGGGAGTCCACTACGTTCAGCCTTCTGTGCAGCCCCCAGGAGCAGGAAGGGGAGGACAGAGTGACTTTGGGACCCCCAAAGCTGGAGTGAAGGAAACTGGATCACTCTGCTGTGCGCCTGAAACTGTCACACAACACTGTTAATCCACGATACGCCAACATAAAATAAAAAGTTAAAAAAGAAACTGGAGAGAAGAGAAATCTGGGGAGACAGAGGACATCTTACGGCTTTCATTTTCTAGCCAGATACATGGCAGGCCGTGGACAGGGCCTGCAGCTACAGCCTTACCTTCACCTGCCTGGGAACAAACAGATGCAGCCAAGACAAGAAACCAAAGAAACCGAAACCCGACTGTGGAGAAGCAGAGTCAGGATGTGCAGCGAGCAGGGCGGGTGGGAGCAGCCGTGATCCAGCGAGAAGGCGGCGGGCTCAGCACGGCAGGCTTGCGGGTGGGTGGGGGGGTGACCAGGCCAGGTTAGCAGGTTCCAGAGGTGGCTAAGTTAGGTGACAAGCGCAGTCTGAGGCAATGGGTTCAGAAGGTGACCAGGCTCAGTGGGAATGGAGGCCGGGACTTACCTGCTCCCTGCTTCCTCTGGAGTCCCTAACATTTTGGCCTTGATCTTCTTCCGCTGCTTCTTGACAGCTACCTTCATGGCTTCGAGCAGAAGCCCAGGGACCCGGTGGGCTGTCAGCAGCTCCCTACAGAGGAGGAGGAAGGGCAGAGACAAAGCCGTAGGGATGCTAAGAATAGGTCTAGACTCAAGTACCTGTGCATGTTGTTTCCCCTTTTGGGAACACACTGCCTTGCTAACCCCTCCCGCCCTAAGCTTAGGTGTCACCCCTCCTGGGAGTACTTCCTTGACAGCCGCTGCTGCTGACCCTCAGCACTGGCCCTCCCCGGTATGGAAGAAGATCCAGGAGGGCAGGGACTATGTGACTCCCGTCCTCCAGTGCCCAGCATGGTGCCTGGCACATGACACCGTGGACGTATCAACCACTCAAAGAATGAGGCGGGTGAACCGAGGCCAGGGAACAGGTGCGCCTGGAGCCCCCGAGCCTCTGGGCCCTGCCTGGCGCCCTCACCGCTGGAAGTAGGCCAGCTCCTCCTTCAGCAGGAACACGTTGGCTTTGAGCTCATTCCGCTCCTGAAGGATCTGCTGAACCTCCTCTCGACTGAAGCCGCACTGCCCTGCCTTGGCGGGGAGCCCTGGCGGCAGCGGGGCATCCGCCTGTGGAAGGACAGGCTTGGTCAGTGGGCGCCTAGGTTGGACAGGGACGCCTTGGGCAGTGGACGCCTCTGTTGGGCAGGGAGCCTTGGGAGGCCAGGGCGCTACCATGGGTGCCAGGCCGGGGCTCTGGCTGAGTAGGGGCGGAGGCCGGCTGGTGGCGCACACTCGTGACCACCTTCTAGCTAGACTGTTGGCCCTGCTACGCAGTACAGCGAAACTTTCCCGAGTGCCCACCGAGAGCCGGACCGGAACTCATAGGGCACTCACCGGGCCCTCGGGGGTCCCCGGGGCTCTTGTGCGCGCGGTCGCCCACTCGGACTCCCGCCTCTGCTCGCACTCGGGCCCCGCGGCCTGGCCCTGAACCGGTTCTGGAGGCGGCTCCACGGCCGCTTCGCGCCGCTGCTCTCGTTCGCTCTCGCGGTCCCGCGCGGCGCGTAGCTGGGTTTGTACCGCGGCCAATTTCTGCCGCAACTCCGCATTCACCAGCAGGAGGCGCTGCAGCTGCTCCTGCAACTGTGGGCGGAGCCAAGGGGCTGGTGGGCGGGGCACCTGAGGGCCGGCAGGGTCCCGCCCCGGGCACGTCGCCCCGCCCCTCCCTCACCGCCTCGGTCTCCTGGCTTCGCTGCAGCAGGTCGCGGTTGTATGCCCGGAGTTCGTCCCGCTGGCGGTCGGTCACCTCCTTGAGCTGCCGCAGCAGAGCGCGCTCCTCTGAGGAAGGGGCGTTCTCAGCGGCGGGCCCGCGAGAGGGGGAGCCCTGCGCCGCCCCGACCACGGAGCCCTGCCGGCCCGCACTCACCCTGTGGTCCAGAGCGCAGCTCTCTGCGGAGGCGCTCGTTCTCCTCTCGCAGCCGCCGCAGCTCGAGTTCCGCCTGCTGTGCGGATACCTGCAGCTGGGAAGGCCGCGCTGTTAAGGTCAGCCCCCGCTGGCTCAGGCGGGCGGCTGAGGAAGGGCGCCATGACTTACCGAGTCCGGGGCGGGCCCCACGGCTGCCTTTTCCAGGAGCTCCAGCGCCTGCACCACCAGCGGAACGAGTCCGGCTGCGGCCTCCGGCCCGAAGCGGCGCGCCAGCTCCTGCAGCTCAGCGCCCAGGGCCCCCGCTAGGTGGTACACGAGCTCCGCGGCCGTCCCCGATCCCGCGGCCACCCGAGGCCCGGAGCCATGCGCCCCAGGCGCCGCCCTTCTGGGCTCCATGTCCCCCGAAGGCGACCAGGGCTGCGACACCCTCCTCCCCCAACTGAGGCAGGAAAAAGCCAATCAGTCCTGGCCCAGGAAGCGGCTTAGGACAGTAGAGGGTGGGGTAGAAGCGACAAGGGAGGAGCGATTCAGGGAAAAGGCTGTAAGTCTCAGGGCCCTGTTAAAGCCCCCAAGGTCACAGGAAGTAGGACATTCCGGCCAGGCGTCCAGGAGCTGAGGCCCAGGGCTGTAAGTGGTCACTTTCATCAAGCCCTCCCCAGTGTCCACACCAGGCTCCACCCCTGTGTCTAGAGTCATGGGGCCTGACTTGGCTGCCAACTCTCCAGCCCAGAGGTGAGAGGTAGGCGGGCTGTCACTGACCTCAGCCAGCGGCAGCCAACTGTCCAGCCGTGTGCCTATTTCCAGGACAGGCTGAGAGTAACACAAAGCTTAAGGGGCTAAGCTGGGCTCTGCAGCTACAAAGAACAAGCCAGGAGCTTCTACACTCAAAATAGTGACTGCTGCGAGAGATGCTGAAAAGCGGTGAGCGTTTACAAGTATTTGGGGAAAAACTGGCAAATGTGGTCATAGCAGCAGGGGTGTGAAAGCCCAACTTCCCTTCAGCTCACTGAGCTTAGAGGATATTTATCCCCACAGCTCCGAACAGGGGGACTCAAGGCTCAGTCCAGCAGCTTGCTGTGAACACGTCCAGCCTCTGCCATCCCTATATCCAGAATCTGAGCTCAGGGGAAAAAAAGCTTCAAAACCTCCTATTTATACAAAATTTATTATTATACTTTTTCACAATTACAAGTCACCAGGAGGTCAACAACATCACAAGCACAGAAGAGAGGAAAAAGGGGCCAAGCTGCTGAATGTCACCAGCTTGTCTGTGGGGCCACAGGCTCTAGCCTTGACCAGAAGGCTGGAGCAAGAGGTGAGGAGACGACTACGCATAGAGGTCCTCTCGGTCCGCAGAGTAGACCTCACCCTCCTGCAGGAGAGCGAAGTTGAGGAAGTGGGAGGGCCGGTGCACCTCGTGGTAGAACTCTTTGGGGTTTGCCAGCTGCAGCTCGTACTTCATGTTGGGATCATGCCGGACACCTTGGAGGAGAAGGAACAGGCCAACGTTGGCAAGGTCCACCTGCCTCACCCAGCCTGGGTCCCTGGGCCATCTCTAAACCAGAATCTGGGCCGAAGTGCTAAGGGCGGTGGCCTAACCTCATCCCCACTTTCCTGTGCACCCCTGCCCTCAGCCCACACCCTGCCCCACACACCCATGAAGTTGTAGTTCCATGAGGACTGGGCAGGGACCATAAAGAAGCCAAGGAAGCGGTCTGACAGTAGCATCTGGACCCTCTCATAGTGCGAGGGTAGGTAGCCTTTGGGGTTGTTGCCCTTGTCTGTGTTCTGGCGGCCCCATTCATAGCCACTGGGGGTCAGCTTGTAGGCTGTCAGGGTGCAGGAGCCTGGTGTGAAGCTGGAAGAGAAATGAGGACAGAGTCAGAGCTCAGGCCACCATTCTGGGCCCTGGCCCACAATGCCTCCCATCACCCTTGCTCCCAAGGGGGCTCAAGCCCACCTGCAGGTGATGATAATGGTCTTCTCGCCATCCCAAGATGGGTTGTCAGCCATGATCTTAGCATGGGTGGTGACATCCTGGGGTGACAGCTGGGGAGACTCGTTGGGCTGAGTATGGATCCAACCTAAGGGTTCCATCTCCTACAGGAAAAGTAGTGGAAAGCTCTTTAGGGCCCAGAAATCCCACCCATGAGAGTAACACCTCTGCCTTCCCTCCACCACTCTGAGAGCAGGATGCCGCAGCTGTCCCACTTCCTCCACTAACCTTGAGGTACTCGTGCTGGGGCAGCTGGCCAGGCAGGTGCACAGTCTGGTGAGTGCCCCACTGTGGGACCATCACGATGCAGCGGATCTCCTTCACCTGGGGGTTATCTGGGGGGCTCACCCCATACAGGTATCCTGCAATCTGGAGACAAGGGGGTCAGAAACCAAAGAGATTCTTAGAACCAGCTTAATTCCCTTCTCCAGGAACAAGGTCAGAGTTCCCCAAAATGTGGCCAGAATCTCCTACATCAAAAAAGCCTGGGGGTACTTATTCAAAATGTTAAACATGGACCTCATCTCAGACTTAATCACATCAGAATCTTGCGTGGGGTCCAGGAATCGGCATTGCTCACACATTCCCCAGTTGATTATTTAAGTATTTAAGCACAGTATCCATAAACAAACGAGCACATGAGCACACAGATCAGGCATTCAACAAGCAGTACACATCTTTAAACCCAGCACTCCGCAGCACTTTTTCCACCCTCGGTTTCTCTTCAAAACTACCTTCTTTGCCCAATCTTTTACTTATCTTTTATTTCTTCCTGTTTTTGTCTTTTGTGGTACTCTTTGTCACACACAAGGTAATCATTTCGATGATGGTTTTGTGCTGTATATCTTATTTAAGATTATTCCATCACTAAGACAATAAATACTTTCTTCTAATAACTAGAGTTTAGTATTTTACACTCAGATTTTTATTCCACCTGGATTTCACTTCTGTAAGTGCTACGGAGTAGGGATCAAGTCTCCCTTTGCTGATTATTTCAATGTCATAAAACACAGTTAATCCCCCAGATGGAGTGGAATCCTCAAGTGATACACCTGATTTAGTGTATACACATGAATCTGTTTCTGACTATATGATACTTCTTTCCAGTAACTTCTAGGCCAATCACACATCCTCCTCTCAATTGCCATAGCTTTATAATGCTTTGGTATCTGGTGGGGCCCAAAACCTTCCTCCCTGTTTTGGCTATCCTTACCTATACTTTACTCATCCATGAATTTCAAAACCATCACCTCCAGTTCCAGGAAATCTCAGGTGAGTTTTAGGCTCATAAATGCTTAGCACACACTGTGGCCTAGATGGACAAACATACTCACTTGGGCCCGAAGGTCAGATATGCAGATAAACTTCTTAAGCACGTTCTTGGGAAGGATATAGGTGTACCCAGTCTCCTTGATGTCATCAGATGAAACATAGATGTGATTGGTCCTTAGGTGCAGGTTGGCAGCAGAGATGGCCCTAAAAACAGGCAGGGAATGTTGGCATTTTTCAACTCAAGCACTTCATGCGGCACCAGCAGGCCTTCCCATCCCCACCCGTCTTGCCCTATGTACTACCTGACCCTCCATTCAGTCTTAGAGGAGAAAGTCTGGGTCTCGTAGTTGCTGGTGGTGGAGGTGATTATTTCGTCACCATGCTTGTTGACAGTGCGAGTCTGGGTTGCAGTGAGCTGCGACTGTTCCTTCGTCTGCTTCTCAATCTCAGCGATCTGCTGCCGCTGCTGTGATGGTGCTGAGATCTCCATCCCCAGGATGATGTCCCGAATTTCTGACTGTGTCAGTGATGCCACATTCACACTGTGGGGACAGTGTGAGTCACACCACAATGATCTTTTCCCTTGGTCACTTATGCCCCTAACTGCAAGCATGTTAACTGGGTGAGAAACGGAGCCCATGTGTACCCTGACCCCTGACAATCCTAAGTGATACTTATACAGCAAGTGTGAAGTGGAAATACACTAATATGGATCAGATTTGTCACACCCCAGGCTGACCCTGTGCCTGTGCACCTTCTGACCATGCTCAAACCAGATTTAGCAACCACATCTCCCACTCCACCTCAACAAAAAGTGCCCTAAAACTGGAAAAACTTTCAAAAATGAAAATCCTGAAACAAATTCTCAATCAGAGTAGACACGTCAGTCACCCTTACCAGTATCTGGAAATCTATGGACATTTTTGGTTGCAAAAATGACAGGGAAAGAGAAAAAAGGAGAGGGAGGGAGGGGGAGAGAGGGGGGGAGAGAGAGAGAGAGAGAGAGAGGGAGAGTGTGTGTGTGTGTGTGTGTGTGTGTGTGTGTATTAGCTGTGCTACTATGGGGTCTGGGATGTGAGAACTCCGTGTGTGTGTGTGTGTGTGATGAGTGGTGGTACTGAGGGGTCTGGGATGTGAGAACTTCCTGGACTGCATGGGCAGTAAAGAAACACCCTGCTCAAAATGGCAACAGTTCCTCTGCTGAGGAACAGTGCCCAAGAGTCAGCTTGAGCCCTGAGACATGGACACTTCCTGTAACATCAGAAGATACTGCCTATAGGCACCCCATGACAATTTCTTGAGAATTGTCTCGGCTTAAAATGTTTCAAAAATCCCAGAAACCATACACTGAGCCGCCTGTTTCACCCCCTGCAGCTCTCCTCTGTAGCCCCCACCCCTGCTCACTTGTTTTTCTTGCCGTAGTCAGCCAAGATAAGGTCTTTGAGCTGCACCTCCACCTTGATCCACTCCTCATCGGTCAGAGTGGGCCAGATGTGGTGCGGCTCTGTGATCGTGGTCTTGTCTGGCTTCAGGATCACCTTCGCGCGGTCGTTGTTCACATGCAGGGCACGCAGGATCAGGATGAGGCGGGAGAAGGCCTGCGGAGAGGTGTGGTGGCGTGGGGTCAGCAACTGGATGCTCTTCCCTCTCCTCCAGCCCATCCCTTTGGAGACTCACCCCTAAGGGGTCCCCCTCACCAAAGACAGGGGCACTGGCTCATCCACAGGTGGATGAGGTGAAAATAACCCCCCAAGAGGCCTGTGAGAAAGCTAAGGCACAGGACTTTCTTGTGATCCCAAACCCACTCTTCTCAGAGTGACGCTCCCAGCAAGCTGGTTTCATACCGTGTAAGATGAGATAGTCTTGAGCCAGTCGTCATAGAGGTTAAAGAGAACCATCTGGGGCTCAGTGGCTTTAAGGATGAGATCCCCAAACTTCTCCACCTTGAGGCAAGCCTGGAAGGGGAGCTGGAGCTCTGATCCTTTAATCACAATATTGGGGAAGTCCAGCAAGTGCACCTGAGACAAGATCAAGTCCAAGTTTAGAAACAGAGCCAGCAGGTCTCAGCCCTCTTTCCTCCTACTCATTCACCACCTCTCACCTCCAGTGGATCCAGCATGCCTTTCCTAGTGACAATGATCTGCTTGGGCTGCTCCTCCACGGGCAGAGATCGGATCAGAGCAGCCACCTCCTCAGCTGTCTTCCATTTAGCCAACTAATAAACAAGAAAGGAGGACAGGGAAACTGAGTCTCTGCCCTCCCAGGTCAGATAGAACAGAACATCCCAGTCTTGAAACACTTACCCTTACCCTATGTTTCTACTATATGCTACTAACTGTTAGGTACTCAAGAGCTATAGAAAAAATGTCCAATTGTCTTGCCCCAAAGGATGTTTCAACCTAGCTGGCCAGAGGAAACTCACACAAGCTAGTGTTTGACTATATACACACTATGTCAGGGACAAAAGAAATAAAGGCTAAAGGTCACAAAAAGTTGCACAAAGAAGGAAGTCTTGAGGATTGAGTGAGACAGTGATTAACTGAGCTAAGAGAAGAGTTCATTCCAGCAAAGCCACAGAGGCGGAGATGTTCACCAGGGTTTGGGATACCAGGATCCTGGACTGACTGCCAGAGGGGACACGCTACAGAGGACAAGAAACCATGGCTGGACAGATGACAGCCTGCCTAGACATCAAGCACCTAGAAAACCAGAGCTACCTTAGCAAGAAATAAGGGTCACCAAAGGCTTTGAGGCAGAGAAGAGACTTGGTGAAACCGACATTTTAAGAGTATGTTCCCTTTAGAAAGATGATTTTTCATAGCCCTCTTCAAGATAGGTAAGATCCAAATAAATAACAAGGAGCTACTGTATAGCACAGATAACTCACGAAGCAGAAAGCCCAGTTAGTGGGTGATGAAGGACCTCAATTATTCTTGGACTTCTTACAAGAACACTTCCCAAGTTAAGTAATTCAGGGGGAAAAGTGTAAATGAGATACCCTCAAACTTGCAAAGAGAGAAATAGGGAGATTCTTTCTCACACATCCACCCAATACCAAAGAATAAGAGGCAGCAAGGTTCTATAGCCTCTCTACCCTTTAACAGGCTCACCTGTCCCAAACGCTTCTGTCCAGCCCACACAGATGTGTGAATTATCTTGAGAAACAGCTGCCCTGTGCGTGGGTTGAAGATGAAGATGGCCCCATTGATGGGCTTGGTGGTCAAGTTCCCTTCAAAGGTCTAAAGAATGATTACATCAGTTAGCACAGTCTAGACACAATCAGCCTGCTTTCCTTCCAGTATGCACACACTTGCCCAGTCACCCTCCCATAGGCATATGCAAAGCCCCACACCCCCACATGCGTCTAACTCTCACCTTATGGATAGTCACTCTGTAGACATTAGTGTCATCCACAAACCAGATAATCTGGTTGGAGAAGAGCTCACCGTAGTTCTGAGAGGACAGATAGGGCTCAGTGGGCTCAGATGAATAGAGCTGCAGCCCCTTACGGATCCGTTCACGTAACACATACAAGGCAGGATTTGCCTTCATGATCTTGGCCATGGCCTGCTGTATGAGAGGCTTGCTGCCAGGGAACCAGTTTCCATAGGCACTGTGAAGGGGGAAGAGGCAAGAAAGATTAAGACCAGACTAGAAGTCCCAGGAACAAGGCAAAATGCAACTACAGAGGAAAAAAAGACTATTCGCCAGGCTGAAATGAAAGTGTCTGATCATGTACACAGAGGCGAGAAAGAGTCAGTGACCCAGAAGAGCAAACCGGCAAACCTTAGCAAACCAAAAAGCACATGCATACTGAAGCATGGGGTGGGGGAGGGACGAATCAGGAGGCTGATAATAACGTAGACACTACCGCATATGAAGCAGATAAACAACAAGGAACTAGTGTACAGCACAGACAACTCAACACTGTGTAACAACCTATATGGAATCTGAAAAACACTGATACAGGTGTAACTAAGTCACTCTGCTGTGCACCTGACATGAACACAACACTGCAAATCAACTATAATTCAAAATTAATGGGGTGGGAGAGAGATTCAAGAGGGAGGAGCCATATGATATACCTATGACCAATTCATGCTGATGAATGGCAGAAACTAACACAATGTTGTAAAGCAATTATCCAACAACTAAAAATAAATAATTTTTAAAAATTAAAACAAAGTATGGGGCTGATGAAAAATACAGGCTTTTGAGCCTCAACTTACCTATGCAGGTTATATGCCAGGTCAATGGCAATGAGCACACCAGTGGGCGAAGGGTAGATACTCATGTTGTCTGTGGTGTAGTCCAAGAACTTGGCCCGGGCATAACGCTCGATGTCATGGGAATCGTAGTCCCCCCAGCGCAACTGTATGTCAATCCAATACTTCTGAGTGGTGGTGCTATCCATCACATCCCTGAAAGTGGAGAGGGCTCAGGAGTCTAGGCTTCCAGGAAGACACTGGTACAACCAATATCCCCAGAACACCAAGAACTCTCAATCGCTCTGTCTACATCTTAAAACCAACCCCTCTCCTATTCCAGATCAGCAAGATGCACCAGACAATCAGCAGACCTGGCTGAAGGTGTTGACAGAATCAGGGGGTAACACTGGCTTCTTATTACAAAGAAAGGCAGCCACGGACAATTTCAAAAGTAGTGCTGCTAGAAGAACAGTAAAATGAAGGTTCCCAGATGCCCAGGGCCCAGTCAGAAGGCACTTACTTAGAATCAGCCAGCAATGAGGGCCGGGAGACATTCCACTTATAGGATGCAAACAGCAGGATGTCTGCACAGGAAGAATTCATCTTATAGGACTTTCGGGGGTGGATTGTCTCCTTCTGAACCGTTTCGATCTCCAGTGCATCCAGTTCCTGATCAAACACCTGGAGGCGAAGGTGGAAAGGTTATGACTGATTATGGAAGCCCACTTGCAGTGGGGGCTGACAGAACTGAAGATAATGGGGCAGCTGGGACCACAACAGAAGTCTCATCCTTAGAGCTCCGAGGGTGGATCTCCACACCCCAAAGAGCGAGCAAGCAAACTGGACTTTCTGTGGCGCCTTTCCCCTCAATTCAGGCGCACCTGACACAAGTCCATAACGATGCTCTCGTGGATCTTCTGCCACAAGTGAGCTCGGAAGATCTGGATAAGAGAGATCTTCAGGGTGGGGATCTTGCCGTGCATGAAGATACCGGTCAGGTCCAGCTGCACCTGAAAGCCCACGTACACCTGATGGGAGACAGAGAAGGACAGTAGAGACTGAGAGACTCTGGTTCTCAGGATACAGTTAAGGAGGGAGAACCCTTGCTTCAGTTTCCCATTCCCATTTCTACCAATCACACTCACGTTGGCTCGGTTGATGGTTGGGGACCACCAGAGGGTGAATCTCCGATTGGGAATCTGGTTCAATCCTGATCGCTGAGCATTGGTGAGCTTCTTCCACTTCATGGACTCCTCAAAACCACTGGCTTTCTCCCTGGGAAACAGAGGAAATCAGGTAAAGTGATGTCCTGCCATCCCCCCAGAGCACTGCTGACCTCCTAGGGTGGCTGTCTGGGAAACACCACAGTAGAAAACAAAGGCACACAAGGGATGAATTCAAGAGAGCTGTGACATGTGAGAGATCACTGTAGAGAGAACAGGGATTTCCCTGGCGGTCCAGTGGTTAAGACTCCACACGTCCACTGCAGGGGGTGCAGGTTTCATCACTGATCAGAGAACTAAGATCCTGCAAGCCCTGTGGCACCGCCAAAAAATAAAAACCAACTAGCAACTGTAAGAAGAGAATAGAATCCTCACCAGAAAAGCCCCTCCCAGGTAGGGAAGTAAGTGCCCTTGAAGAGGGTGTGTTCCAGAATGCCTTCCACGCCACCCAGGGCCTGGATCATGTCGGTACGGTAGTTGTTCAGGTTCCAGAGCTTCCCGTCATGCCGCTGGTGTGTCCACCAGAAAGGGTTCTGCTTCAAAACCTAGAAGGCAAGGCAGGTCCAGTCAAGCTTCCAAGAGCCCACTGCCCCAGGTTCCCAGAACAGCCACAGTCCCCTCCAGTACCTGGTACTGCTTAAAGTCAGTTCGAACACGCCAGCCCTTATCATAAGCCAGTGTGTGCCTGTCCTTCTGGAAAAGAGTGTTGATTCGAGGAATGCCACGATCCCATGAATCTTCTAGATCTTCTAGGGTCAGTCGTCTGCCAAAGAAAAAAGATCCAACTTAAATACATATATGAAAAGTTCAGCATTCCTCCCTAGCCAAGGATAAATATCGTCAGGTATAGAACCTACTTCCCTGACTCCACAAAATACGGCATGCTCTACCCTGACCTCTAGGCAAGGCTCAAAGGTCACCCCTCCTCCTCCGACAGAACTGCTACACCCTTGTGGATGCCCACCTGTTCTGAGCAATGGCCTCTTGTCTCTTGAGTGCATATTCAGCCCAGACCCGCTGAGAATCAATGAACTCACTCTCCCATGGCTGTATGTAGCGATACAAATTGGGAATCAGCTGGTCTTCTTCATGGCTCATTCCTGAACGGAAGTGTGTGATACCTACATCTGTCTGCTTGGACCACCTGTTCGGGAGCACAACCAAGATTAGAAGAAAAACAAAGGCTAAAAATAAAGAAACATCCCCTTTTCCTCAGGGTCTAGCAAGATTCTTAGCAAAGTCCTACCTGAGGTCAGACTGGGGAATGAGCACATGGCCCATTGAGAGCATGCCAAGTCCACCCAACTCCTTAGGGGTGTAGAAAACGACAGGGGGGAATCGACTCGGCATCTTGGAGTTGAGGCCAATCTTGATTCGTGTCTGGATCTTGTTCTCACACTTCACCAGCAAGTCCAGGAGCTCCTGGGTGTTTACCACAGCCTCTCGAAAGTATGTCATAAGGCCAATAAGAGCTGTGTTCCACTTATTCACAATCTGAAGGCAGTGAGAAGAAAGTAAATTATCAATAAGTCCTTGTAGGGAGAGGGCGTGTGGCTGGGAATCACTAGATACAACTGGCTAACTTCTCTCTAGTTCTCAAGAAAGAGCTGAGCTCAGTGTCACTAGGGAAGTGTGTATACATCAAAATCACTATGAGATATACTTAACACCCACTGGAATGGCGATGAGCGAGTGGCAAGTATTAGCACAGACGTGAAGAAAATATCATCATATACCGCTAGTGGGAATATAAAACAGTACAGCCACACTGAAACAGCCTGGCACTTCCTCAAAAGATTAAACAGAGTGACCCAATAATCTAGGTATATACCCAAGAGAAATAAAAACTTATGTTCACACAAAAATGTGTACATGGAGTTCCCTGGCGGTCCAGTGGTTAAGAATCCACCTGCCAATGCAGGGCACAAGGGTTTGCTCTCTGGTCCAGGAAGATTCCACACGCCACAGGGCAACTAAGTCCATGTGCCACAACTACTGAGGCTGAGCTCTAGGGCCCAAGCTCCACAACAAGAGAAGCCTCTGCAGTGAGAAGCCCACACACAACCAGAGAGTAGCCCTCGCCTGCTCCAACTAGAGAAAGACCATGCACAGCAGTGAAGACCCAGCACAGCCTAAATAAATACATTAATTAAAAAGTCACATTAAAAATGTGTACACAGGTTGTTCATAAAAGCATTATTCATAATAGCCAGAAAATAGAAAATCCCCAAATGTCCATCTACTGACAAAATGTGGTACAGCCATATAACGAAATATTATTTATCCATGAAAAGGACTGAAATACTCATACATGCTATAACATGGATAAACCCTGAAAACACACTAAGTGAAAGAAGCCAGATAAAAAAGGTCATATCCATGGGCCACTTATATTAAACGTCCAAAATAAACAAGTCCATATAGACAGAAAATAAGAGGGACTTCCCTGGTGGTCCAGTGGTTAAGAATTCACCTAACAATGCTGCAGATGTGGGTTTGAATCCTGATTGGGGAACTAAAATCCCACATGCTGTGGAGCAATTAAGTCCCAGTACTGCAACTACTGAGGCTGCATGCTCCAGAGCCCATAGGACATAATATGTGCACCACACGAAAGAGCCCGCATGATGCAACAAATCTGCCGTGTGCTGCAGCTGAGCCGCAACTACTGAGCCCGCATGATGTAACTACTGAAGCCCACGTGCCCTAGAGCCTGTGCTCCACAAGAGAGCACACTGCAATGAGAAGCTCACCCACCTCAACTAGAGCAGCCCTTGCTCGCTGCAACTAAAGAAAGCCTACACAGCAACAAAGACCCAGCACAGTCAAAAATAAACAGAAACAACAGACACTGGGATTAGCAGACAGACCTACAGCATTTATAATTATGCTTGAATATACAAGAAAAACATGAACATAATGAGGAGAGAAATCGTTGTTAAAGACCCAAATGAAACTTCTGGAGATAAAAATTTCAGTATCTGAAAATTTAAAATATACTGATGAGATTTACAACATTTTAAAGCTTCAGAAAAATAATGAAGGCAAAATAAATACTTTTCCTGACAAACAAAAGCAGAGCATATTCACTGCCAGTAGACACACACTACAAGCGATGTTAAAGGAAATTCTTCAAGCAGAAAGAAAATACCAGAGGGAAATGTGGATCTACATAAAGTCATCAAGAACACCAGAAACAGTATGTGGGTAAGAAGACATTTTTTCTCATTTTGTAATTTCTATAGAAGATTAAAAGGCTGTTCAAACCCCAAGAGCAACAATGTATCACTATGTTTATAATATAGGTACAGCTAACACTACAAAGAATGAGGGGAAAATGAAAGTAAACTACTTACTGTAAGGTTATCATACGATATGTGATGTAATAGACCAGTGCTCATAGTAAGACAGAGATGTACACTGTAAACCCTAGAGCCACCAAAAAACCAAAGAACCGTAGCTAATACTCAAAGAGTAGAGATAAATTAAAATCATACCAAAATCCCCCCTTAATCCAAAAGAAACTTGGAAAATTAGTTACTCAAGTTTTCCTCGGTCTCTTTCACAGATCTATGTTACGAAACCTTTTTCTCATGTTTAAAAAATAAGTTAAAAAGAAGGCAGGAAAAGAGGGAAAAAACCAGAACAACGAACAGACGGCAGATTTAAACTCAACTATACTGACAGTTATCTCAAATTTAATTGGAGTGTTTAGACTACTTGTATGGCAAAGACTATTCAAATGAATTTAAAAAGCAAGAACCAACTAAGTGCAATCTGTAAGAAGTTAACTTTAATTATAATGACAGCTTAAAAGCATAAAGATGGAAAAAGACATCCAGGCACACACAAGACAAAGCTAAAGGGGCAGTACTGACACCAGACAGTGTAGACTTTAGAGCAGAGAGGACTACAAGGAACAAAGGGCATTTCATGATGATAAAGGAGTCGATTCATTAAGAAGATATGATAATTCTAAATACACTGCCTACTTAATAACACAGCCTCAAAATATATGAAGCAAAAAAAAAAAAAAAAAGATGGACCTTTTGAAATACTAAGACTCAAAGAAAACAAAGCATATAATGATGCCCAAGGGTATGGACTCTATATGCCTTGTCAGGGTGCCAAGAGTGCTGCTTCTACCTACTGAAATGTCTATGTGTGCACCAGCTGCAAAGTTAATTTCTAATTCCAGCTATGTCTTCAGGTACACGGTAACAGCATTCCACCTGGCACACGCCTTGGTCATCACTCATATGCAGGTTTCTGAAGAAAAAAGTTTGTCTCAGTGAGATGGCTCCCTACTCCCCTAAACCTGCTAATCTCCTGATGACTCACTGGTTTTCCATCTGCAAGCCAAGTAGGTTTGTCCAACTTTCACTAAATATTTAAAAGATACCAGAGCAGTCTAAATTTCAGACATCCTTTCATGCTCAAAAAAAGTATAAATTTCTGGGAAAATGTCATGTGTCTTTATATTATAAGCTTAAAAGAGTTTAATAAAGTGAATGGTATCTCTGAAGCCAAAAATAAAAAGAGGAACCTGCAAGGGGAAATAAATCCACAACTTCCAACACTCTTCTTTCAGTAACTGACAGAAATAGGGAAAAGAAAAAAAAAAAAGACATTAAAGGACTTGAACACCACAACTTACAGAACCTAAATGACATCTGCAAAACCCAACAATAGCAGAATAGATTCTTTTTCAAGTACACAGGAGACAGTCACCATATAGGCTAAACCATAAAACAAGTCTACATTTGAAAAACTAAGATCATAAAGATCTGACCATAACAGAATTAAACTAGACACCAATAACATAGAAGTATCTGGAAAAACACCTCAATATTTGAAAATTAAACAGCATACTTCTAAGTGTGGATAAAATAAAAACTCACAAGGGAAATCAGAAAAATTTTTAACTGAACGAAAAGGAAAATCTATCAAAATTTGAGGGATGCAGCTAAAGCAGTGCTTAAAAGGAGATTTTTCAGCACTGAGTATGTCCATTAAAATGAAAAGTCCAAAACTGTCATTTAACCTTTTTTTTTTAAAAATATATTTGTTTTTATTTATTTCTTTGACTGTGTTGGGTCTTAGTTGCAGCATGTGGGATCTACTTCCTTGACCGGGGGTCGAACCCCTGGCCCCCTGCGTTGGGAGCATGGACCCTTAGCCACTGGACCACCAGGGAAGTCCCCCCATTTAACCTTTAACAGACTAGAAAATGAAGAGCAAATTAAACCCAAAGTAAGCAAAAGAACAGAACCAATGAACTAGGAAAGAGAAAAAATAAAATTGAACAAAACCAAAAGCAATTTTTGAAAGAGATCAATTAAAAAAGAGAATAAACTAAAAGTTTATTCCAAAAGATATAATCAAGGTTTTAAGGCAAGGAATGTTTGTCAGACAGTTGCTGAAATGAAAGATCACACTGGCTGGAGTTATCATAGGTATGAGTCTTGAGCAAACAGTGTTCAGGACAGGCAGTACGAAGTGACCACAGAGTGAGGCAACAGCCTGAACTAAGCCACAAAAGCAAAACCGAGCATCTGAGCAATAGACCTACCGAAGCAGGTGGGGGCCAGAACGAGCTAGATCTGGGAGTAAAGCAGACTTCAACGGGATACCTGAGGCTTAGTAATAAGTTCTCTGACTGTATTTGGCCCTTGGAATCACAAGCTGCACGGTTTGTATCACAGAACACCCCAGTTCTGCTGTAGCTACCAATGCTGTATTTCTGGTAGGCAAGAAGTATGAACTCCCAGACAGCATCATGTTTCTTTAAGAACAGCAGCAGTTTCCGGGGATGAGTGGAAGCAAGAAGGAAACGACACTGAGTGATTCCATGTACCATGGTTAAGAACTTCACACGTTACGTCTTCATAAATGAGACAAATTCAACGTACATAACCTGCACATCGTAATACATGACCAACTTGGAATGTAATGTGGAAAAATAAAACTGATGTTAGGACAATGGGTTGCTGGTGTTTTATGGATTTTGTATTTTTTTTTACTATAAATGAAAACATAACTATAAGAGAAATTAATTATAACTTTTACTGTATCCTTTTAAACCATGATATAGTAGAGACCAATTTTTTTTCTATTTAAAACTAAATGTACGGTTGGGGTGGGGGCAGGGGAGACAAAGAGGCAGAGAGGGTTTTTTACGGCATGAAAACTGTATGTTATTTTAACAGTGGATATGTCTTCCTATCGGCTTCCCAAGTGGCGCTAGTGCTACAGTCCACGGGGCTGCAAAGGGCAGACACAACTGAGTGACTGAGCACAAGTATTCTTCTACATTTGTTCAGACCCAGAGAGTATATGTCACACCGAGAGTGAACCCCAAGGTAAACCTGGGACTTTGGATGGTCACGATGTGTCAATGTAGGTTCACCTGTGGTAAAAATGTACCACTCTGCTGAGGAACGCAGGCGCACGGATTTTATGGGAAATCTTGGTACCTTCCTATTTTATTATAAAACTAGAACTGGTCTAAAAAAATGTTTATTAAAAATAATGTAAAATAAAAATCAGAACAAAAAAGGACAGAGAAATACACCTACTGCTGGGCAAAGATGTTTGTTTCCTCTTGGCTTTAGACTTTAAGTCATCTACACATGCTTAAAGGGACTCCCTGGTGAGAGGGAGAGAAGACAGGGAACTCGGCAGGAGTTCCTGTCGGTCCTCCAGAAGCTAAAGTTAGGTAGGTTGTACCTTACAGGTCAGGTGCTCAAACGTGGTATGTTGCTATTTTCCTTCTGTTATTTCTGGCACTTACCAGAGTCTTGTTTAAATGTTCCAGTCTTATTTCATAGCCACTACTAGGACTGAAGGCCTCCTGGCTCCAAGCTTGGGAGAGCACACTGCCCGTACATAAAGCAAGAATGCACCTAAAGCTGTAGCATCAGTAATGATTACAAATGAGTCCCCCATTTTACAGATGAGGGAACTGAGGCCCACAGTGGGTGAGTGACTTAACTCAGATCCCAACCAGTAACGTGGCAGAGCTAGGACTGAACCTAGTCTGACTCCCGAACCATTATTCTAACAACTACATCACACTGCCCCCCGACCTCTGGCTCTAACCTCTCAGACATCTATTCCCATGAACCCTGCCTTTCTTCCCCCAGGGGCCACTCGTCTCTTCTGGTCTCGTCCTTCTCCCCGGCCCAATATCCAGGATTCCAATGGGATCAGCACCTTTGACTCCCTGCATCCAGTCCCTCACGACGCCCCAGCAGCCCTCTGACAAAGCCTCTATCCTCAATCAGCACTAGAATCGATATACCTTCTCCAGCCCCTGGCTGAGTGCCTGAACAGCTGAGTCCTGGGAAGAGGCACTCACAGTTGTCTTCAGTCTCTTAAACCCCTCAGTGCAGTTTCTTCAACAACTGAATCACACCCTCACTGCTGTGCTCAAGTCCAACATCCTATGCCCCTCACTCCAGCCCTGGCAAAACTGAAAAAAGCGAGATTTGTTACAGCTTCCCACTATACTTATCTACATTCACATCAATACCGACCTCCTTCTACTAGGTTCAGAGGATGCTTCCCTGTACCTACTCCTGCTGAGCGGACACCACTCCATCGCTTATCACCTCTCTGCTGCACTCAGAACGCTGCTGGCTCCTTGCTGTGCAGACTCCCATCACTCCCATTTAAAATACCTGCCCTGACTTCTATCTCCCTCTAGGTGGCGTCTCATGTTCCTCCTCCTCCAGCTGCTCTGGCAAACTGACAGTCCTTGGTGTCTCCACTACCTCACTTCCCATAAAGCCTCACCCACTGTAATCTGGCATCTCTCCCCACTATTTCTGAAACAGCTCTTGCTAAGGTCACCAATGACGTCCTGACTGCCAAATCCAATGGCTACTTGTCAGGCCTTATCTGACTGAAACACTCAGGCAACTGACACTGTTAAGTGCCTGTCCCGATTCTTGACAGGCTTGGCGCCCATGGCCCGGCACTCGCTCAGTCTGGCCACACTGATGCTCAATGCTCCCTAAGGTTTCAAACTCATCCCTCTGCTCTTCTCGCTCCTTCCACTTTCCCCAGATAATCTTGCTCATCTTGAGCTTTCAACCATCGCCTTTATGCTGACAGGCTCTTAAACCTACATTTGCAATCCAGACATCTCCAAGCTCCAGGCTGCAAAGTTATCTCTACCTGGACATCCTATAGGAACCTCTAAGTTCCCCCTAACCTTTTACTTTCTCATCTCATTTCTCTCCCTGGAGCTTCAAACCTGTAATACTTTTTTTCATCAAACCTAAGAGGTACTGCTAAGAGGAACAAAATACATACACTTATATATGGATATATTTACCTTGGAACTGAAGAAATGTGATTTCAGTAAGTGTCTGCTGGAACCTCTATCTGGATGTTTTTAGGAACATCAAACTTCTTATACCCTAAACTAAATCCATATATCTTCTCTCCTAAACACACTCTTCTTCCTGTAGTCTTCCAGTTGGTGGCTCCATCATCCATCCAGTCACCCATACCAAAAACTGAATGTTATTTTGACTTCCTTTCCCTCTGGCATGTCACCACAATGAAGCTCTGCTGACTTTTATCTACTAACTACTTATCAAATCTGTTCCCCCCATCCCTCTACATTCACTGTTCTCATCATTTTTATCTGGCCTTCAGCAGAGCCCCCAAACCTCATCTTTCTTCCTATTCTTCTGAATCCACCTTCCCCACAGCTGCACGAGTGAACCACCTAACACAGAAACCGGAACAGTCACTCCCACGCTCAGGATCCTTATGGGATTAATGAGGCGGTGATGACCTCCATCATCTAGCTCTTACCTGTTCCACCTCCATCTCTTCCACAATTCTATTGCCCCAAACTTTTTATGGCCCCAGACACTATGCTTGCTACTCTTCATACCTCTGGCTGAAAGAAGGCCCTCCCTCACCTGTCTCTCCCATCTTATTTCTTTTGGGAAGTCTTTCTCCCTTTCCCAGACTGGGCTACAGTCAAGAACGCAAGGACTTTCACTGATCCCCAGATAACACGAGAGCTCTAAAAACATATGGTACTACAGTTCTCTTGACTATGCATGTCTCTCCAACCGGGCAGTGAGCTCGAGGAAGGCAGAGACTCTCTCACAGGCAGCGCTGTGTGTATGCCTTGAACACATGGAAATGAACGAGTTAAACAATTCCTGTCATCTGACTCTAGAGGATATAAACCAACCTAAGAAGACAAATACTTTTTCCTTGCACTATACCCCCCAAAAATGTACCATGAGGGATTTGAGATAAGGAATATTATTTAAAAAAATGTATCCTTAACAAAACTATTAAAAAAACTCTACTAAAAAACTGAAAGCCTTCTTTATTACATATTTTAAGGGACAGGAAAGCCAGAAGGGGAGAAAATGCTATAGCTAAGAGTTACTCTAAGACAAGTCAGGAGGAGGTGATTTTTTTTTTTTTTAACCCACTGGGGCATTTTATTTCTATATATGTGCATTGACAAAAAATCCCAGGTTATCCCCCCATGTGTTTTTATGTCTTGCTTCTTTGTGGTCCACGATGCCAACTTAGTTGTCAGTACAACGAATCCAAACTGATGGGGCAAGAACAGAATATACCTCCACTTTTCTAGATCTTTGAGTTGCACAGCAAATCTGGGGCTGATCACATCATGACAGTTGTTTAATCTGCCCGTGAAGTTCACAGTTTTGCCTGCTTTGTGATCACTAGTGATTTCAAACTCACCAGTATCACGCTGCCTCGTCACCACAGCTAGAAACTGGACAATGACTTTGAAATACAACCTGATGAGAACCTAGACTTCCCTTTCTTTTTGGTATAACTGATGCTCTTGAGAGCAACAGCCAAGACATTCACATGCACCATTTCTAGAACGGGAAAACAGCAGAAAGAGCAAGGCACCTTTTTAAACCTTGATAAAACGTAAGCACACACAGTTAATTAATCTTCAGATTACTCTTTCTCAATTCCAGCTGCCTTCCAAAGGGGTGGAGTGGGGGGCTTTGGAAGCAACTGAAGAGGAAATAAACAAAGATACCTTGTTATACTTGCTTTTTAACATGCATGCTATATTAAAAAGGTCAAAAGATTAAATGTATGACCTGGATAACAAGCCTTCAAATTTAAAAATTCCACTTCTACTCTCAACTTAGAAGCATCGCAATTACACGGATGTAGGCTATAGAATTACTACAGGGAATTCTCAGGAAACCACTGTGAATTGATCTGACACTCTAAGATGCTGTACCATGAAGCATGGAGACTGTACTCTGAACACAGGTGGGAAAGAAGAACAACAAAGCAGGGAAGGACGGAAGGGACGAGCTGGACAGAGGCCACGACTACTGTGCATACCTTCGTGAAGGTGGTGGAGCCAGAGGCCATCAGGATTTGGCGCACGCGGTTGTGGAAGCGCTGCATTGACTCATCATCCACACGCAGGAAACACTGAGCTGTCCGCTCTTTAGTCACCTACATCACAAGCTCAAGGTTAACCACCTCTGGAAATGCTAGGGGAACAAGAAACAACTCTGACCACCACTAAGCCCTAGGCTCCCAGGAAGGCCCAGCTGACAATGGAAAGTGTGCTGCGCCTTTCACCCCACACCTGTGAGCATGCAGCTGGGCCTACTCCTGCCCCCGGCCCCACCCGAGACTGTACCTCGTTCTGTAGGTTCCAGACCCCGTCCTTGTGGGTGAACTCCTCATAGCTGGTGCGGCACTTAGGCAGGATGCGGCACTCAAAACCACACATGTTGAACAGCAGGTTGGGGTTGTCCTTACTGTACACGGATACAAAGCTGTTCTCCCACTGAACTGTAGTCACTGAGCGTGGCAGACGGTTCTTGATGTCCCAGAACACTGCCCGACCCCTGCCCACAGAGAACACAGGGTCACACAGGTCTCTTGGAAGGAGCTTCCCTTCAAAGGGCTGCTAGACTGATGACGTCCTGACAGAGCACGCCCTCCCACCCAGGACACCACCTGATCAATCCCCTTTAACCATCCTCTGGGTCCCTCAGGCTTAGACTCACAGGTTGACATCATGCTTCATGAGGCGCATACGGGCGTCTCGGGGCCAGCACTTCTTGTTATTGTAGCCAACGATGTTTTCGTTGTTGGGGTCAGGGTGCTCTGTCAGGTAACGCTGGATAAGGTCCCGAGCCTCATCTGCTGTGAACCTACAGAGACAAGGTTCATGGCTGAGGCCCAAGGACACTGGGATCTCATGAGGCCTATGGCTCCACAGGTGGAGGCCATTCCCAATCCCCACCCTACTCACAGGACTTCATCCCATTTCAGAGCGCCAACCCAGCAGCAAGTCAACTAAAGTACAACAGCTGCTTCAGAAGCTGGGCAAGGACCTCAACACAATAAGACTCCAGGCAAGCCCTCACCTGAAGAAAATATGGATGCGATCAATGTATCTGCAGAAGAGACGGATGGGGTGGGCAGCCTCGGTGGCTATGTCTTGGAAACTGAGGAAATCATTTGGCATTTGAGGTGGCCCAGCCATCTCACTGGCTCGGTGCAATCCCAACACAAGCAAGTCCATCACCAAGCCATAGTACTGTACGATGAAAGAGGCAAACTGCAGGCCTCTGATGATCCCATATGAATTTGTATGGTTCATGTCCTAGAAAGAAAGACAATTCTTAACCACAGCCAAATCCCGGGGTTTTCAGGGCCCATCCTCTTCTGCCTTCCCCCGCCACGGAAATCCCAACTCAGTGGGTCCGACCACCTCCCGCTTCCCCCAATTCCTTGCCACCCTGCCCCAAGACACACCTTGTAATTGATAACGACGTTGTTCTTGGCTGTCATGTAGTCAGCTATGTTGTGGTCAACGATGAGACGCAGCAGCCTATTGAGCAAGGTCAAGTCAATCTTCTCATACATCTTCTCAAATCGTGACTCCAGCATGACATTGCACTCACCCTCGCTTGTCTCCCACACATCCTGCAGGTTATTGATGCCTGGGGGGGAAGAAACACAAAGCTCTGGCAGGTTAGAAGTTCCCTTTCAGGACTAGAGCCTACAGAGCCGTCACATTCCTATCCAGATCATACGACCACTCCATTCATTGGATTGCTAGCTAGCAGAGTCAAACTGCTCAGTGTAACATCAACACCATTTCTTTGGTACCAGGCATCAAGAAAGTAAACTAATTATGCTATCTGGATGAGAATTTCAACGTAGAAATTAAGGTATCTGCCTTCCTTAGAGGCAACCCCAGAAAAGTTTTACCTTGGCACCACTTGTAAACAAGCAGAGGAGGTGGTTCTGTGTCTGCAGGCTTGATCCAGGGTGGGAACAGGCGGCGCTTGTCAGCTTCGTACCATAGGTACTGGTCCAGGTAGGCATCAGTGATCTTCTCCAGCGGCTCCACATCATACACTGGCACCAGGTGGCTATAGAGGTCCATGAACTCAATGCCCACCTGTGGGACAAGGAAGCTGGCTCACACCAACCCACCAAACACCCTGGGTGCCATGAATGAATCACACAGCCAAAAGAAAACGTGTGGGGCATCTCACTCACTTCTTTAAAGGCTCTCTGTGTGAGGAGGTGACGCTTGATGCGGGACAGCGCCTCATGGGGGTTGTCATAGGCCTGCTCGATCAGACCTAGCTCCTCCCTCTGAGACTGGTTTAACCGAGACTTCACACTGACAAGGCAAAAGAAAAGGTGAATGAGGGCACTTCCCTGCTGGTCCAGTGATTAGGAATCCACCTGCCAAAGCAGGGGCATGGGTTCAATCCCTGGCCTGGCCAGGAATATTTCACATGCCGTGGGGGTAACTAAACCCATGCACTGTTAACTTCTAAGCCCAAGCTCCAGAGCCCATGCTCCACAAAAGAAACCACTGCAATGAGAAACCCACACACTGCAAGCAGAGTAGCCCGTTTGCTGCAACAAGAGAAGGCCCAAGGGCAACAATGAAGACCCAGTGCAGGCAAAAAATAAATTTAAAAAGTGTGAATGGGAAAACCAAGAGGAAGCCATCCCCAGAAAGGCCTTCTCTGGACTCTAAAGATGATGCCACTCTGTGTCCATCACCTCCCTACAGGAACCTGTCGACTCTACTCCTCACCTGTAAGCTTCCTTGAGCCGCTCCAAAGCCAAGATCAGCAACTTGGTGTCATGCTTGTAGGAGAGCGGGGGGAAGGGGATGGGCGAGAATCTACGGCTTTCCAGCCAATGCACAGTAGTGGTATACACTGCCACCGCTTCCTCTGCTGTGATGTAAGGACCGTCCTGCAAGGTGGATATGAGAGTCAGCTTCCCACTGTAGCCTCATCCCACCAGGGCCAGGCATGGTCCCAACTCTGCAGTCTGCCCTCCTGCTCGCCCCCCGTGCCCCTAGCCCAGCCTATTCCATCCAACCTTTAGGTAGTTGTGCTGCCGCTCCTGCTCTGCCTTCAGGTAGAGCCGAGTCAGGCGGCCCAGGTTCTTTTTGCACACAGTCTTGTCTACAGTGGCCCCGCGGCGGATGCGTTCTCGGTTGTAGTGGGCGGTGTTGGTCCACCAGTCAGCCTTGGCCTTCACATACCGAAGAATCATATTCTCTATCGGTGTTGGCAGCCCAGGGACCTGAAAGTGCAAAAGGCACGATGAGAAAGTGACAGGGGGCTAAAGTCCAGGAGTGATAACATCCAGGCCCCTCTATGAGCTGGGGAGACCTCCCCACCTTCCACGGAATGTTGGCCTTCCAGCAGCGCCAGGCCTCACTGAGGTGCTGCAGGATCGTCCGGGCCTTATTCTGCTTGATCCCCTCAGGCATCATGTCCAGGATGTCATGCATCACAGCGGCCCGAAGCTCAAGGTCAAAATGCGACTCCACTCGCTGCTTTGTTACCGTCTTGGCCACCCCCTTTGAGTGTCGGCCTAGAAGTGAAAGTGGTTAAAAGCAAGATCGTTGTTCCTACTAAAGTCTCTACTTTCATGTCCGTTGATAACCACAGTTACAGTGAAATCAGTTCAGTATGAACAAAGCCCAGCACATGCAAGACACAATATGTCTGAAAAGATTCCCAACGAGGCTTCTGAGGCATTTCCATCCTGTAGATGCTCACTGGCCTTAAGGCTCCACAATGAAGCCCAAGAAAAGAGAATACTAGGTCAGACTCATTAGATACTGGGCCTTAGAGGTGATCGGACAGGAAGGGATGCTCAATCTCAAACAAGGACAAGGGAAGGATCAGGCGCACACGTGACCTATTCTTGAATGGGCGAAGTCAGACATGGAGAAAACCACTCACCTTCAAACTGCCGGGCCAGGAGGTTGCCCAGCCATCGCTCCAGCAAAGGGGTGATGCCACGCATGAAAAACAGCCAGACCCGCCAGCCAGCAGCCCAGAAACCACAGCCAGGGCCCTTCCCTACAGGACCCTAGGATCCCAAGCAAAAGTCAAAAACACAAGTTAGTAATTCATTCAGACAACAACAGAACACTGGGCAGAGATGGAGCAGAGAGCAGAGGTATGGCGATAAAGGGGGAAGAAAGAGAAGACTCTTCTAAGACCTCAGTATTTAAAATGGAGTTAATGAGGAAACCAGCAACTGAGATTTTAAACTAAAGGTGGGCTCTGGGGAGAAGTGATGAGATCTACAGGACAGCAGTAATAACACTCAAAGCCTCTCTCCAAATAGGCCCTTGGAAAGAGCCCTGACCGATGGAAAGATTAAGATGGATCTGAGAACATGAATGCACAAGGGCAGGGTCCTACCGTGTTAAAGCGATAATAGATAAGGTGCTTCAGGTCCTTGCACATACGAATCTGCCGCATCAGCTTGTATTTGTAGCGGTACATGCCCGTCAGCTGCCCCACGTGGGCGAAGATATACTGCAACCCATCTGCCAGCTGCAACACAGTGGCCCCAGCAGGCTTTAAGCTAGAGCCAGCTCCATGATCAGCCCAGGCTTCACCCAGCTTCCCTACATGGGGCAGGGACTGGGGATTCCTAGCCTCACCTGGAAGGCATCCACATTGCCCAACCGATACTGTACATGACTGTCCACCACCAGCTTAGTTAGACGCAGAACTTCTCGACACAGATGGAAAGCATTTCCAAAACGAGATTTCTTTCTTTCCTAGAAAAAACGCCAAGGACAGAAACAACACTAGTCAGCAATGCTCAGGACTGGATGCACACCTTCCCAAGAGGCCAGGGCAAAACCAGTCCGTCCTCAGCCCAGGACCCCCTTAAGGTCCAATGCAAGTACCTTGGTGGTGAGCGTCTTAACAGGTTTAAGGTTGAAGTTGTAATCCAGGTGCAGATAGTTGAGGTTCTTACGGTGAATGAGAAGGTTGAGCATGTTGTAGCCCTGGCGGCAAACCTGTAGCCCCACCTCCACCCAATCCAGCTTGGTAGACTGGAAGAATTTGGTGGCTTTGAAGGATCGGAATAGATACCTGGGATGGGAATAAGGAGTGAGAGTGAGCCACCTGATCATCTCTGGAACAGAAGAAGGCTGAGCAGGGGCCCCAGGGCACCTCACCTCTTCTTTTGGGCTTTCGGGGGCCGGTGCTTCAGGGCATTCAGCACATAGTACTTAAGCAGCTTCTGGTAGGAGACCCTCACTTTCACAGGCTGCCCAGCAGGACAATGCTCCCGATACCTGAAAAAACACACCCATTAGAGCTTGGCCCACCTCTCCCTCCAGCTGCCCTGTTAAAGGCTCTATGCCCACCCAGCTGGAGTCTTTAATCCTATACATCTGCTATTCTCCCTAGGTAGAAGCCTTACCAGTTCTTGACAAGGGGGATGTCTAGGGCCCGGCGAGTGCGACCAGAGCGTAGGTTGAAGGGCCGGGGGGCCCAGAGCAGGGCGATGCCATTGGCTGTATTGTCTGTGTAGAGGGGTGTGTCCTTCAGAAAGGGCTCCACAAACTCTGGGAGCTCGAACTCCTCATCGTCATCTGGCAATGGTTCCTGGCTCTGAAAGAAGAACCCCCAAGGGTTTAGCTCCTGCTGAACTGGGGAGAGACCTGGGATGAGAGAGAAACTCTCTGGGGCCAAACACAGTGGCTACATCTGCTATGGAAACTGGGCTGCCTGACAAGAGAAGCCCTGAAGAACCAGGGCAAAGGAGGCCAAGGGAGCAGAGAACAGGGCAGGGCCAACTGGGCAAGTAAGCAGCACTCCTCTCACTGCAACTGGCTCCACCAGAGGCCTCTCAGAGGAGCCCCCAGTACCAGGGAGAGAGAAACATGCAATCACCTCCTGTCCAAGCTCCAAAAACTGGGCCTGGGGAAGGAGATCTGTTTATGTTAAGAACATGATAGAACATGAATCAACATCAAAAACACTGTGCCAAGTGTAAGAAGCCAGCCACAAAAGACTACATACTGTACAACTCTATTTATACGACATGTTCAAAATAGGCAAATCTACAGAGACAGAAAGCAGATTAGCAATTGCCTAGACATGGAAAATTCAAGAGAAATAGACGGTGACTACCACGGGTGCAGGTTTTCTTTCTGAGGAAATGAAAATGTCCTAATAAATGGAGTGATGGTTACACAGCTCTGTGAATAAACTAAAACCACTGAATCATACACTTTAAATGGGTGAACTGTGTGGTAGTGAATTATAGCTCAAAAAAAGGATTTAAAGACACCCTGGCGAGACTTTCCTGGTGGTCCAGTGGATAAGACTTAGCACTTCCAACGCAAGGGACACAGGTGTGATCCCTGATCAGAGAACTAGATCCCACATGCCACAACTAAGGCCTGGTGCAGCCAAATAAATAATAAAATATTTTGAAAAATAAAAAATTTTTCTGGAAACAGACCAGAATAAGATTAGAGTCCCAGAGGAGAAACAATAAAGCCCAGATGGGTAATCACAGAAACCAAGATAATATCAATAACTTGGTTTGAGCCAAGTGCCAAACTCTCACATTACAGTTCCCCTCTTACAGCTTGAGGGGAACACTTAAGGATGGAAATCATGTCTCCCTCTAGCTGGACTTTTATCTAGTCATGCTTCTGCCCAGTCAGGAAATTTCTCTTGAAGAGCTGAGAATGTCCCTTCCTCTCACCTTGACAGAGTGTCTATGGGAAATTGGGTTGATCAAAGGATCAAAGTAGAAAGCTGGCAAATCAGGATCCTCAGTTTTGATGAACACAACATTAGGAGTGTGGTACCTGAAATGAAACAAGAGTCAGCCAAGGTGCTCCCCGCTGGCCCAACCGAAATGCAGCCACCCCTTTCACCCAGCTGGGCTCCAGCTCTCACCAGGTGAGGTGGACATGGTGCGGCAGGTTGTTATACAGGTAAGGAAACGCAATCTTGTACTCGGTGCGGATAGGCTGCCGGATGATGATCTTGTTAATGTCATTGAATTCATTCCAGTCTTCATCCCTAGGGCACAGAATCAAGGGTGAGCAGCTGAGCTGGGCAGTCTGGAAACTACAATGGGATCTAAAGGATCAAGATTAGATTTTACAATGGCTGCTTCATGTTGATGTTGGGCAGAAACCAACACAATTCTGTAAAGCAATTCTCCTTCAATTAAAAAATACATTTAAAATTTATTTTTTTAATTTAAAAACACTCTACTCTCTCTAACTTACTGTAGGTTGATGTCTCGGACAAGAGGCTCAAATTTGGGGCCTCCAGGAATGGCCATATTAAGTGCCTTGGATGTAAAAAAGGCCTTCAGATCAAACAGATAGAAGTAATTGTCATCAACCAAGTCTGTCAAGAGCTGATTGGCCAGGCGGTAGAGAGTGGACATCATAGGCAATGTGAACTGCCAGCGCTGGTAAGTGGAACCATTTACATACCTAGGGAAAAAAGAGAGGCCCATGTAAGTTCAAGTAGGTGTACCAGCTAGCCAGGTCATGCTACCTACTGGTCTCCCAGGACCCCTCTGGAGTTGCAAACCCTCACAGGCGTGGGAACTCCAACTCTCACTCACTTCCGGCTATCCCTTAATGGCTGGTGGTCATAGAACCAGTCCAATACAGGGGCATCCTCCTCAGGGTCCAGCTCCAGCTGAATGGCTTCCAGTGGCTCAACATCTAGGATATTGTCAGCATAGTCCAAAGGTGGCTCCTCATCATCAAAAGGGGGGAAACGCATCCTCTTGAAATGCCTCCTGTCTCTTTTTTCCCGACGCATCATAATCCACATTGACCTGGAAGTCGACAATGTCACGCAACAGTTTCTGCACAGTGTCCCCTCAACTGCCACCACCACACCCCACATTCCAGCCCTTCTCACCCCCACTGGGAGATGTAGACAGGTTCAATGACCCAGGGGATCTCATTGACAAAGGAAATGGCTCCGGTGATGTGGTACAGCACAGGCACATCCCGGATCTGTTCCCAAGGCATAGGCATGTTCTCCAGGAGCTTGAGGACTGCATGTGGCATGTACTTGAGGGCACTGTAACAATAGGAAGAGAGATGATTAGAAACGACAAGGTGTTCTGCTACCTGGGCCATGCAAAGAAGTAACAAGGTACCACAGTATCCGGCCTTACAGTCTAAACTCCTAAGTACAGTACACAGGCCCTCCACAGTATCCGGCCTTACAGTCTAGACTCCTAAATATAGTACACAGGCCCTCTGTGACCAGGAACTCTGCCTCCCCACCTCCAACAGTGCCACTTTTTTTTCTTAAACATCACTGTCCCACAATACTGGGTTTCAGTCCCTCTAAATCACCAGCTGTCTCCCTAAAAACAGCTTTTAGACTATCTCACATCCTATCTCTCTATGAAGTGAAGTCGCTCAGTCGTGTCCGACTCTTTGCAACCCCACGGACTGTAGCCTACTACGCTCCTCTGTCCATGGGATTTTCCAGGCAAGAGTACTGGAGTGGGTTGCCATTTCCTTCTCCAGAGGATCTTCCTGACACAGGGATCGAACCCACATCTCCTGCACTGTAGGCAGATGCTTTACCGTCTGAGCCTAAATAATAAAATATTCACTACACTTTATTTTAATCATTTGTCTGTTATGTCAGTAGGCCATAAGCTCCAGAAAAACTGTTGCTTCCTGACTGTTGCTATATCCCTGGCACCTAGCACAGTTCTCAAATACTTTTGAAATAAACACAACTTCCGTTGCTGTCTTGGACTAGTTCATGAAATGGCTAACACTTTTGTGTAAAAATGAAAAAGGATCTGCTAAGGTATTTATACCTGTACTCACCCACCTTGGGAAAACAAAAGGACACAAAGACCTCAGGAAGTAACTACCCTCAAACCTGAAGATTCTTGTCACTTAGGAATTACAGGCAACAAGAATGTACGCTTTAATTCACTCAAAGATAAAGACGTCTTATCATAGTACCAACAGGACAAATTAAAAACTCCAGTCCCAGATCAGGGAAAAGAAACAGAGCAACAAAGAACATAACTGAGAACATCTTACATTGTTGGTAGCAACATAAATTGTTACAGTCACTAAGAAGAACAATATGGAGGTTCCTTAAAAAAACTAAAAAACAGAGCTACCATACGAGCCAGCAATCCTACTCCTGGGCATATATATATAGAAAACCATAATTGAAAACAAACACAAAACCCAATGTTCACTGCAGTACTACTTCCAACAGCCAAAACGTGAAAACAACCTGAACGCAGATCAACAGATGAATGGATAAAGAAGACGCAGCACATGCACACTCAGTCCAGTCCAGTCGCTCAGTCGTGGCCGACTCTGCGACCCCATGAACTGCAGCACGCCAGGCCTCCCCGTCCATCACCATCTCCCGGAGTTCACTCAGACTCACGTCCATTGAGTCGGTGATGCCATCCAGCCATCTCATCCTCTGTCGTCCCCTTCTCCTCCTGCCCCTAATCCCTCCCGGGATCAGAGTCTTTTCCAATGAGTCAACTCTTTGCATGAGGTGGCCAAAGTACTCGAGCTTCAGCTTTAGCATCATTCCTTCCAAAGAACATCCAGGACTGATCTCCTTTAGAATGGACTGGTTGGATCTCCTTGCAGTCCAAGGGACTCTCAAGAGTCTTCTCCAACACCACAGGTCAAAAGCATCAATTCTTCGGTGCTTAGCTTTCTTTATGGTCCAACTCTCACATCCATACATGACTACTGGAAAAACCATAGCCTTGACTAGACGGACCTTTGCTGGCAAAGTAATGTCTCTGCTTTTGAATATGCTGTCTAGGTTGGTCATAACTTTCCTTTCAAGGAGTAAGCATCTTTTAATTTCATGGCCGCAGTCACCATCTGCAGTGATTTTGGAGCCCCCCAAAATAAAGACTGACACTGTTTCCACTGTTTCCCCATCTATTTCCCATGAAGTGATGGGACCAGATGCCATGATCTTCGTTTTCTGAATGTTGAGCTTTAAGCCAACTTTCTCACTCTCCAGTTTCACTTTCATCAAGAGGCTTTTTAGTTCCTCTTCACTTTCAGCCATAAGGGTGGTGTCATCTGCATATCTGAGGTTATTGATATTTCTCCTGGCAATCTTGATTCCAGCTTGGGCTTCATCCAGTCCAGCGTTTCTCATGATGTAATCTGCATGAGTTAAATAAGCAGGGTGACAATATACAGCCTTGACGTACTCCTTTTCCTATTTGGAACCAGTCTGTTGTTCCATGTCCAGTTCTAACTGTTGCTTCCTGACCTGCATACAGGTTTCTCAAGAGGCAGGTCAGGTGGTCTGGTATTCCCATCTCTTTCAGAATTTTCCAGTTTATTGTGATCCACACAGTCAAAGGCTTTGGCATAGTCAATAAAGCAGAAATAGATGTTTTTCTGGAACTCTCTTGCTTTCTCCATGATCCAGCGGATGTTGGCAATTTGATCTCTGGTGCCTCTGCCTTTTATAAAACCAGCTTGAACATCTGGAAGTTCACGGTTCACATACTGCTGAAACCTGGCTTGGAGAATTTTGAGCATTACTTTACTAGCGTGTGAGATGAGTGCAATTGTACGGTAGTTTGAGCACTCTTTGGCATTGCCTTTCTTTGGGATTGGAATGAAAACTGACCTTTTCCAGTCCTGTGGCCACTAGTGCAGTACTTTCACAGCATCATCTTTCAGTATGATATGTACATCATAATGTACATATACATTAGTACAATGGAATATCACTCAGCCATAAAAAAGGAAATAATGCCATTTGTAGAAATACAGATGGACCTAGAGATTATCACACTGAGTCAAGTCAGACAAAGGAGAAATATTGTATGACATCCCTATATGTGGAATTTAACAACAAATGGAATCAACATTTCCAGGAGAAATATCAATAACCTCAGATATGCAGATGACACCACCCTTATGGCAGAAAACGAAGAATAAGCCTCTTGATGAAAGTGAAAGAGCAGAGTGAAAAAGTTGGCTTAAAACTCAACATTCAGAAAACTAAGATCACAGCATCTGGTCCCATCACTTCATGGCAAACAGATGGGGAAACAATGGAAACAGGAGAGACTTTATTTTCTTGGGCTCAAAAATCACTGCAGATGGTGACTGCAGCCATGAAATTAAAAGATGCTTGGTCCTTGGAAGAAAAGCTATGACCAACCTAGACAGCATATTAAAGAGCAGAGACATTACTTTGCCAACAAAGGTCTGTCTAGTCAAAGCTATAGTTTTTCCAGTAGTCATGTATGGATGTGAGAGTTGGACCATAAAGAAAGCTGAGCACTGAAGAATTGATGCTTTTGAACTGTGGTGTTGGAGAAGACTTTTGAGAGTCCCTTGGACTGCAAGGAGATCCAACCAGTCAATCCTAAAGGAAATCAGCCCTGAATATTCATTGGTGCTCAAGCTGAAACTCCAGTACTCTGGTCACCTGATGTGAAGAACTGACTCATTAGAAAAGACCCCGATGCTAAGAAAAATTGAAGGCAGAAGGAGAAAGGGCTGACAGGATGAGATGGTTGGATGGCATCACCGACTCGATGGACATGAGTTTGAGCAAGCTCTGAAAGTTGGTAACGGACAGGGAAGCCTGGTGTGCTGCAGTCCATGGGGTCACAAAGGATGGGTCACGACTGAGTGACTGAACTGAGCAACAAAAGATACAAATGAACTTTATTTAAATGGATAACCACCCAGATGAGCTGTCTGAGAACATTAAAAGTCCCAAAATGACAGCAGCTCTCCAGGACTGAAACATAAGAGACAGGCAGAAGGAAAATGGACCAAATTCCAAATGAAATAATTCCAGGATAGTCTTACCCCAAGTACACCCTTTTATCATGCCGAAACTTCCTGTTGGTCATGTCTCCATGGTCTCGGATGATCTTCCTGACATGTTCTGGAGGCATGTCTTCCTTCTGCGCATCCACAAATCCAAACTTCCGCTTTTCGGCATAGCGCTTGGCCTGCAATTGTTGCCATTTTCGGGCTGCAAAGACACCTCAGTTTAAAGATCTGCACAACATTCGCTTCATCTCCCCCCACCTCTCACCCTGAGTTTCTGTCAGGATGCGTGACAGTGGGTGGGCATCCAGAAGGAACACTCCCTGCCAATTCTCTTGTCAACTTGCTCTGCTTTACTTTTTTAAATTTTTGCCAGCCATTTATCATTGCCTGGTATTTTTGGTACAACTAATGAAACCGTTTTTGTTTTATAAACTATGTCCCTTTGCAATTTAAACCCTGTAAGGGAAAGGGTTTTGCCCGCATCACTATTGTATCCCCATTGTCTGGAATCAATGCCTACAAGTAATAGGCACTTAAAAAAGAAAAAAAAAAGGATGGTTTCAGATACTCGATTAGATGAAAAAATAAATGGGGGCTAATAAGTGCACTAACCTAATGTTTTGACACCTGACAAAACAGGAGAAGGGGTCAAACCCGCTGCGCGCACGCGCACACTGACACACCCGCCCCCAGGCGCCTCTACCGCCCGCTCTCTTCACCTTTCTCCTGCAGCTTCTCCTCCGACATGTAGTCTGGCAGCGGGGCTAGTGGGCCAGGCACCGGGTTACCCGGCCCTCGGTAAGGAAATACTCCGGCCATGCCCGGAGAATCTGGGGAGCAGCAGAAGAAAAAAAAATTAACGAACAGGGCCCAGGCCCTCAAGAGGGGCCACAGAAACACGTCGAAACCCCCCGCCTGCAATTCCGCCTCGCTCAGAGTGCGCCGGCCCAGTCCGTCTGGCCGCTCAGCCCCAACCTAACCTCGCCTCGCCTCCAGCAGCCTGGCCCTTACAGTCCGCCACGCACCCCTTTAGCCCCTCACACAGACGGCCGCTTTTCAGCAAGGCAATGGCGGCAAGCCTACGTCCGCTCCGCGTTCCCAAAGCCAGGAAGTACGCAACCCAGGTTCAGCGGTTGACCCAATAGGCGCCAAAGTACTCGGGCGGTTTGGCGAACTCACCAATTACAGTTGCAATTCGGGCAGGAAGGGGCGGGACCAAGGACGGAAGTATTGAGCTCGAGGGGGTGTGGTTGGAATGGATGCAAGCCCCTCCTTCCGCTTTTTTAGAACAGTTTCTAGGGCCTAAGCTGCGACTGGCCTGAAAGTGAAAGTGTTAGTTGTTCAGGCGTGTGGAATTCTATTAAACTCCACGGACTGTAGCCCGCCAGGCACTTCTGTTCATGGGATTCTTCAGGCAAGAATACTGGAATGGTTGCCATTCCCTTCTCCAGGGGCTCTTCTTGACCCAGAGATCGAACCCGGCCTCCTGTATTGCAGGCAGATTTTTTACCGTCAGAGCTACCGGGGAAGCAACTTTGCGATTCGCCTGGGGCCACTGGAAACCCAAGCTTCCAGAATTTTAATAAATTTGTCGAAATTTGGGGCTTCCCAGGTGGCTTAGTGGTAAAGAATCCGCCTGCCAATGCAGGATTGTCAGGAGACACGGGTTTGATCCCTCGGTTGGGAAGATCCGCTGGAGGAGGAAATGGCCACGCACTCCAGTATTCTTACCTGGAGAATCCTATGGTCAGAGAAGCCTGACGGGCTACAGTTCACGGGATCGCAAGGAGTCAGACACGACTGAACACACATGCACGTGGAAATTTGTACTTTACTCTGTGTCTAGTCTTATGTATTTAGACTTGACTTGACGTGCAATATTAACTCCGAGTCAGTCAGTCTTTTGTTCATGTGTTCAGTCGTTAATTCAGCCATCATTTATTGAAGGCTCACTAATGTATCAGGGGTTGGGGAGAGGGGCAGGTGGGGAGAGGGGAAAGCCAACTGCAAGGAGCTCAACAGGTAGCCCTGAGGTAGACAAGAACCTGAGCTCTTGTGATGCTCTGTGATAGGAATTCGGGGGCAGGGTATTTAACCCTTTGTTGTCAAGGAGGAGTTAGTCAGTGAACCGTCAAAATAAAAGAGGTGGTGGGGAACTACATTGCAGAAAATTTTCTCCCCTTCCCTCTTCATTCCTATTTTCTGTCTCTGGCAACCCTATGGAGGGTATAATGAACACCCTATAACTCCTTCTGAACTCTTTAGTTGTGTCTTTCTGCTTGAATTGCCCTACATCTCCTTGACTTCTTTGTTTTACCTTTCATCCTTCTTGCTCCATTTTTGGTAACAACGTTGAATCTGACTTAGATCAGTTTGTTCAAACACTCACAAAGTTTATTGTGGAGGATGTAGAGGACTTGTAATCCTTACAGCTTCTTCATCTAGATGGTAATTTAGGACTCGTAGGAGAAAGTGACACCTATGCAAAGGAGGGTCCAGGCCATTGCAGGCTGGTGTGGAGGTTTATGTAGTTCAAAGAAGAGAGGAGCAGTATTAGAGATGTGTTGGAGATGGGTGATTTAAGGGATTTCAGGAGGTGAAGAAAGAAGAAGGGAAAAGGAATCCCAGGTGGTGGTAAATTCTAAGGTTAGAGTTTGGAAAGAAAAAAAATATGGCATGTTGTAAAGCAACCAACAAATCAACCTGGCTGCAATAGAAAGCCCAGTATCATCTTTATTATGTTCATCCTTGTCAGTGTCGTGAAGTCCTTAGCACTTGTATAAGGTTCACTGTGTGCCAGGCATTACTCTAAAACCTGCTAAAATTCTAATATCATCTGTTTTAGTTAATGGTATTGTACCAATGTCAGCTTCCTAGTTTCAATTGTCTTACTACTGTTATGTCCTGTTGCTAGGTAAGAAGTTCTCAAGTAGGTGAAGGGTACACAGGGACTCACTGTACTATTTTCTAAATGGGATTATTGAGAAATAATTTGCACTCCATAAAGTTCACCTGTTTAAAGTATACAATCCAATGGCTTTTAATATATTTACAGAGTTGTGCAATTACCACTACCTAATTCTGAAACATTCTCGAAAGAAACCATGTACCTATTAGCATTCACACCCCATTTCTTCCCACCTCCTTCTCCTCAACCCTTCAGTTCAGTCACTCAGTCATGTCCAACTCTTTGAGACCCCATGGACTGTAGCACGCCAGGCTTCCCTGTCCATCACCAACTCGCAGAGCTTACTCAAACTCATGTCCATCGAGTCGGTGATGCCATCCAACCATCTCATCCTTGTAGTCCCCTTCTCCTCCCACATTCAATGTCTCCCAGCATCAGTCTCTTTTCTAACGAGTCAGTTCTTCACATCAGGTGGTCAAAGTAGTGGAGTTTCAGCTTCAGCATCAGTCCTTTCAATGAACACCCAGGACTGATTTCCTTTAGGATTGACTGGTTGGATCTCCTTGTAGTACAAGGGACTCTCAAAAGTCTTCTCCAACACCACAGTTCAAAAGCATCAATTCTTTGGTGCTCAGCTTTTTTTATGTCCAACTCTCACATCCATACATGACTATTGGAAAAACCATAGCCTTGACAGACCTTTGTTGGTAAAGTAATGTCTCTGTTTTTTAATGTGCTGTCTAGGTTGGTCATAGCTTTTCTTCCAAGGACCAAGCATCTTTTAATTTCATGGCTGCAGTCACCATCTGCAGTGATTTTTGAGCCCAAGAAAATAAAGTCTCTCACTATTTCCATTGTTTCCCCATCTGTTTGCCATGAAGTGATGGAACTGGATGCCATGATCTTAGTTTTCTGAGTGTTGAGTTTTAAGCCAACTTTTGCACTCGCCTCTTTCACTTTCATCAAGAGGCTCGTTAGTTCTTTGCTTTCTGTCTTAAAGGTGGTGTCATTTGCATATCTGAGGTTATTGATATTTCTCCCAGCAATCTTGATTCCAGCTTCTGCTTCATCCAGCCCAGTGTTTCTCATGATGTACTCTGCATTTAAGTTAAATAAGCAGGGTGACAATATACCCAGTTGTGGATGTGACTGGTGATGGAAATAAAGTCTGATGATGTAAAGAGCAATATTGCATAGGAACCTGGAATGTTAGGTCCATGAATCAAGGCAAATTGGAAGTGATCAAACAGGAGATGGCAAGAGTGAACATCGACATTTTAGGAATCAGCGAACTAACATGGACTGGAATGGGTGAATTTAACTCAGATGATCCATTGTATCTACTACTATGAGCAAGAAGCCCTTAGAAGAAATGGAGTAGCTGTAGGGTAAGGGAGTTAGAAAAGGCGAGGTTTGGAAAAAGAACAAGACTGGCACTTTCCAGGAACAGATACCTTTGATGAGGTGAGAAGGGGCAGCAGTCAGATTAGTGAGCTGCTGCACTAACCCAAGAAAAGAGTAAGTATATTAGGCGTATATGTGGAACTCTATTGTCTTAAGGGGGCCTGTTCCTATCCAAGGTTGTTCAGAGTAGTTATCTCTTAAACTGCTAGGACAAGGAATTCTGGAGATCGGCCAGAGGCTGGACCAGCTGGGAGCTAGGTGTAATCAACCTTAATGTCCATTTTTTTTTCCTTTGGGTGAGAGAGTTCTTTGTTTTGCATAGAATGGTGGGGAGGACCCAGAGGGGAGTTTTAACTCCAGGCTATTTTGAGTCTTGTAACTTTCCTGCAGTAGCCCTTATAGTAAACAAGAGTCTGAAATGCAGTACGTGGATGCAATCTCAAAAACGACAGAATGATCTCTGTTCCGTTTCCAAGGCAAACCATTCAATATCACAGTAATTCAAGTCTATGCCCCAACCAGTAATGCTGAAGAAGCTGAAGTTGAACAGTTCTATAAAAACATACAAGACCTTCTAGAACTAACGCCCAAAAAAGATGTCGTTTTCATTATAGGGGACTAGAATGCAAAAGTAGGAAGTCAAGAGATACCTGGAGTAACAGGCAAATTTGGCTTTGGAGTACAAAACGAAGCAGGTCAAAGGCTAATAGGGTTTTGCCAAGAGAACGCACTGGTTGTAGCAAACACCCTCTTCCAACAACACAAGAGAAGACTCTACATATGGACATCACCAGATGGTCAATACCGAAATTAGATTGATTATATTCTTTGCAGCCGAAGATAGAGAAGCTCTACACAGTCAGCAAAAACAAAACCAGGAGCTGACTATGGCTCAGATCATGAACTCCTTATTGCCAAATTCAGATTTAAATTGAAGAAAGTAGGGAAAACCGCTAGACCATTCAGGTATGACCTAAATCAAATCCCTCCTCACCCCTAGGCAAATACTAATCTACTTTTTTTCTCTATAGATTTGCCTGGTCTGGATATTTCATATAAATGGAATCATAAGATAGTGACTTTTTAACTTTTGTGACTGGCTTCTTTTACTTAGCATATCTTTGAGATTCATCCTTGTTGTATCACATATGTTTTCTTTGGAGAAATGTCCTTTCAGATCCTTTGCCTGTTTTAAAATGGAACTGTCTCTATGTATTCTAGATACAAGTTCCCTGTTATATATATGATATGCACGATTTTTCTCCTATTCTTTGGATTATCTTTTCACTTTCTGGGTGATATTCTTTGAAGCACAGACATTTTTAATTCGTATGAAGCCTAACTTATCAAATCTTCTATTGCTTATGACTTTGGTGTCATATCTTAGAAATCATTGCCTAACCCAAGTCACAATGGTGCAATGCTGTGTTTTCTTTCAAGAGTTTTATAGTTTCAACTCTTACCTATTTATGATTCACTTTGAATTCATTTTGCATAGGGGTCCAAATTCATTATTTTGCATATAGATATCCAATTGTTTCAGCACCCTTTGTTAAAAAGACTACTCTGTTCTTTGTCAAAATTCAACTGACCATTTGTTTGTTTCTGAACTCTCAACTCTGTCCCGTTGAGCTATATGTTTATCTTTATGCTCTCTCTGCTATTTTTGCAACTTCCATGTGAGTCTAAGTGAAGTGAGGTCACTCAGTCGTGTCTGACTCTTTGCAACCCCATGGACTGTAGCCTACCAGGCTCCTCCCTCCATGGGATTCTCCAGGCAAGAGTACTGAAGTGGGTTGCCAGTTCCTTCTCCAGGGGATCTTCCCGACCCAGGGATCGAACCCTGGTCTCCCGCATTCCAGGCAGACACTTTAACCTCTGAGCCACCAGGGAAGCCCAGGTGAGTCTAAAAAGTATTTCCAAACAGTTAATACATCAGATAACTTAATCCTCAAAACAACCTTATGAAATAGATATTATTATCTCCATTTTACTGATGAGAAACCCAGACTCAGAAAGGTTGAGTAACCTGCCTTGGGGCACTTGATTAATTGCATAAACTATGTGTCAGGCTCTCTCTAACTTATAGAGATTTAATTGTCACAATAATTCAGTCAGGTAGGTGCTATTATTTAGCCTCATTTTGTAGATGAATAAACTGAAGCTCAGGGAAACCGAGTTTCTTGCTTAAGGCCGCACAGACAGCAAATAATAGAGATGGTAAATAATGGCTCTGGAGCTTGTGGGGTTTTTTTTTTTTTTTTTGGCTGTGTTGTCAAGATCTTTAGTTGCAGTGTGCAAGCTCAGTAGTTGCTCTGCAGCATGTCGGATCTTGGATCAAACCCACGTCCCCTACATTACAAGGTGGATTTTTAAACACTGGACCACCAGGGAAGTCCCTGGAACTTCTGTTCTTAACCGTACTGCTATATCATTGTCTATGTTCTTCTCAGAAACATAAATGATACAGATGAGAAAATTGGGACCAAATCAAAGCTGGTCTTGAATTCCAAACAGAGTTTTGACCTAATTGCCAATGATTTCCAAACTTTTTCTTTTAAAGATGGAAAACACTTGTGCCAACAAAATAATTTGCAAATGAAGAAACTAAAGACTAAAGGAATTAAGAATTTCTCTTAATGTCTTGTAACTGTTCAAACACCGTATGTCTTGCGTTAATCTGATGAAGTTCAATTGAGTGGGAAAGTGACCAAACCAGAAACAGATCAGAACAGAAAATATTAGCTTCCAGTGTTATTAATTGCAGCCAAACCAGTCTCCTCATTGTTTACGAAGTTTAAAACTGGACTTGGAGGGGACTATGGATCATATAGGTCAGGGTCCCCAGCCTTTTTGGCACCGCAGATCAGTTTCATGGAAAACCATTCTTTCACAACCGGGGGTCGAGGGGAATGGTTTCAGGAAAATTCAAGCACATGATATTTATTGTGTGTCATATGTGTTAGTTGCCTAGTTGTATCCGACTCTTTGTGACCCCCCACCCCCCACCGCCCTGCTTTGTGACCCTGTGGGCCATAGCCTGCCAGGCTTCTCTGTCCATGGGATTTTACAAACAAGAATACTGGAGTGGGTAGCCATTCCCTGCTACAGGGGATCTTCCCAACCCAGGGATGGAACCCAGGTCTCCTGCATTGCAGGAAGACTCTTTACCATCTGAGCCACCATTAAGCGTCAGATCCTGGAGTTTGGGGACCCCTGATATAGATGAAGGAGTCTTCTGGCTTAAAATATGCAAGTGGCAGTCTAGGAACACAGAAGAGAGGTTGAACCATCAGTTCATGAGAAAGCCAGGAGAAAGAATCTGCACATAGGAAAAAGAAAAACAGAAAACTGATGAGGAGGGCTGGAGAAACACATGGCCTGGAATAAGAAAAGGCCTTAAAACCCAGGGAGGGCACAGCTGGAAAAATTGGAAGAGGCACACAGGAAGGAAGACTTTCAAGAAAAAGAAGCCCTCTGTCATGTGAAATGATGTATGAGGTACAAGAAGACTGAGAAAGGACACAAGCTCGAAAAGAGTTTTCTGACCTAGGAGAGCAGTGTCATAAAAATAAGGGGAGAGGAAGCTTCTCTGGTGCCAAGGAGGATCATGAAACAGTGGAAGAAATGGGAATCCACCATTCATTTGAAAATTTGGACATGAAAAAAGATAAGAATTTAAACCAAGCAAGATGGTTAAGAGAAATTGAGATGAGAAAGAAGGTAGATTAGAATCACAGAACCAACAAAGACATCAGAGATTATCGTGCCCAAATTCCTCTTCAATGCAGGATGTCTTTGCAAAGTATACTTAACACTGAAAAGATTTCATTCTACAAAGGCTTAATGCACACCTCCTGGTGCTGGCCTTGCCAGGGTGCCCAGATATAGAGGAGAGCAGACCAAACAGAGGCCATGTGTGGTGGGAGCTTGTATTCTAGATGGGAACACAGATGTTAAATAGCTAGCTATACATTTAAGATTTTCATAGTTTTTGTTGTGTTGTTCTACCGGTTTATTGCTACCAACCATCTCCCTCCACCCTCCTCAGGCATGCGTGCTCAGTCATGTGACCCCATGGACTGTAGCCCGCCAGACTCCTCTATCCATGGACTTTTCCAAGCAAGAATATTGGAGTGGGTTGCCATTTCCTTCTCCAGGGAAGATTTTTAGTTTTTACAAAGTTAAAGGAGTCTTATAGAACTTGTTCCAATGGTTTGTTCCAAAGAACAGCCAACAATGCTCTCTCTATTTCTCTCTCCCCAAAGAAATCACTTTTACCAATTTTAGCTGATTATTTTGGCCTGTTTTTCTGTTTCACCAAGCAATAAGCTTATATTGCTATTTCTCGACTTTCTACTTTGCAGCATTATCTGCTCACTTTCCACTGTAGAAGATGAGTGGCCATTCGGTGGTTAGGACTTTGTGCTTTCACACCTGTGAGGGGTGGGGGACAGGTTCAATTCCTGGTTGGAGAACTAAAATCCCACAAACCCACAAAGCAACCACACACACATAAAAAAATGGAGCTCCAACTCTCCCCTTAGCCTCTCATATGCGTGTATGTGCTTCCCACTACCCCATACTCCCAATATGATTGTAACTTTGGTGAGATTAATAATCAAGGTTTACATAACTGTGCAGGCAGTAGTAATAGCTAGTCCTTATGGAGCATTTACGCTGTGTCAGGAAATTTTCTAAGCATGTTAACATTAATGCATTTAATTTTCATGATAATCCTATTATTGTCCTTCCATTACACAAATAAGGGAACTGGGGCACAGAGAGGTCAAGTAACTTGCCCAAGACCACGTAACTAGTAAGTGGAAAATCTGGGATTTAAATCCAAGTATTCTGGCTGTAGAAGCCAGGACCTATTGTACCCACCCTGGCTTTCTGTGAAGGACTCAGCAGTACTGGAGTGCGTGCCCAGCCTCTGAGATGCTCAATCATTTCCTAAGTTTTCAAGTACGGCCCTACCTCCTGGGCAGACATCACCCCTTTGCTAAGGATCCAGGCTATAGGGAGGGAACCAGCACCTTCCCTCCCTCTTCCCCAAAGTTGTTCTCTCTCCCTCCCCTCTGTCAAGTGCAATCACTTCCAGCTGGCTGCTATCATCACTACTTTATATGAAGTTAAAACGTAAAACAAACACGGTTCAGTGGTTAGGACTTCGCCTTCCAATGCAGTGGGTGTGGGTTCGATCTCTGGTCAGGGAGCTAAAATCCCATGTGACTTGTGGCCAAAAAAATCAAACAAACCAAAACATAAAACAGAACCAATAGTGCCACAATTCAATAAAGACATTAAAAACGGTCCACATTAAAAAAATCTTGAAAAAAAAAAAAACAATTACGCACACAAACTCTATTATGCCTCTCTGTTCACAGGCACCCACAGATTTGCAGCTTACTTATTCAAGTAGTAAACTATGATTACATTTCCTTTTCTAAGCAACTGTTTGTTTTTCCCATAGTTAGTAGCTGTATTTGCTTAGTTTTTTGTTGTTACTTTCTATGGATTCTTTGCCAACTCCTGCTCTGGCTGTTCATTAGCTTTTAAATCTGTTTTAAAATGTTCAGACATATAAGGTAGTCTATCGATTTCACCTTCCCCTGCAAAAAAAGTCTTTCCCAGAGCTTCATGACCTGCTGCAGCATATCCAAGTTTCTCTCTCTATTTGTTGTATAGCTCTCTTCCTAGGATCCCCTTTCACCATCAACCTGGGAAGTCCTATCATCTATGTTGGATCTCTTGTTTTCTATTAATGTGTCTGGGTCTTCTTTCTTGGTTGACTTCCTTAATTCGATGGAGTGTATTTTCTAGTGGCTTTCTGAGAAGGGTTCATGGTAGATAAATGTTTTTAGACTTTGCATGCCTGAAAATACCTTTATTCTGCCCTCATACTTAATTGATGGTTTGACTGGATATCTTATTCTATTTCCTTCAAATTTTTGGTGAAGTTGCTTGATTGCCTTTTAGCTTCCAGTGTGTTGTTTAGAAGTTCTGATTCCTGGTGTTTGTATGTAACATTTCCCTCTTCCCCTCTGAAGCATTCATCTCAATGTTCTGAAATTTAATTCTGTTGTTGCTCGATGTGAATCTGTTTTCTTTCAGTCTTCAGGAAATTTCAATGATCCATCAGTATGGCAACTCATGTTCTCTGGTTTTGAAATTTTTCTTTCATGATTTCATTTATGATTTCCTTTTTCTTTTCTGTCTTTCCTTCCTTTTTCTCAGTTTTCTCTTTCTCTTCATTATTTTGATGTCAGGTGTCTTGGACTGGTACCATGATTGTCTCATTTTTGTTCCTAATATCTTCTTTCTGGGAGATTTTCTCAACTTTATTTTCTAACTCTTCCATGAATTTTTTATTTCCAATAGCACACTTCTAAATGCTCTTTTAATTCTGACTGGATTTTAGAAAATTTTTGGTAGCACATTATTTCATGCTTACAATATATTCTCTTATCTCTCTGAGGAAAATAATGAGTTTTTCTCAAGTTTTATTTTCCATGAATAGCCTTTGCTCTCTCTGTCTTTTCCCCTGTTTTTCACATTCTACATTTTTCATGTTAGAGGCTTTCCTCAAGAGCTCATAATCAGTCCTTCTATTAAACTTGTAATAAGCACTTCCAATGAGAAGTGAAAATGTATAAGATAAAGGGGGTGGAGTAGAAGGAGGGGAGCCAGGAAGGCGGAAACGGGAGAATGGAAAGCCTACCAGGCATTGGGCATTGTCTGCGCAAGGTCCTGAGAAAGGAAGGAACACGGCATATTTTATCAACTGAACAAAGCCACACAAAGAGTGACGCAGCGGGAGTTCCCCGGCAGTCCAGCGATCAGGACTCAGTGTGTTCACTGCCAGGGCTGGGTTCAAATCCTGGTCAGGAAACTAAGTCACATGGCAGGGTGGAAAAAAAAGGAGGGGCAGGGCAGTGAAACAAAGTACCAGGGGGCTTCCTTGATAGTCTAGTGGTTAAGGATCCACCTGCCAATGCAGGGAACATGGCTGCGATCCCTGGTCTGGGAGGTTGCCACATGCAGACAGGCAACTAAGCCTGGGCATCACAATTACTAAAGCCCATGAGCCCTAGAGCCTGTGCTCCCCAAGAGAGAAACCGCTGCAATGAGAAACCCGCACATGACAACGAGAACATAGCCCCCGTTCCCCACCACTGCCAGTGATGAAGACCCAGCACAGCCAGAAATAAACCCTAAAAACAAAAAGACAGTACCACAAATCTGGACAGTAGACAAGGGTCACCATGCAGAAGCCTACAGGTCGTATCATGAATTATGCCTCTCTCTGAAAAAGAAAGAACACTGGATGCATTAAGCAGAGAATGGCCTGATCCAATTTGCATTTTAACAACCATAGACTGATCACTGTGGGGAAAGTAGTCACTAGGCTATCATCATGTCACCTAAGGTAGAGATGACGGTGACTTCAGCCATAAGTCAAAGAGAAATGGAAAGGAATGAATGTGAAAGCCATTCTGAACTCGGTGATTAATTGGACATGTGTGTGTGGGAGTGGAAGGTGGAGTGGTATGGCTTGAGGATGATTCTTAAGTTCCTGTCTTAACCAGTGAGTTGATGGCAGTGCTATGTACAGACCAGGAGCACAGCAAAGGGTGCAGGTCCGGGAGGAAATATCCTGGACAAACCCTTGAATGTCAGAATGCAACAATCCCTTCCTCAACATGTCATCAGGTCATCCTCAATCTGTGGATGACCCATTTCTATATCCCTTACCTCTGGTTTCCCTCCTTTGGATGACTCCTACTTTCTCAATTTCCCACCTTAAAATTTTTTTTAAAACTTGTTTGGCTGTGCTGAGTCTTAGTTGCAGCATGCAAGATCTTTGATCTTCATTGTAGCATGCGAACTCTTAGTTTCGGCATCTGGGTTCTAGTTCCCTGACCAGGGAGCAAACCTGGGCCCCCTGCATTGGGAGTTCAGAGTCTTAACCACTGGACCACGAGGGAAGTCCCTCAATTTCCCACTTTAACCATATCCTCCCTGTAGCTCCCTGTAGCCTGATCTCTGCCTTGTTTACTCACTGTTACATCACCTATGTTCCAAACACATAGTAGGACATTCATAAATACTTGCTGAAAGGAAAAATAGTGTGTGCCAATCATACTTAGAGCCACAAAATAAAACAGCACATTTTCGTGGATCCTAACACCAACAGTTTCACATGACATTTAGTAAAATTTAAAAAAAATTTTTTTCAATTATTACAACTTTTAAGTGATTTCAAATGTTATTTTATATTAAAAGAGATGGGAAAAGATTTTGAAGCAGACTTCAAAGTTCACATGAATTTTTAAAATTCAATATATGTCAAAGAAAGCCTGCAGCAGCTACCCTAGGCTAGGCCCCCCTCTCTCCCTCCCCTCATTTCCTCAATGCTCCCAGCCCCCCACCCTTGCTTGCTGCCAGGGTGGAAACATTTGGATTCTAGGAAGAGCTGGGGTTAGGGAAGGAAGAGCACGAGCGTGAAGAAAACAACGTCTGGACAAGCTGCTGAGGGAAGCTAATGAAGGGCTGATGGGCAGTATCTTTCTGGGCCAACACAGCAGCAGGAATCTGTGGCATCCTTGTTCCTTGGCTTCTCCGTCCTCTGGTGGTGCCCTGACCTGGGATCTGGGGCACAGCGGGCCTCTGTGCCAGTCTCTCAGCCCCAGGGATTAGCAGTGCCAACCAGCGAAGTTCAAGGAGGTGAAGGAGCCCTTCCAAGGGCACAGGCTGGCAGGTCAGAATGACAGGACAAAGTTTAATCCAAAGGAATCATTTGCCAACCTTGGAATGTCAGCTACTATGCCAGAACCTGTGTGGGGGCTGGACGGTGACAGGGTGGAAGAACTGCTGCAGGAATCTCTCATTTCACTCTGTAAGAACGACCTCCTAGGGACTTCCCTGGGAACCTGGTGGTGAGGACTCAGTGCTTTGAATGCAGGGGGCACAACTTCCATCCCTAATCAGTGAACTAAGATCCCACATGCCATACTGCGTGACCAAAAAAAACAAACAAAAAAAAGAATGACCTCCTATTCTTCTACTCTTAAAGCCCACATGGCCTGCATTCTTATCTCAATGAAAAGAGCTCATTCAGTCTGAGAATCACTTTCATTTCAGCGTCTACTTCCTGTGGAAGATGTGACCAGGGAAGGTTTGTCCCCCATCTGGTTCAGTTCAGTTCAGTTCAGTCGCTCAGTTGTGTCCAACTCTTTGGGACCCCATGAACTGCAGCACGCCAGGCCTCCCTGTCCGTCGCCAACACCTGGAGTTTACCCAAACTCATGTCCATTGAGTTGGTGATGCCATCTAACCACCTCATCCTCTGTCGTTCCTGTCTCCTCCTGCGTTCAATCTTTCCCAACATCAGGGTCTTTTCAAATGAGTCAGTCCTTTGCGTAAGTGACCAACGTATTGTTATTTCAGCTTCAGCATAAGTCCTTCCAATTAATATTCAGGACTGATTTCCTTAAGGATGGACTGGTTGGATCTCCTTGCAGTCCAAGGGACTCTCAAGAGTCTTCTCCAACACCACAGTTCAAAAGCATCAATTCTTCAGCACTCAGCTTGCTTTATGTCCAACTCTCACATCCATACATGACTACTGGAAAAACCATAGCCTTGACTAGATGGACGTTTGTTGACAAAGTAATGTCTCTGCTTTCTAATATGCTGTCTAGGTTGGTCATAACTTTTCTTCCAAGGAGTAAGCATCTTTTAATTTCATGGCTACAATCACCATCTGCAATGATTTTTGGAGCCCAAAAAAATAAAGTCTGACACTGTTTCCACTGTTTCCCCATCTATTTCCCATGAAGTGATGGGACCAGATGCCATGATCTTAGTTTTCTGAATGTTGAGTTTTAAGCCAACTTTTTCACTCTCCTCTTTCATTTTCATCAAGAGGCTCTTTAGTTCTTTGCTTTCGATCATAAAGGTGGTGTCATCTACATATCTGAGGTTATTGATATTTCTCCTGGCAATCTTGATTCCTGCTTGGGCTTCATCCAGCCTAGTGTTTCTCATGATGTACTCTGCATATAAGTTAAATAATCAGGGTGACAATATACAGCCTTGACATACTCCTTTTCCTAATTGGAACCAGTTTGTTGTCCCATGTCCAGTTCTAACTGTTGCTTCCTGACCTGCATACAGGTTTCTCAAGAGGCAGGTCAGGTGGTCTGGTATTCCCATCTCTTTCAGAATTTTCCACAGTTTATTGTGATCCACACAGTCAAAGGCTTTGGGATAGTCAATAAAGCAGAAATAGATGTTCACCTGGTTAGAGGGACAGAAAGAATATGCTCTCAACACTGAGTTAAGTGATGTTCGTGTTGTCAGGGGAATGCTGAAATGGACCTCTGCCCTGCTCAATGACTGCATTCCTGAAAAATGCAGAAATCAATACTTGGTAAATAGAAGTCTGGCTTTCCAGCTGAAGAAGCATCCTGACTTACAAATACCACTTCAGAGGCAACCTATCTGATCTGATTGATCTTCAGTTGTCAACTTTCTACAGGTTTCTCCCTTTCTCAGTTTTCCTATAAAGAAAGGGGCAAAATAGTGTATCAGAATGTTCCCTGGATTCTTCTGGTTGTGCCACAAACTAGTTGGGTGTGCTTGGATAAGTTGCTTTTCTTTTTGTTTTTAAGTAATTTTTAAATTTTTATTTGTTTATTTATTTAGTTGTGCCACTCATTCAGGATATTTAGTTGCTGCGTGCAAACTCTTAGTTGCAGCATGTGGGATCTAGTTCCCTGACCAGAGATCTAACTCGGGCCCCCTGCATTGGGAGCCCAGAATCATAGCCCCTGGATCACCAGGGAAGTCCCCTCACTTAACTTTTCTAGGCTTTAATTTTTTGCAAGGGAATTCCCTGGCAGATCAGTGGTTAGAACTTGGTGCTTTCACTGCCAGGACCTGGGTTAGATCCCTGGTTGGGGAACTAAGATCCCACAAGCCAAAAGGCACAGCCAAAAATAAATAAATAAAATACAAATAAAAAAGGATTAAGAACTTAAATGGTAAGATAATCTTGAAGGTGATATATTAATAAAGACTCACTGTTACAAGTGAAAAAAAATTTGTTCATACTCACTAAAGCAAATCTGGGAGTTTTTAGAGTTGTGTAACCGAATGGTCCGGGGGTGGGGGGTGGGGGGTGGAGTTCTTGCTTCAGGTAGAGCTGGATCCAGATATTTAAATGATGGTAGAAATCTCTGTCTGTATTTTGAATCCCTTTTTTCTGTCTTGGCTTCATGCTCATGGAAGTTATCTTATATCAACCTGGATTAACAATGTTAGCACATAGTGCATCTCAGCCAAAAGTTCTAGCAGAAGGCAAAGTGTGGAGGCTCACAGTTCTGCCCAAGTCACAGACTCATCTCAAGGAAAAAGGATACCGTGTTCTGACTGACTAGCCCTGAGTCACATGCCCAGTGAGAAGGGAGAGAGAGGAGCTAGACAGGCAAAAATACCAAATGTTGGACAGGGGTGCTATAATAGAAAACAGACATATATATGGGCTTGAGCCTGGGTCCTGTCACTAACCGGCTAGGTAATCCCGAGTAAGTTATCTTGGTTTTCTTATCTGAAAAATAGGATGGTGACTTTCCTGGTGACACAATGGTTAAGAATCTGCCTGCCATTTCAGAGGACATGGGTTCCCTCCCTGGTCCCGGAAGATCCCATGTGCTGCAGGGCAACTAAGCCCGTGTGCCACAAGTACGGAGCCTGAATTCTAGGCCCCACAGGTCACAAATACTGAAGCAAACGCGCCTAGAATATGTGCTGCCCAACAAGGGAAACCCGGACACTGCCAGTAGAGAGTAGCCTCCACTCACTGCGACTAGAGGAAGCCTGCAAGCAGCAACGCAGACTCAGTGCAGCCAAAAATTAAATATCTATATATATATTTTATGTATATAGGATGTGTCTCTATTGTGTGGGGTTAAATGGGAGAAGGTATCAAAGGTGCCTCATGCGGAAGGCTCATGACACATGTTCAGCCTAGGATGGTGTGACTTTCGTTAATGATTCTGAACAAATACTGCACTTCAGTGAAGGAGCAGCTCTTTAGAGAATAACTTCCTTTGTGTAATCACCTGCAGAGTGAGGGCTCCTAACCTTAAGCCAAACAAATCCAGATTTTACATATAACAAGGCTTTGACAACTCAGTTATGGATATTTCCGTTTAATTTTCTTGTTAACTCAGGATAAATTTAAAAGTCTCTTTTGGATTCAACCCTTGGCATTTGAGAATCACTCTAAATTGTCTGAATCCTTTCTTTTGCTCTAAGTCCATTCTACTGAAGACATTTGGTTCGCTTTTTCAGAGTAGAGGCTCTAGGACTTTGTAGTTTAAAGAGTTAGTGCCAAGAGAGCTTCTCACAGTAAAGCTTCCATGAGCCAGCATCACATTATAAACCAGGACAACTCTGGAGCCAAGAAAAGTGACTCAAAGTCACCATATTAACAGAAGACTGATGATCTTATTTACATAGCAGTTTATTAATTTTTGATCAGGATAGTGTTCTGAAACCATAAAATATCAATGCTTCCCATCCAGGAAATCCTCTCCCCTATGCCAGAGGACAAAGAATTTATCAGCCAGTAGCTCAGTGGGCATGGAGTCAATCTTTGGGATCATGTTATCTCCCCTGCCAGCTAAGTATGGAGTCAGTCTTGAAGACCACTTCACTGGGCCATGGTGAGGCCTGCTAGAGCACCGCCATGGCAACCCAACTCACTGTACCAAATTTAGCATCTGCCAACCTCCACCATGGCAACCCAATTCATTGTAACAAATTTAGCATCTGCAAACCTCTGCATTTTTTAGCTTCTTTTTTCTAGGCTCTCAACTGACTATGCCTCTTTGATTCACATCATTTATATCTGGTCCACAACATATATAACACCAGTTGATGAGATGTCCACTTACGCAATTATAATCACAGTCCAGTCCTGCCCTCCTGAAGTTTCACTGGGTCACCGTGATGGAAAATTGTGTGTGATCCCAAATTCTTCAGGTATCCACTTCCGTCCTGCACTCCACCCCCCAATTATCTAAATCACTTCCTGTGTTTTAAGAGTTAACCCATAGGAATAGCCATTTTTCACCTCATATTTCTCTCTATGGTGGTTTTTCCTCTTTCCATCTTGGGCACCCTTCATAGATACTACCAAGTTTTCCCGAGAGGGGAACTCACTTGAACCGTGAATTCATGACAGCTACTGAAAAGGTGTAGGGGTTGGAATGATTCAGTATTGACATCAATACATAGTTTGGGAACAGATTCCTCCCATTGTTTGTCACATTTTTCTTTGAGAGCTCAAGACAATGTTTTTGTTAATCAAGGCATTTGGTTAAAATAACAATTGAGTTTTGAAGATACTACTTTATTAGGTCTTGGGACTTCCCTTGTGGTTCAGTGGTTAAGACTCCACTCTCTCAGTGCAGAGGGCACAGGTTTGATCCCTAGTCAGGGATCTAAGATCCCACATGCCAAATGGCATGACCAAAAAAAAAAGAAAAAAATCTCTGTCTCAATTTCTACACCGTTGCATCTCTGGTTTTAGTCTGATTACATTCAAAGCCTCTGCTCTCATTTTCTGCCTGTGCTTACTTCCAACTGTTGCAGTTTCTCCTTGGCTCTATTTGTCATTTTCCCCCTTTGCGCCTTGGTTTTCATGACTCTTTGATGAGGATATCTCACAATCCCTCTCTCTCTCTGTCCCCTATGCTTTTTTCTCTATCTATACATTCCCTCTTTTTCCTAGTTCTTTTCTTTGAATGTTTATTTCATCATTCTGCCCCCACTTCCTTTTTTCTGATTCTCTTCAGTCCCTTTGCTTATTCTTCTGTGTCATTTCCCATTTCCTATTCTTACTTCTCATCGTCCTACCAGCCTCTGCCTCTCAGTTCTTGTCTGTGTTGGGCACTGTAGCTGTTTGTGCTTTGTCTTTCTGCTGGTCTCCAACTCAACATATTGCATGCTTTTTCTGTCAATGAATCTTTCCATTGACTTCCTCCTCTACCTTCTGTTCTGCTTCTCAGCTTCCCTGACTAATCTTCATCTCTCTCTCTCTCTTTTTTTGGTCACACCATGCAGCATTTGGGATCTTTGTTCCCCAACCAGGGATCGAACTCATGCCCCCTGCATTGGAAGTGCAGAATTTTAAACCGCTGGACCACCAGGGAAGTCCCCCACTGGTCTCTATTACCACCTCTTTCCTCTCACTCTGCTAATCTATCAGCCACTACGACCTATCTCCCTGGGATCTGGTGGTTCCTCCTTGTCACTCACTCCCCTTATTTCTCCATCTAGACCATCTGTATCTTCCACCGTTGGGGTCCGTTCCCATCAGCCTTTATTCCTATTTTGCTTGGTTGGTTTTTTTTTTTTTATGACCATTTAACCAATTCTATGATTTTGGTTCTTCTCAGCATCTATAACAGACTTTCTTGAAATTTCTGCTAAGGATTGTGTCTTGCCCTCCATCTCTCTACGTCTCTGCCTCTTCTATGCAACAAATTTTTTCCTATCTGTCTTTCCATCTGCATATGTCTGTTTCTTTCATTCCCTTTGTCTCTCACTAGCTCAGCTTTTTGCTTTTATCTTTCTCTTGCTTTTGTCTCCTGTATCTTTTCTGTGGATAATTAAGGGTTATCTATTTCTTTCCCATTGTTTAGTGGAATTGCAACTTTCATCTGCTTACACTTCATACAACCTGGATGTTCTGCCTGCAGAAGGGAGGTGTCTTGTGCAGTAGAAAAAAAAAGAAAAGAAAATGAGGTAGAAGCAGCAGAGGAGAAAGCAGAGCTTTCAAATTAATCCCAGAAGAGAGTCAGATATTCCTTAATGCTTCTGCATCCAAGTGGAAGCCTCACCTCATTTGCTTCTGCCTCTGACCTCATTCTCCCATGAAAGCCCAAGCTTGGGAAGACCCTACACGGGGCACCCAGAATGGGTGGTTGAGTTCCTGCTATGGCTCTAGACTTTAGTACAGTTTGGAGAAGACAGACCTAGCCAGGTGTTCATTCCTCTAATGAATCTCAGAATTCCTCTAAGAATCTGCATTTTTTTTAAAAGTTCCAAAGACACTGAAAAAACGTAAAAGGAGGATGCTGGACACAGTAGGACTAGGTTGAAATACAAACAGAATGATATGGTTTTGAGAACCAGAAACATCACCAGTTTCTTGTCTCTTAGCAACTGTTATGTCCATCACTACTGGTTACACAGCACCTGTTGAACCCTCCTCCCTCTGCCCTAATTTGGTCATGGATGAGGTCTCTCTTCTCTCTGATCTTCACCCCTTCTGACCAGATCTCTTTCTGATCCTAGAAGGACTTCCACTTTACTCATCTGTTCCTGTGCTATAGCAGAGTCTCTGTTCCCATGGCAGTTTCTTCCAGCTTCATGCCTCCCACTACCCTTTATTGGTAGCACAGGCTGTACCTCTGGAATTAGTTTCCTGAAAAGGGCAGTAATCTGATGATGGGATTCAGTGAACAGTAGCCCAGGTTCCCACCCATCCATGAATATCAGCATTTCTCCTCAGATCCTAGGAATGCAGGAGTTAGCTGGAAGAGGAACTGAGATACTGAAAACCAAGTCCAGGCCTTGTCCCTGGGGGATAGTGCATTGAAAACCAGCATCTCCTGGTCTTGGTCTTCCCTCCCCCAGGCCTGGCAGAGGAGGAGCCTGAGGCTCAGTCTCTCAGCCTGAGACTGGAATCATCCCTGGTGATGGACTCACCATCACAATCTGTCCTAGTGCCCCTGGTTTCCTTGTTTCCAAGGGTGGGTGGGCAGGGCTGAGATCGCAAAACATCACTGACCAAAATGTGTATGCCCAAATTGACGCTCATGACACCCACAATGGCCAGTCCAGTTCCACCAAGGATGACCAGAGCAAGAGGGATCTGGTGGCATTGCTGGAACAGCCACAGGCTCATCCATCCCAGCGGCACCAGGCGGAAGAGGGCCAAGGTGGCTAGGGTGGCCCAGCTGGTCACGCTGAAGGCCAGGGATGGAGCCTGGCGAGAGAGCAGCAGCAGCTGGCGTAGGTGCAGGCAGGTGGAGTTGAGCTCCAGGAGCAGAGACACCACAGAGAAGCCCACGTAGTGGCCGGACAGAACAGCGGTGCTGAGGCAGCTCACGACCTGGGGAGCCGAGGTCAGAGGTCAGAGGACCTTCCATGACCTACCACCCATGAGGTCCCAACACGATCCCAACATCCCAGTCCTCAAGAAGGGTTCCCAAGCAGTTTGTGGCACTTCCCACACAGCCCCCAACAAAGCCAACCTTATGTTTACCCGTATGTTAGGAGCCTGAATGGCCTTGAAACAACCCTTCCATAGAATTGAACTGGAGCAGCTTTGGCCTCGGGCTGTCTGCCTCCCACCATTTGCATTCCTGTGCTTTCACACCCCATCCCCACTCCCAGTACTGGGACTCCCCCTTCTTATTAAGCTCCATAGTCAATGTTTCTGTGATAGACTGGACACCTGTGGGAATCCAGTCTCCTTGGGCAGTGCTGACTCAAGCTGTGGCGAGCAGTAATCCCCTCCCCCCAGTTCAGCCCAAGGTTGGGAGGATCAAGTGCCAGCAGGGGTCGGAAACTCCGGGGGAAGTCACAGGACAGAAGGCTGATGAGAGACTAGGACCCCCCAGGCTGGGCACGCCTCCTTCCCTGTCTCGCCGCTTGCCAAGTCTCACCACCGCATGGTGACAAAGAAGATCCCAGGCCTGGCCCAAGGTCTGGTTCCACAACAAGTCAGTTCCATCTGCCAGGAAATAACCTGTGGGCAAGGAGGGGAGGCTGGTGTTAGGCTTCCCCCAAGCCAGTGTCCAGTCTGGAGAAGAATCTCCACCTTTCCCGCCTCTTTAGTTTCCTCTCAGTAAAGCTGCCAGAAACATTTCACTCCATTAAGAAATGGAAGAGGGAAGGAGACCTGGAATGACTTCTGGAAGTTTGTCCCCTGCCCCAAACTGGTCCAGCTTTCCCTGAAGACTTACCCACAGAGACAGCCACCAGCAGCAGAGCCCAGGGAGGGTGGCCACGAATCGGGTCGGCGGCCATCTGAGGGTACAGCGACAGCCTGGAGGAGACGAGAGAGCCATGGTCAGCGTCTGTGTGGACACGGATCCATTCTCCGGCTGTGGACGGATAGACACCACCCACTCATCCACAAACCCACCCCAGCCTCAGACACTTCGAGATCTCGCATGGATTCTGAAGATGCCTCTGGGTCTTTTAATCCCAGCCAACCGCCCCCTCCCTCGCCCTCGCCACTGTGCCTCCGAAACCTCTTAAGCCCCGCACCCGAGCAGCGCCCCGGCCCCCGTAAGCAGGCTGTGCACCAGGGAGACACAAATGTTCCGCCACTTCCAAGGGTTCTGGGCGGCAGATCCCGGCGTGGGCAGCAGCTGCAGCCCCCAGTGCAGCCCCCGGAAGGCGGCGAAGGAGGCGCCGGTGACGAGGAGCCCAGAGGGCGCCATGGCCTGGCGGGCGGGCTAGGTCCGGATCGGTCCCTGGGGCTCCCGGGCTCTCAGCCCCGACGCATCCAGCACCCCGCTGCGGAGACTGCGAGCAGGATTCCCGGCAAGGCGGGGTCCTTAGGTTCCCCCGCCCGCTCCGCCTTCGGAATCGGCTTTAACTTTTCCAGGTCTCGTCCACGCCCCCAACCCCTGGCTGGGCGGTGATTGGAGAAGCCGTGGGGCCACCGCCCCTTGAGCCACAGCAACCGACCACTTGCCGCCTTCGAGGGGGATGGAGGGTAGGGGGCTTCCCGGGATCAGACCCGTAAACGGAGCTTAGGGAGGCTTTCTGGATGTCGACAGGGGTCTTCCCAAGCCCTCTTGTGTCCCCACTTCCCCGCAAATCCGGAAATGGCTTGTTAATCTCACCTGATACTCTCAGAGGCCCAGCCATATGAACCTTCACCTACTTCACCTCCTCTCAGCTCTCACCTGCTGTGCCTCCTTCCCACCCTACCCACGCAGCCCTGAAGTTAGAGGCCAGGGCAAACCCACTCCTTCGGGCATAAACCTCGCCATCGCTCTGCCCCGCGCCCCGCCCCAGTCAGTTGTGGAGCGGGGCGGGGCGGGGGGCGGACACGGGGGCACATCACTTCCTTCCAGCCACCTTCCTTCCCGATGTTTCCAGACCTTGAACACATTTCAGCAACCCCATGTAAACTCCAGGAGTCCTGCGCCTTGACATGGTACCTCTCATAGGGAACAACTCCCTTTCTCTAAGAGCGACCCACCAGGGCCCCTCTGCTACAAAGGACCTTGATCATCAGCCCCAATCTTGAAAAGCACCACCACCACCCCCCCCCCCCACCGCCTGGGCTTGGTACCCATTAGGGGAGGAGTGAGTATCTGTGCCAATTTGAGGAGGCAAGGAGAGGTGGCACAGGGTCATCTCAAGATTGGGGAAGAGTCAAAGGGAAAAAGCCACATCTTGCTTTCAGAAGCAGGACTGTCAGGATTATACAGAAGCTTTCAGCTTTGGGGGCGGGGAACTTTTCCTCTTCTGAAGAGTGACAGGTTCTTCCTGTTTTCCATTTTACTCCATCCACTCTACACCTCTTTAGGTGGCTGCCACCAAGTCAGGGCAACAGCTGTTCCCTGTACAAGGAGTGGATTCCAGCTACTCCCAAAGAATAAAACTCATAAAGCAATAGGTGCTCCCACAAATGTTCTCACAACTCCCCTCCTCCACCAAAACCCCATTATATGAATGGGGCTGCAGGGAATCCTTCATTCTTCCACACCCACCTCTCCAGAAGTTTTAAAAATTACACTGATTCTTTTAAATCTTATTTATTATATGAAAGCCATACATGATTAATGTAGAAAATTTAGCAACTACAGAAAACCAAATGAAAAATTACAACTTTATTCCATCATCCAAAGATAACCACTATTATTAACAATTTGGAGTATGTCTGCAGTCTTTTTAAAACTGTCTTGTAAGTATACGCCCATATTTAAAAGAGCAAAATTGAGATCACATAATACATATCATTTTATAACCTTTTTAATATTCAGAGAGCATTTTTCTTTCCAGTCAAATGCTCTCCTACATGACTTTTAATGGCTGCGCAGTGTTCCACCATCTGGGTGGATACATAATAATTTACTCAAGCAACCTCTTCTTGCAAATTTTCATTACAGCTGAAAAAGAAATGAATTCCCAGCCGGACAGTTGGTTCTCAATTTTTCCTATTGCATTGCTGGGATGATCATCTTATAACTAATCTTTAATTATATTCTTAGGATACATTCCCACATGTAGAATTACTAGATCAAAGGCCATGATACTTTTAGGACGTTCGGCACACATTACCCAACTGACATCAGTAAGACTACCCACTTGTATACCCATGTGCAATGTACGAGAGTGTCATTTTAGTACTTCTTTGTCAACAACTGGGTCTTATTTTTTCTCTTATAGTTTGCTACAGGAAAAAATGCTTCCAGCTATAGCTGCCTTTCTTTAATTACTAATAAAGCACACCTTTTCCCATGGTTTTATCTATTGGAATTTCTTTTATGAATTTTCTGCATATGTCCTTTCACAGCTGGCTCTTGCTCCTCAAGGGTGCTTAAAGACAAATTACACGGTGAGGAGAGGTGGAAGCGGGAGGATGAAGTCAAGGACACTTCAACATGGTCCCACATCTCTGATGTGGAGGCAGAAAGACTGGAGAGCAATGGAGAACGAAGTAGACGGCTGGAAGCTTGTCCTCGATGGAGGGTGGCTTGTCCTCCCTCCTCCTGGGGGTGCTCCTGGCCTCTACGGGCCCCCTCTGCAGGATGTCAGACAGGGCCCTGTGCTCTCCAGGCCTGGTCTTTCACTGGTCTTCTGTCTGCCTCTGTCTTTCCAGGCTGTTCTTCCTCATTTCTGCTCCATGAGGGGTGAGGATGGCAGAGCCATGTACCCAAGGCTGGATGAAGACATTGTGGCCCGTGAAGCGAGGAGGGGAAGAAAGGACGGAAGCAATGTCCAGGGACAGAGCAACCTTTGTTGCAGCCTGTGAGTGGACTCAAGTCTACCCACCCTCCTCTACTGCAGTCCACTCACATCCAGCTTAGGCTGCAGAAGGGTGGGTTCAATGAGCTACTCTCTCCTAAATCTCTTCCTCAAAAGTGGAGAATAGGACCCAGTTACCTGCACAACTCCTGCTCCCAAACAGAACAAACAGCTTCCAGTAACCCCTGAACTTGATTACCTTCGGGCAGGGAGACTGGGCCAAGGCTGAACCACAACAGAACATGAGCCCGAGGGTGAGATTAGATCAGGAGATGGGGGATGGCAGTTTTATTCTGCCTGATGCCCCTAAAGCGGTCACATCTCATAACCCATCTCTTCTGGTTGCTGGAGAGAATTTCCTGCCTGCATGGGCCTGAGCTGAATCTCACACCCTATCCTGGAAAAGTGGGGGAAGTCAGCAGTGGCAGCTGGAACCCCATCAGGGCTATGGTCCTGCTCTAGGAGGCAGGGGAAGCCTGAGCCACCTTTGCTTGGTGGGAAGTCAATGCCAAGACTGAGTTCCCAGCAGCTCCTTGGCATTGGTCTAACCCTAGTCCCTCCCCTCAACCTCCAGCCCCAGCTCCTGGGGTTCTGGTCAGGCGTGGGGAAAGGGCAATAGCTTATGTGAAAAGCTGTTCTGTTCCCACCCACAGCAGAGGACAGCCCAGGCTCTGAGTCCACAAAAGTGGGCTTCTGATTCCTTCATGTATGCTCAACTGTGTGATTCCCCATTTCACAGGTGGACAAACCGAGACAGGGGGCCTAAGAGTCCCACGTGGAAGTATCCCTGGATTTAGAGTCTGGGCCAGACTAAGGAAATACAGGGAACAGGTAAGAGCAGGGAGATGATTACTCAGATGGGCAACTCAGTATGACCTTTTCCCTGAAGAAGAAACTTACTTTTGAACTTGGAAAGGCCAGTAGGAAGGAATGAGGGGCAAGGAAGGAAGGAGGATCAGGAAAGACATTTGCATAAAGGGGAAGGCAGGATTTTCTTTGCTCCACTTCTTCCCACTGTCAAAGACCAACTAAGCTTGGGTACTCAGAGCCCTCTATTCCTCAGTTCAGCCCGGGTCTCTGATCTGAAACTTTCTTTCTGGGTCAATCTGGGGCAAGGTTCTCCAACTGAATAGGGTTCCCTTCCCCAAAAGGTATCATCACTCTCGCTGTTCAGAACTTCCCAGCCCCAGCTCTGTCACCTTCCAGAGGAGGGAGAAAGCAGCTCCTTCTCCTCTTCTTCCTCTTCCTCCTCCTCCTCGAAGCCAGGGGCAGAGGGCAACAGTTCTTCAACTGGCAGCTTTAGCTGGGTCAGGACATAAAGCTTGCCACTGAAGAACTACTGCGGCTCAGCCAGGTGAGGATGTGGGAGGCACAGGTTCCTAAAAGGGAAAGGAAAGAAAAATGGGAAAGACGTGAGCAAGGCCATGTCACAGGGACACTGTCCCACTGGCCATCCAAGTCCAGCTCCAGTGGATGTTCAACCTTCTAATGAAGGGCTTCTTGGCTCTGACCTGGGCCTCCAGCAAGGGACAAGAGGCAGCTCTGAACCTACTTCCTTGCTCCTCTTTCCAGAACTGAAGGCTGTAGAAACCTAGATGTGCTCTCACCCCATGTTGCCTTGGCTACCCACAGGGTAGCCTCCAGCCTCCTCAGCACTGAGAGGGCAGGATCTGGGAGCCTGGACACTCTCCACCAGTTACCCAGGTATTAGGTGAGAAGGTGTACCTCAGGTCCAGAAATGGGAGGGATCAGGGCAACTGACTCAGTCTCAAGGAATCCAGCAGGAAGAAGAGTTTTGGGGGGGCCTACATCTGGGGAAGAGTAAGGAAGGGAGGAGGTTTAGGGTTTCGAAGAAGGTCAGCAGAGGTTCCTGGGACTATGAGGAGAGGAAAGGGGACCAGAGGCTGGAGGAAAGGGAGGTAGGGCAGGGTGGTTGGGCAGCTTCCCCAGGACTCTTAAATGCCAGGCATTCCGCTTGCACATTCCGGGTACATCTGGTATGAATTCCAGGCTGTCTGCCGGCCCCTCCATGTCTGAACTTTGTTCCAAGTTCCAAGCCCCGCCCCCACAGTTCCAACGCATGAATCAGCAGGAAAAGCCGGGCCCTGCAGCATGGCCCAGGGAGGGGGCTGGGGGCGTGGCAGGCTTGAAGGCTGCGAGCTTGGGAGGGTGGGTCTGTGCTGACACTCTGTCGAAGGGCATGGTCCATGCCAGTGTGAGGGGCCAAGGCGGTCTTGCCTTTAGATATCTATACCCAGAGGGTAAAGAGAGATTAGGGTGGGAGGTTTTCAAATTACAAAACCCTCTTGGGAGGCATGAACTTTGTGGCATCTTCCTTCTCCCAGGTGACCAGTTCAACTCCTTCCCACTCCTATCTGCCTGAGCAGGCTCTGTTCAGCCCATAGGACTCAGCTGCTGCTGAGAGTCTGTGCCAAGCAGGTGCCCTTGGCTGTAGGGAGGGGTGGGCCCAGGGCACTGACCCTCTGACCAGCTGCTCCATCAACCCTTTGGCACCCTGACAGCTCCTAGCTCAGTCTGACAGCCAAGATGACAGGCCAAATGAGTTGGAGGCTGGAACTAGGGCCGGAGGGAGGTGGGGGCAATAGCCTAGCCAGAGGCCACGGGGAGGGGCCAAGAGTTGGCCGAGAGGTGGGGAGAGAGGGAGCCCAGTGATGACTAACCCAGGCGCCCCACCCAGCCAGCCGGCTTCCCAGGCGGTCAGGGCCAGGCCTGGGCTAGGGGCCCCACAACCGGACAGGCTGGGGGGAGGTGCAGAGGTGACCTTCTCTCGGCTCAAGACGGCCAGTTAGGCTGGGGAGGGGGGAAGGTTAGAGTTTCCAAGCTCTCCTTCTGCCTGCTCCCCCCACCAACCCGCGGTGAAACCCTAACCTTTGGGTTGCATAAGGCCCCTGCACCGCCGCCCCCTACTCCTCTCCCCTCCCCCCTTACATAACATCCCCTGGAGGGAACGAGAGGAGGGGCTGGCCCGCCCAGAGACCCCTTCCCTGCCAGGGCGCTCAACTGGCCCTGACCCAGTGACTGCCGGCACAGGCAAAGCACCTCCCCGTTACCCGCCCTATCCAAATCCTCAAGCTGGGAGGCCGGCTCCCGTATCCTCAGACCAGAGGGCGCCGAGGTTAGCCGCCCCCAGCCCTCTGGCCCCTCGTCTTCCTCCCAGCTACTCCACAAAACCTTCCGCACGACTACTGTCCCAGACTGCTTCTTTAAACCTCCTGACACACTACTCCAGCCAGTCAAGGCCCCTCTCCCCCAGAACGCCCCAACCCCCGCCGCCCCCTCACCCCTCCCCCGGAAGGGCAGGGTGTGGCCGTCAGGACCCTACTTTCCCCCATTACCCCGTTAGCACGGTTCCCTCCTGTGCTGCCGGGACCCCAGCTCACACCCACCTGGTGCTGGGTGGGGGGGGTGCTGAGGATAGGGGAGCAAATCCGTGCGTCCGATCCCCACGGCCGGCGGCGCTGTCTCTTCCCAGCGCCCAGCACACACCGGCTCCAGTCTCCGATCAGCTGGCGGCGTCGTGACGCACAAACTGCGATTGCACCGCCCAGGGCCAATCACCGCCCACTGCTGGGCAGCGTGACTACACCCACTCGGGGGCGCCAGCGCTTCGCCTTGGTCCCGCCTCCCTGGCCGTCTTAGCTCTGATTGGCAAGGAGGCCACCCCTTTGCCGAGTGGAGTAGAGCTAAGCCACGCCCACCAACTCGAGAGCTGGCCAATAGGCAAAAAGGTGTGGCTTAGCCCTCCGTCTAAGCTACTTGCTTAGAGGGGCGGTACATCAAGCCCGAGTCCTAAAGAGCAGAAGGAAGTCGAGGCGTGTGTGTTTGCGGTGCATACTGGTTAATGTAGTTCTCGGTTCGACACCTCATTCCCAGAATCCAGCGCGCTCTGTGAGTTGGCATTTTTAAACTCATCTCTGAATCTATCCCGGCGAACTCCTTAAAGGGCTACAGCCCCTCTTCTCGGAGCTGTGAGTGGTTCTTTTAGACAGCCCCCAAACAGATTCACTGACCTCTTGCAGGAGGCGATGTTTCTCTCAGGAAGAGCAGGAGAGGGTGCAGGAGTGAGAACTGAAGGTGGAAATCAGCCCCAGGGCACACAGACTCTTCCTTTGAAATGAGGACTCCTGGGAGCTTTTGGAGGAGTGAGGACTGCCTACCTCGGCTGGCCTCAGCTTTCTCTTGCAGAGGTCTAATCCACTCCTCCTCCTGGAGGGCCTTCCTAATCAGAGGAAACTTCTGGTAGAAGATGTCTTGCCCCAGTCACAGAGAGACAAAGCCTGTCAAGCAGCAGCTTCCCAACGAAAGATTTATAGCACAGTCTTCACCTGACGGTAGAAGGAAGACTTGTGGTCAGAAACTAGGGGACGGGACGGGCCAATGTGCAACTGGCCAGCAACCCCGTCCTCCGCACGTAGATACCCCCATTCTGTCCCGCCCCCCAGAAGCTTTTCACTGACTCAGGCCTACTTAGGGAAGGGATTTCAGAGGTGGAGACCAGTGAGGAGGCTGTTCCTTCCCCAGAGGCCAATCAGAACATAGAGGGGCGGGGACATGGGCCAAAAAAATTAATAATAATCGGAAAAGAACCCAATGACTTGGCAAAAGCTGCAGAACCGCTTCGTTAAAGGTCCACCCCATCTCAATCACTCCCATCTGTCCACCACCATCAAAAAGGGACGTGTGGAGAGGGATCCATGATGTTTCCATAAGCTCCCAATTGAGGGTGAAGGTAACAGCCTAGAGTGTGAGGTAGTTCCTTCTGCGTGAAAGACGGGCTCCATCAAGGGAAAGCTATGGCTCCTACGAGCTCCAGAACGGCGAACCTGTGTACCGAACATTGTGCCTTTAAGGAAACTTCCTGCCTTCCACCCCGGTAACAGCTGATTGTTGGAAAGTGTGACCTCAGGGGACGAATCAGCTGTTACCACATCCTCCTCCAGTTCTGCCCTCCTCTATCCCCTTCTTCTCCGCCCTCGCCGCCCCCACCATGGGTGATGAGGAAAGGAAGATGAAACCCCAAATATGGGGGGCCCGCTCGTGGTTCCTTCCTCTCCTCTCTCACTCCAAGACTGCCTCCCTCCCCCGCCCTCCCCCTTCTCCTCCCTCCCCCACGCTCCCCTTCTTCCTCCCTCTTCTCTCCCTCCTCTCCCGCCCCCTGTCTGCTGGTTAGGTCTTCAGAGGCTCTGAGCTTGGAACGAGAGGTATTTCCTGTCGGCACAGTCAGCTCAGACTCGCCCTCCCCTGGTCTAGTTGGGAGGCCAGTATTGGGGAAGCCCAGAATGGTGGCTGCCTGGGTGTGTGGGTGCTCTAGGAATGGGTACTGGGGAAGGTCCCGTGAATCTACAGACCAAACCTGAAGGAGAGAAATGGCTGTGGAAAGGAGCCTGCTTCCCAGGCCAGCTCCCCACTACTCCCTCTCAGGTTCCTCCCCAGACAGGGTCCTGCTAAGGAGATCCTCCTGGCTTTGCCCATTACTCCATATACATTTTTTACACTGCTCCATTTTTTATATTTTCACCTCCCCATCCCCCCGCCCCGCCAAAGGTGCTAATGTGGAACTTTCCAGGGGCCACAGGTGGAGCATGAAGGCCCCAAGAACCAGGGGCTTTGGCTAGGAAGTCCTGTGCTGGAAGACCCAGGTAAATATTTTGCCCAGCCCTGAGCTGGGAGTCGGGGTCACTCCAGGACAAGCTTAGTGTGACGTCCCAGGACTGACTTGGCAAGGTTGGGAGAAATTGAGCAGGGTCTTGGCCAAGCTTGGAAGAAAGAGAAATCTCACCAGCTGCCCCCATTTACCATTATGCTTAGCACAGAAGTCCTGTTCCCTTCTTCTCACCCAAGACCCTTGGAATAGGCCCTTTCCTGTTTTGTTCTAACTTACCATATCCCCATCCTGCCACCGTGTAGGGCAAAAGCAACAGGCTTTGAGTCCAGGGTTTTTGATCACAGCACTATTGACATTTTGGGCTGGATAATTTCTTATGGGAACTGTCCTGTACACAGTAGCTTGTTTACTGGCATCCTCAGCTCACTGGGTGCCTTTAGCACACACACCCCCGCCACCCTCCAACTTATGACACTCAAAATCATCTCCAGACATGACCAGATGTCCCCTGGGGGCCAAAATCGCCCTCCATTTAGAACCACTGAGTTAGACAAACTTGGATTCAAATTCCAACTCTTACCACCTGTAAGCTTGATGAAGATACTTTACATCTCTGAGCCTCAATTTCCTCATCTACAAAACTGAATGAATAATAAAGTCATGGCTTATTGTAGGGTTTTAGAAAAGAATGTGTTTGAAAACACCTAGCACAATACCTGACTCGGTGCACTAAAGATTAGCTTCCTTCACTTTTCTCCTTGCCACATTGGCAAGAGCTAAGCTCCATCAGCACGGGCTGACTGTTGGGACCTCTGCAGGCTTCCTCCCTGACCATCCAAGCCATGACCTCCGAGAAACTCAATATGGGGTCTGGTGAAGGAGGGTCGCTGACTTGGTGCCAGATCCCCCGAAGCCCAAGGGTGCTTGGGCTGAGATTCAGGCAGCATTTGGAAACAGAGTTATTACAGGACACTGTACTTCAAACTGTGGCCTGCAGGTTGCCTGCATCAGAAATACTTAGTGCTTGTTAAAAATTCAGATTCCAGAGGTCTCAATCAGAAGTACATCATAACGTTTGAAAAGCCACAGTCTTAGGGTTTGAATTGGGGAAGGTGTCATTACCCCAGAATTTAGAACACCAGTGCCCAGTATTGCAAAGACATCTCAATATAAGGGACGGAAAGAACTCTTAAGAGATAAGGTTAGTTACACTCAAGGTCATTGGTGCATTACAAGCTAAAACCACTAGAGGGCAGGGCACACACAAACTTGCAGAAAGAAAAAGGAATGCCTCCTTCGTCTAGATAAACTGAAACCAGAGCAAAGAAGACTGCAAAATTTTGTTGGTACTAAGAAGCAGGCTCAGGTGCATTAGTGGTAAAGAACCCGCCTGCCAATGCAGGAGTCATAAGAGACGTGGGTTTGATCCCTGGGTTAGGAAGATCCCCTGGAAAAGGGAGTGGCTACTCACTCCAGTATTCTTGCCTGCAGAATCTCGTGGACAGAGGAGCCTGGAGGGCTACAGTCCACAGGGTAACCAAGAGCTGGACACAACTGAAGCAACTTAGCACGCAGCACACAAGAAGCAGGCACTACCTCCAGACCCTCCTCTGGTCTTAGGTACTTAGACCAATGTTAGGGATACAAGATTGTTAAGAACACATAATTTCCCAGGTGAAAAAAAAACAATACGGCCCGATGGTTACCAAAGGGAAAACAGTGGGGGAGGGACAAATTAGGAGCTTGGGGTTAAAACACACACACTACTATATAAAAAACAGATAACAAACAGAGACCTACCATACAGCACATGGAACTCTACTCAGTATTCTGTAATAACTTATATGAAAAGTATCTGAAAAAGAATAAATATATGTATATATATAACTGAATCATTTTGCTGTACACTTGAAACTAACACAACACTGCAAGTCAACTATATTCCAATAAAATTTAAAAAACAAAACAAAGGATTTCTCTGGAGATCTAGTGGTTAACTCTCTCCTACTGCAGGGAGCACAGGTTCCATCCCTGGTTGGGGAACTGAGATCCCACATGCCACAGGGCATGGCCATTTTTTTTTTTTTTTTAATAAAAAACAAAATAGTACTTGGCCAAGGAGTACAAAGAACATTGGTTTTAGAATGAGCCAGGCCTAGATTTGAATCCTGGTTCTACCACTTCCTAGCTATGGGACCTAAGCAAATTACTTAGTCAGCTTCCTCATCCTAAAACGGATCTAAAACTATCCTCTTAAAAAGGGTTGTGGTGAGAATTTAAAGTATGCAAACTGCTTAGCAAGATGTCTGGCTCCTGATCAGTGCTCTGTAAGTGGTGGCTGTTAAGTTATTATCGCTCAAGGTCATGTGACCAAGCACATCAGCAGTTCTAGCTGCCTTTTTCAAGAAGGATACAGATGAAATCAAATTATGGCTGAGCCATTCCTGTTCCTCTCTAATTAGGACTTAATTTTTTTTCTTAAGTGTCTTTATGGAGCTCCCACACCTCCACACCAGACTCCTACATGAGGCAAACTCTCCTTCTAGGAGTGGGACTGGAAAAATAGATACTGGTGTCTCGCTGAAGACAATGGCCTGTCAATCCCACAAATGAGTCAGAACCCAGACGTCTTGAAGGAGTCCCGTAGTTCTGGCGCCAGCTCGCTGGTTTCTGCTCCCTGCCGTGTTGCACCTTCCCCCCAGCCACCATGGCATCTGCAAGGCTCTGACAACAGCAGGCAGGCTCTGTCATACTGCAGAGACAGATCTTCAACAGGAAGTCTTGGGGGAACATTTCCATCCTGGCTTTTCCGCCTTCAACTTCTCTGCCCAAGATTGCCCAGAATTTTTATTATTAAAAAAAAAAAAAAAGCCTTAAAAGAGCTGTCAGTGGGGAGGACTCCAGAGCAGATCTGTGCCCCAGTTTGGTGAGTTTCCATGCTGCCACTTGGACAAGCCTCTTCGGAGGTTCTTGGTTTTTTACCTGTAAAATATGAACAATAATAACCGCCCTTCCTAAATCACTGAGAGTTGCCAGGGCCAAATGGAATGTTACTGCTGAAACTTTGGAAAATTAAAAGCTCTTTCTTTTGGAAGGCAGCTTGGAGGCGGTTCACATTAAGGGACTTAATGTGAAAAGTCCCAGCTCTGCTTCAGGTTTCTTATCGGTAAAACCAGAGCGAGGTGGTTGTGGCGGCGGCGGGGGTGATCACCTGAGGCTGCCCTCTCTAAGGGAAACGCTCCATAGGTCCGCGTCCCAGCGCTTGAAGGAGGAAGTAAGGAGGGAAAGGGAAGTCTCGTGGGCCGCTCATAGCCCCCACCCCTGCCCGATTCAGCCCGGGAGGAAGCGAAGCTGCCACCAGGCCTAGCAGGGTGCGGGTAAGGAGAGGCCGGCGGGCGGTGGCGCGGCCTAGAGGAGGCGGGGTTCCCGGGTTCAGTCGAGCCACGTGCGGTTGTTTCCGTACCGGGCGATCACGTGAGCAGCGTCAGCTGACCCGTCACGGTGGAGCCTGGCGGTGGAGCCTGGCGCTGGCGCCCCTCGGCCCCCGCCCGGCCGCGCCTGGAGCGCAGGACCCTGCGGAGGGGTAAGAGCGCCCCCACGGCCCCCCTCTATCCCCGGCCCATCCCCGCCTCCTCCGCCCCAGCCCCCGTCCCTCGCTTACCCCTACCCACCTGGCATCCGGGAAGCCGAGGCGAGGGGGGCTGTGGCAGGGCTCAGCCCCGCGCTGCCCCCAGGCGGCCAAGAGGGGATGGCCCTGGGGAGCAGGGGGCGGGAAGTCGCGCTTACGGCCAAGGCGGAGGGCTGGTCACCGCCCCCGAGCCCCGACATGGAGGAGCTGCTCCGGAGCGTGGAGAGGGACCTGAGCATCGATGCCCGGCAGCTGGCTCCGGCCCCGGGGGGCGCACACGTGGTGGCTCTAGTGCCCGCGCGCTGGCTGGCCAGCCTCCGCGAGCGCAGGCTGCCCCCGGGACCCTGTCCGCGCGCCGAAGGCCTGAGCGAAGCGGAAGTCAGGACTCTCTTGCAACGCTCCGTGCAGAGGCTGCCTGCAGGCTGGACTAGAGTCGAGGTGCACGGGCTGCGGAAACGAAGGCTCTCCTACCCGCTGGGCGGCCTGGCGTTTGAGGAGGGATCCGGCACCCCGGAGACCCTCACTCGCTTCATGCAGGATGTGGCTGCCCAGAATTATCGCAACCTGTGGCGCCACGCGTATCACACTTACGGGCAGCCCTACAGTCATAGCCCTGCCCCCGCAGCTGTCCCTGCCCTGGATTCAGTGCGACAGGCTCTGCAGAGGGTCTATGGTTGCCCTTTCCTGCCACTGGGCGAAGCTGCGCAGTGCCCCTCATATGCCAGAGAAGGCCCCTGTGCCCCTCGGGGCTGCCCTGCCTCTCCCAGTCTTCTGAGAGCCGAGGCTCTGTTGGAGTCCCCAGAGATGCTCTACGTGGTGCACCCGTATGTGCAGTTCTCCCTGCACGATGTGGTCACCTTCAGCCCCGCCAAGCTGACCAACAGCCAAGCCAAGGTGCTCTTCATTCTCTTCCGTGTGCTGAGGGCCATGGATGCCTGTCACCAGCAGGGACTGGCCTGCGGGGCCCTGTCTTTGCACCACATTGCCGTGGATGAGAAACTTTGCAGCGAGCTCCGCCTGGACCTGAGTGCTTATGAGAGGCCCGAGGAGGCAGGGGATGAGGAGACCCAGGAAGCAAGAAACAGGGCAGGTGTCGAGCCTGGCAAGGAGGGAAGAGAGGGACCTGGGTGTCCCACATGCCAGGAGGAGCTCAGGGGCCTTGTGCTAGACTGGGTCCACGGCCGCATCAGCAACTTCCACTACCTCATGCAACTGAATCGGTTGGCGGGTCGGCGGCAGGGGGACCCCAACTACCATCCGGTGCTGCCCTGGGTGGTCGACTTCACCGTGCCTCGTGGGCGCTTCCGAGACCTGCGCAAGTCCAAGTTCCGCCTCAACAAGGGGGATAAGCAGCTGGACTTCACATATGAGATGACCCGGCAGGCGTTTGTGGCAGGAGGTGCAGGCGGCGGGGAGCCACCTCACGTCCCTCACCACATCTCCGACGTGCTTTCTGACATCACCTACTACGTGTACAAGGCCCGGCGCACACCCCGGTCGGTGCTCTGCGGACACGTGCGGGCGCAGTGGGAGCCCCACGAGTACCCGGCCAGCATGGAGCGGATGCAGAGCTGGACTCCAGATGAGTGCATTCCGGAGTTCTACACCGACCCCTCCATCTTCTGCTCCATCCACCCCGACATGCCTGACCTAGATGTGCCGGCCTGGTGCCGCTCTAACCAGGAGTTCGTGGCTGCCCACCAGGCACTGCTGGAGAGCCGAGAGGTGTCCCAGGACCTACACCACTGGATTGACCTCACCTTTGGCTACAAACTACAGGGCAAGGAGGCTGTGAAGGAGAAGAACGTGTGTCTGCACCTGGTGGACGCCCACACACACCTGACCAGCTATGGTGTGGTGCAGCTCTTTGATCAGCCACATCCCCAGCGCCTGGCGGGGGCCCCTGCCCTCGCCCCTGAACCTCCCCTCGTCCCCAGTCTGTGGTTCCAGACCATCCAGGAGAGCACAGGCCGGGAGGACTTCCCCGCACAGCTTACGAATGGGATGGGCAGGACGGTTTTGGAGGCCACTCCCTGTGAGGCTGGCTGGGCCAGGGACAGGCCCGGGGTAGGGGAAGATGACTTGGAGCAGGCCACAGAAGCTCTGGATTCCATTTCTCTCTCTGGGAAGACAGGTGACCAGCTGGGACCGTCTCCCTCCTCCACTTCCTCCTCCAGTCAAGTCCCGCCAGGCCTCTTGCCTTTCTCGGGGGCCTCAGCCTCTCGACCGGGCCGTCGGAACAGAGCTGCTGGGGCAGACCCCGGGGAAGGTGAGGAGGGCAAGATTCTTCTTCCGGAGGGCTTCAGTCCTCTGCAGGCTCTGGAGGAGCTGGAGAAACTAGGCAACTTCTTGACCAAAGGCCTAGGGGGCCGCTTGGAGGTGCCTGAGCAACCCTTGGTTCAGCCCCTCGTGCAGCTGCGGGACCTCTTTCATCGGGACATGCAGGCGCTGGGGGTCCTGTTGGCTGAGATGGTGTTCGCCACCAGGGTCCGGACACTGCAGCCTGACGCACCTTTGTGGGTACGCTTCAAGGCTGTGCAGGGGCTCTGTGCACGCCATCCCAAGGAGGTCCCGGTGTCTCTGCAGCCCGTGCTGGACACACTCCTGCAGCTGAGTGGCCCTCAAGGCCCCGTGGTTGCAGGGAGGGGCAAGCTGGATCCACTGTTTACATACAGGCCCGTCTCCCAGGGATTGCCCCCACCCTGCCCTGCCCAGCTCCTCAGCCCCTTCAGCTCTGTAGTCCCCTTCCCTTCCTACTTCCCCGCGCTGCACAAATTCATCCTCCTGTACCAGATGAGGCGCGTGGAGGATGAGGCCCAGGGGCGGGAGCTGGTCTTTGCCCTGTGGCAGCAGCTGGGTGCCGTTTTGAGTGACATCACCCCCGAGGGCTTGGAGATCTTGCTGCCTTTCGTGCTGTCACTCATGTCTGAGGAGCACACGGCCGTGTATGCAGCCTGGTACCTATTTGAACCTGTAGCCAAGGCCCTGGGCCCCAAGAATGCCAATAAGTACCTTCTGAAGCCTCTCATTGGGGCCTACGAGAGCCCCTGCCAGCTCCACGGCCGCTTCTACCTGTACACTGACTGCTTTGTGGCCCAGCTGATGGTGCGGCTGGGCCTGCAGGCCTTTCTTGTCCACCTCCTGCCCCACGTCCTGCAGGTGTTGGCTGGCGTGGAGGCCTCCCAGGAGGAAAACAAGGGCCTGGCGGGGGCCGCCGAGGATGAGGAAAGTGGGCTCCCGGGGGCCGGGCCCGGGTCCTGTGCCTTTGAGGAGGAGATCCACATGGACGGGGAGCCTGCCGCATCCTCGGGCCTGGGGCTCCCGGACTACATGTCTGGCGTCAGCTTCCACGACCAGGCTGACCTCCCTGAGACGGAGGACTTCCAGGCCGGGCTCTATGTGGCCGAGTCCCCTCAGCCCCAGGAGGCTGAGGCCGTGAGCCTGGGCCGGCTGAGCGACAAGAGCAGCACCAGCGAGGCTTCCCTGGGTGAGGAGCGGGCGGCCGACGAGGGGGGCATCCCGGTGGACAAGAGCAGCCTCAGGTCAGGCGACAGCAGCCAGGACTTGAAGCAAAGCGAGGGATCCGAGGAGGACGAGGAGGAGGAGGAAGGCTGTGTGGTGTTGGAGGTGGGGGAGGGGGAGGGCGAACAAGAAGAGGTCCCTGAGACGTCCGAGCTCACACTCTCTGACACTGTGCTGTCCATGGATACGGTTGTGGCTGGCGATGACGGGGCCAACGGGGAGGAAGAAGAGGAGCCGCTGACCGAGCAGTCGGAGGGTAAAGAACAGAAGATCCTTCTTGGTGAGTTCTCGAGCCTGGAGGTGTTGGTCTGATGGTCGTCATCTGCCGAGCTCTGCACCGAGCGGTGGATGGAGCCGATCGACACACAGCAGAGACGCAGGCCTGCCCTCCTGGAGCTCATGTTTAGCAGAGGACATGCCACGCTGTAGGCAGGAGTTCTGTTAGTGCTGCAAGGAACATGGCTGGGTACTACGAGGGAGCATACAGTGGGATTTAGATCTTGTTTTCAGGGGTCAGAGAAGACTTCCTTGAAAGCAGTGCTGGTGGAAGTTCAGTGAGGAGGAGGAAGCTGGGCGAACATGGCAGGGTCTGTGGAGGGAAGAGCATTCCAGGCAGAGGGAACAGCGGGTGCAAGGCTCTGAGGCTGTCATGGTTCCATTCAGGAATCTGAAAGGCCAGTGCGGTTAGACTGAGAGAGGGAAGAGGAACAGAGAGGGTGGAGGGCACCTCCTCAGTTAGAAACTGGGGGAGAGTCACCACAAGAGTAACCTTCCTGCAGTTTGTGCCCAAGTAGGGCTTCTCTTGTGGCTCAGCTGGTAAAGAATCTGCCTGCAATGCGGGAGACCTGGGTTCGGCCCCTGGGTTGCGAAGATCCCCTGGAGAACGAAAAGGCTACCCATTCCAGTATTTTGGCTTGGAGAATTCCATGGACTGTATGGTCCATGGGGTCCCAAAGAGTCAGACATGATTGAGTGACTTTCACTTCACAGAGGTGCCTGGAGCTGCCCCAAAGCCAGACTCCCACAGGCTGCTCTGCTAAAGGGAGGGTGGGGCCTTGGGGCCACCACGCTCAGGCTGGGCTCCTGGGTGGAGTTGGGACCAGTGTCACTAGGTGGGGCCCGTGGGGTGGGGTGGGGGAGTCATGAGCCCCCGTTATCTGATGCACTCAGGGACTACTCCCGCCCTGCAGATACGGCCTGCAAGATGGTCCGCTGGCTGTCCGCCAAGCTCGGCCCCACTGTGGCCTCTCGCCACGTGGCCCGGAACCTGCTCCGCCTGCTGACGTCGTGTTACGTTGGTAAGATTGGGCATGGGGCTTCTTTCAGCTCTGTCCCTCTGGCCCCTGTAGCGGATCCTCCCCGTTCTCATCTCAGACCTCCTCCTGGGTCCCAGTCTTCTGCGAGCGCCTTCCTTGCTTGGGTCGGGCTCAGGGAGATGCCAGGCTGGAGTGAGCAGGAGCGGCCACTGCAGTCCCCGAAGGGCTCCTCCCTCTCGCTCTCCGCGGGCTACTCAGGACTGCTGGCCCTTCCTTGGCAGGGCCCACCCGGCAGCAGTTCACCGGGGGCAGTGGCGAGAGCCCCCCGCTGAGCATGGGCAACATCTATCAGAAGAGACCGATCCTGGGCGACATAGTGTCGGCGCCCGTGCTCAGCTGCCTGCTGCACATCGCCCACCTCTATGGGGAGCCCGTCCTCACCTACCAGTACCTGCCCTACATCAGCTATCTGGTCAGTCGGGATCTGGGGGTCCTGAGGAGCCTGAGGGCTGGCCCAGGACCTCGGGGTTCCAGGGGGTCTGTGGGGCCACCTGGCCCTCATCCGCTCTGTGGCCGTAGGTGGCCCCGGGTAGCACCTCGGGCCCTAGTCGACTGAACAGCCGCAAGGAGGCGGGACTGCTGGCTGCCGTGACGCTGACCCAGAAGATCATCGTGTACCTCTCAGACACCACCCTCATGGACATCCTTCCCCGTATCAGCCACGAGGTCTTGCTGCCCGTGCTCAGCTTCCTCACGTCTCTCGTCACGGGGTAAGTCTCTACCCGTACCCCCTACCAGGGAGCAGCCCAGCAGAGGGGGCTCCCCCAGAGTGGGGGTGGGGTGTCAGACATCCTGGTTCTCATCCTGGCTGGGTGACCCTGAGCAAGCCACATTTTTCTGTGCCTCCGTTTCTTCATCTGCTTTGGATGAGGTGGTTGTACGGCACCTTTCGTTTGCAGCTTGTAATAGACTCTGGACAAGCCCTCTAGACTGGGGATCACTGAAGCTTATGAGCTCTATTTGCAGGTTCCCAAGTGGAGCCCAGGCCCGGACTGTCCTGTGTATGAAGACCATCAGCCTCATCGCCCTCATCTGCCTGCGTATCGGACAGGAGATGGTCCAGCAGCACCTGAGTGAGCCCGTGGCCACCTTCTTTCATGTCTTCTCTCAGCTGCATGAACTTCGGCACCAGGTGGGCAGATGTACCTGGCAGCTGCAGGCTGGCTGATTTCCGTGGCCTCTGCTAACTCCCTGGGGCTTCCTGCCCACAGGCTCTGAAGCTGGAGTCCATGGGCCACAGTGAGGGCCAGCTGCCAGAGGTGGCCTTCTCTGATGGGCAGCTGCGGCCGGCGGACCCCGCCCTGCTGGACGAGCTGCAGAAGGTGTTCACCTTGGAGATGGCGTACACAATCTACGTGCCCTTCTCCTGCCTGTTGGGTACTGCCGCGTCATGTCCCCTCCCAGCCTCTGCAGCTACCATTCTTCCCCTGGGAGGGCCCCACCTCCCATCCCTGGAGTCAGTAGTGGTTGTTAGGCGCAGTTTTCTGGGTCAGAGCAAAGGGGTTTGGCCTTAGACCTCTGAGTCCCAGTGACATATAAACAGAGACTGAATTTTGGCCAGGTGGGGATGGGGGGCCGCAGGAGTGGCCTAGCCTGTCCCTGGGGCAGGGAGGGGAGTCAGGCTGCCGGACTGATGTCTTAGGAGCCGCCCAAGAGGAATGAGCGGCCCACCATTCACGTAGCTTACTGTGCAGGCCTGGCCCTGTGCCGAGCATCTACGTGTGTCATCTCCCTGAACAGTACGAACAGCCCGGGTCAGATGTGCTGACATCCCTGCGCTGACATCTGAGCCGTGGGAGGCAGAGCATCACCTGTCTTGGTCCCCGTTCTGTTTCTGATGCCCGGCGTGGCACCCAGCACATAGGAAAGATGCTCACGTGTCCATACTGAAGGCGTGAATCCAGGTTTTCCTGGGGGGAGGAAGCCGACTCAGAGACACAGAGTTACTTGCTGAGAGTTGCACAGCCAGAATCTTCCCTGTCTACTGTGGTTCCCAAGCCCCTTGGGTGGGTGGCAGCAGTTGCTGGCCATCTCCCTTCATCTTAGGACCTCTCCCGCTCCCATCCAGGTGACATCATCCGGAAAATTGTCCCCAACCATGAGCTGGTGGGGGAGCTGGCGGGGCTGTACCTGGAGAGCATCAGCCCGAGCAGCCGCAGCCCTGCCAGTGTGGAGCCCACTGCACCCAGTACCAGCCCAGAGTGGGACCCCCAGGGTGGAGGCTGCCCCCAGGATGACGGCCACTCGGGGACCTTTGGGAGTGTCCTGGTCGGGAACCGCATCCAGATCCCCAATGACTCCCGGCCTGACAGCCCTGGCCCACTGGGCCCCATCTCTGGGGTGGGCGGCGGGGGGCCCAGCAGCCAGAGTGAGGACAATGCGCTGAAGCAGGAGCTGCCGCGGAGTGCGCATGGGCTGAGCGGGAACTGGCTGGCCTACTGGCAGTACGAGATCGGCGTGAGCCAGCAGGACGCCCACTTCCACTTCCACCAGATCCGCCTGCAGAGCTTCCCAGGCCACTCGGGGGCTGTCAAGTGCGTGGTGCCCCTGAGCGGCGAGGACTTCTTCCTGAGCGGCAGCAAGGACCGCACCGTGCGCCTCTGGCCGCTCTACAACTCCGGGGACGGCACCAGTGAGACGGCACCACGCCTTGTCTACGCCCAACACCGCAAGAGCGTCTTCTTCGTGGGCCAGCTCGAGGCCCCGCAGTGTGTAGTGAGCTGTGATGGGTCTGTGCACGTCTGGGACCCCTTCACAGGTGAGCGGGCCCAGGTGAGGCCTGTTCTGTAGCTGCTGTCCTGTCCTCCACTAAGGGTGGCGGGTTGGGGTGTAACAGTGTGTGGTTGGGGGTGATGCAGTGAGTCCACAGAATGGAGCATTTAGGACTTGGAATCCATCAGACCTGAGTTTGAGGGCCTGGCAGCTTCCTTGCTGAGTGACCTTGAGCAAGTCCCTCTGCGGCTGGAAGCATTGGTGTATGTGTGTGTGTGTTTTAATCTTTAGGCCATGCTGCTGGCATGTGGCATCCTAGTTTCCCAGCCAGAGATTGAATCCATGCCCCCTGCATTAGCAGCGCAGAGTCCCCAGCTACTGGACCACCAGGGAAGTCCCTGGAAACATCAGTTTTCCCATCTGCAAAATGGGAATCAGAACAAATGCTTAAGTAGATAATGCATAGAGGTTTGGCTTAACATGTAGCGTGTAGTATCCTGGTTGGTAAACAGTTGCTTGCTTATTTTGTGTTGTCATTGTAGAGAGAAATAAGGTTAAAAAGCAGGGATTGGGGGGATGGAGTAGTATCAAAGCAGACAGTGGAAGGTGTAGCTTTCGGCCACAGTTTGCTATGTGAGGAGAGAAGCCTGGCATGGCCATGGAGATGTTAATAGAGAGGTGGGAGGGTCAAAAAACATCCTTAGTATTCACTGAGATCTGGTATGTGGGAGGCAAGTATGGGGATAGGGGAGAAGGAAATGGCAACCCACTCCAGTGTTCTTGCCTAGAGAATCCTATGGACAGCCGAGCCTGGTGGGCTGCCGTCTGTGGGGTCGCACAGAGTCGGACACGACTGAAGTGACTTAGCGGCAGCAGCAGGAGGGATAGGAGGAGTTGGGACTCTTCCATCAGTGACTGGAACCCCAGACCCACCATGTCTTTCCTTCACAGGGAAGACTCTTCGCACGGTGGAGCCATCAGACAGCCGGGTGCCCCTGACCGCTGTGGCCGTCATGCCCGCCCCCCACACCAGCATCACCATGGCCAGCTCTGACTCGACCCTGCGCTTTGTGGACTGCAGGAAGCCAGGCCTGCAGGTCAGGGGCATCCCTTTTTCCAGCCCTGGCCTGGGTGCCTGGCAGGGAGAAGAGAAACCCCTCCGCCCACCCCTGACCCCAGAAGAGAGGAGCCCAGGGTGGAGTTTCTCATTGGAGACAGATCACCTGCAGCGGCAAACCCTCAGGGGTGGGGATGAGACTCTGGCCTGGGATCCTGGGGGCCTCCCCTTGATGGGTAATGAGGCTCTGGGGGTTGGAGGTTGAGCTGCACCTGGCGGGGGAACATGGGTTGGACTGGGTGGTGGAGCCCCAGCTTGTCCTCCTCTGCCGGCAGCATGAGTTCCGCCTGAGCAGCGGGCTGAACCCTGGGCTCGTCCGCTCCCTGGCTGTCAGCCCCAGTGGCCGGAGCGTTGTGGCCGGCTTCTCCTCGGGCTTCATGGTGCTGCTGGACACCCGTACGGGCCTGGTTCTGCGTGGCTGGCCTGCCCACGAAGGGGACATCCTGCAGATCAAGGTGACAGGCCAGGTCCCCTCCCCTCCTGCCTGACTGCTCCAGCCCTCACCTCTGCTTAGGGCCCACCCATGACGGGCCCCCCTGCTGATGTCCTTCATACCTGCCAGAGGATTGACAGGCAGGGCGGGTCAGGAGCCAGACTGCACCTCAGGGACTTGGGTAGGAGGTGGGCCCCAGGGGCGGGAACCAGGGCGCTGAGCTGACCCTGAGCTTCCTGGAGATGTTCTAATGAGTAACCCTTGTCCATATTTGTCTTACTTGGGGGATCAGGGGTCAGGCCCTGTCCATGACCCAGTCAGGTTAAATAAAGCTCAGCTGGGAGGCTGTTTACTGCCCCCAGACCACTGAGCAGAGTCCATGCCCCTTGCTGGGCTGCCGTGGCAGGGGAAGGGGCGGGTCAGGCCTGGGAATCCTGCTTCCACCTCCACCCTGCCCCATTTTTTCAAGCACAGGCCTCAGGGAGGTCCAGGCAGGGAGGAACAGGGCTATTTGTGGGAGGGATTTTCCGGGCAGCTGGGAGTTCCTCCCCCACCTAAGTGGCAGCCAGGGGACATGCACTGCCACTGCTGGGGGCAGGGCACCCCTGGATCCCTCCAGGGCCCCCTGGGTTCTGTCATCGTTCAGACGCTCAGTCGTGTCCAGCTACTTGTGACCCCATGGACTATAGTGTGCCAGGCTTCCCTGTCCTTCACTATCTCCTGGAGCTTGCTCAAACTCATGTCCATTGAGTCGGTGATGCCATCCAACCATCTCATCCTCTGCTGCCCCCTTCTCCTCCTGCCCTCAGTCTTTCCCAGCATCACGGTCTTTTCCAATAAGTTGGCTCTTCACTTCAGGTGGCCAAAGTATTGGAGCTTCAGCTTCAGCATCAGTCCTTCCAATCAGTATTCAGGGTTGATTTCTTTTAGGATTGACTGGTTTGATCTGGGTTCTGGGTGCCTCTAAATTCTGACTTTCCAAGAAAGCATCAGGAGGTCTCTGGGGTCAGCCTGCGTGTTAGTCCTGGCTCTGCCACTTACTGGCTCTGTGACCTTGTATGATGACTTAACTTCCCTGAGCCTTAGTTTTTTTTCTCTGTAAAATGGAAACAACAGCACCTATCTCATAGAGTTGTTATGAAGGTAAATTGTGCTAAGATGTTTAATGTGCCTGATACAACACCTGATGTAGTAAGCACCCAAGTTACAATGATTACTGGGTCGATGATACTTTAATACTCATATGAGCTGACGCTAATATAATGTGGGAGGGTGGCAGCCTGTCCCTAACTCAGGACGACACGTCTTCCTGGGAGGAGATGCAGGAGAGAACAGGAAGACTCTGGCCCCCACTGAGGCTCTCCCCTCTCCCTGGCAGGCAGTGGAGGGCAGCATCCTGGTCAGCTCCTCCTCTGACCACTCCTTGACCGTCTGGAAGGAGCTGGAGCCGAAGCCCACGCATCACTACAAGTCCGCCTCTGACCCCATCCACACCTTTGACTTGTACGGCAGCGAGGTGGTGACCGGCACTGTGGCCAACAAGATCGGCGTCTGCTCCCTGCTCGAGCCGCCTTCCCAGGCCACCACCAAGCTCAGCTCTGAGAACTTCCGCGGCACGCTCACCAGCCTGGCCTTGCTGCCCACCAAACGCCACCTCCTGCTGGGCTCCGACAATGGGGTGGTCCGCCTCTTGGCATAGGCTGAGGCAAGATCTGGTCAGGCGGAGACGGGCACACATCCTCCAGGAAGCCGTCGCTCATCTATGTTTCCCCAGTAGCTCCTTCCTGGCAAGCCTCAGGCCTCACGCCCTGGGTGCCCATGTGGCCTGCTAGCTAGGGTGGTGTAGGAGTTTGGGCTCCTGAACTCCCAGAACCACTGAGCCCCCCAGAGGGGATCTCATTCATGACTTGGGGCGATGCTGCTCGGAGCCAGCAGGAAACAGATGGGAGAGCCTGGCAGGGGCTTCCCTGGTGGCCCAGTGATTAAGACTGTGCTTCCACTGCAAGGGGCGTGGGTTCAATGCCTGGTCAGGGAACTAAGATCCCACATACCGAATGGTGTGGCCAAGAAATAAAAAAATTTAAAAAGAGGGAGAGCTTGGGAAAGCATCGCTGCCCTCCCTTCTCCCCAGCTCCGCCCTCTGCATCCTCATGGGGACAGGATGCTCTGGGGAAGGGGGAAGGAGACCCCCTGCTCAGCTGTCTCTGCCACAGCCCCCTTCCAGCTGGCTCTCTCTGACCATGTCCTGCAAGGATAGGGAAGCTGCCCCACTCCAGGACACTGACGGTGCTTGGACTCCAGCCTTGAAGGGCTGACCATGGTCCAGGAGTTAAGAGCCTTAGGCTGGGCTCTCAAGTGTCCACCCAGCCAGGCCCTGGCCAGTGTGGGACCAGTAGGGGAAGAAAGAGGGCAGGACCAAAGGAGGACAGATGGAGGGGCCAGATGGTGCCTGCCTGGAGTGACCCCACGCCTTGCCTGCCCACCCCTCACCACAGTGTTTGTGCCTTGAGCTGATGAGGCAGCTTCTGGGTCCAGAAGCCTTGGGGGAGGGGGTCCAAGACCCTGAAAGAAGGGGCGAGAAGAATCATCTCTGCATCTCAGGTCTCCCTCCCCCGGGGGGACAGGAAGACCCAGGTGTCACAGGTCCTCGCATTCTGGAGCAGAGATGAGGTCTGAGGCTGGACCCCTGCTGCCTTCTCACTATTTGCAATAGATGTAAATATGATCAATAAATCCTGTGGAAGAGCCATGGATCCGACTGAGGCTTTTCTTGATGGTGGTGTTGGGGGAGGAAAGGTTGGGACCCCGTAGCTTCCTGGACAGAGAGGAGGAGGGGAGGCATCCTGACCATGGTTCTTCAGGTGGATACAGGGTCCACGGCTTCTGGTTCATGCAGCCCAGAACCCTCATCCTGACGAGGGGAAGGAAACATTGCTTCCGAGGAAGTGGGATGCTGGGAGAGGCATCTTTTCTCTCCCCTCCCCCTGCCTTCTGGACTCAGGCTGGAGGCAGCCAACCAGGAGCCAGGACATGGGAGGACAGGGATTAGTATCCTGCATCCTGATCCAGGTTTCCTCCCTTGCCTTTTGCAGCTTCCCCTTCCCTCTTCTTGGGAGGGGGAGGCAGTTCTGAGGAAGAGGCGAGGACCGTGGCAGCGGGAACCTGAATGTGACTCAGCCCAGCTCTGCGTCCTTGGCCGGGTCACACAGCTCTGAGCCAGACTAAAGCGGGGATAACCCCCCACTTCACGGGGTCACTGAAAGTCCCCTGTCTTTCTTGGATCTAATCCCCTGATCGAAGACAGCCTCTTTGTCTCCTGAATCTCCTTTCTCCAGGCTCAGGTGGGACCCACCTCTCCCGGGGTTCCAGGTGCCTGTCCCAGTATGAGATGCCCTGGTGGGAAAGGGGCTTTTGGTTCCAGTATCAATGTTTAACCGGATGTGCAGGTCAATATTTACCAGAAGAGAAGGCAACTGGAACAGTGGTTGGCTGAGAGCAAAGGTCCTGGTGGGAGGGGAGGGCTCAGCTGGGCTTGCTGGAGCAGGGCAGAGCGTGGGAGCACCAAGCGGGGCTGGAGGGAGGTTGTGTACAGCAGTGAGGAGCCTGCAGAGGTAAGGGCGGGGGGTGCCTCGGCCTGGAGGTGTCCACCTTGCTGAGGGGGTCTGGGCTGAATTTATTCAGGAGGTTTGTGACTTCCCAGCCTCCTGAGATGATGAGGAGCCAAGGTGGGGGCGTTCAAGGGGAGTCTCTCTGGGAAATGAAAAACTAGAGGTCTTTTTCTTGGCAGGAAGATTAAAAACCCAGGTTGGAGATTGGGGCCCTGGCCAAGGGTCCTTGTGTGGGACACAGAGGGGGCTAGGGGTGAGAGAAGGACACTTGAGATGGGGGCGGGGTGGGGGTGTGTTCGAGATCCGCTCCGGGGCCAGACCAACACCTGCCCATCCCCACCAGTCATCCTGGCTTCCCGGAGTCAGCCTGGGGCTAGAGCGGGGGCCGAGGCCTGTGTTTTCCGTAAGTCCAAAGGTGGCTCTGGCCACAGTCATTCATTGGGCTCAGCCGTTGGGTCAATAAGGCCAGTCTGGCCCAGCTCCCCACCCCTGCTGAGACCACAGGCCAGCCCACCCTTGTGGACAAGACCAGGCCAGCCAGAAAGGGGGGTTGGATCGGAGCTCTGGGGAGGGAATTCCAGTACAGAGCAGGCTTCAGGACAGGCCTCCCAGAAGAGGGGCCTTGGGAGGCTGACAAGAGCCATCGCTGCGTGCTGGCCCGTGCAGTCAGGGCTCACCAAGACCGACTTGGGTTGGTCTCCACAATACATGCGGGAGGAGGAAGGGACTTTTGCCACCATTTTAAAAGATAAAGCAGAGCCCAGAGAGTTTAAGGGACACATCCTGGGTCCTCTGCCAAGAGGCGAAGCCTGGATTCAAACCCAGGTCTGACTCACAATTCCCGGCCTTGAGAAATGGGGACTTTTTCTGTGTGGGTAATATTTTCTGCCATGAACCAAAACACTTTCAGGGCATACAGTATGAAAAACCAGAAAACACAAAGAGGGAAGAAAGCAATTCGGGAGAGAGTTCGAGCAATTCACAGCTCAGAGAGACACGCTGTGGGCGTGGGTACTGCGGCTGGCATTGTCCCTTCTGCTTGGTGGCTCAGGACTCCAGCTGCCCATGAGCCTGTGGGTGGGATTCCTCGGCGGGTGCAGGGGTGAGGTAGGAACAGAGCCTTCCCCTCCTGCACAGGAACATGGCGCTGCTCTGGGGGCTCCTGGCGCTCAGCCTCTCCTGCCTGCCAAGCCCGTGCTCAGCGGTGAGCCTGGGCTGAGGTCTGGGTGGGGCAGGGCGGAAGCTCTGGGAGAGGTCAAGGGTCTTGGGGAAAGGGGTGGGGGGCTGGGTTGAGGGAAGTCTTGGCTTCAGGGGTTCCCTCTCCTCTCCCCCCGCCTCTCTCAGCAGTTCTCTCCTGTGAGCGCCATGGAGCCCTTGGGTCTGCAGGTACTGGGGAATGAGAGGCAGGACAGGGAGGAAGGTCCCCAAGGGCCTCCCCTGTGGCTGGTGCTGGGTGGGGGGCTGTGGGAAGGGCTGCTCTCCATCTGCTTCCTCCCTTCTTCAGCTAATGAGCGGGCAGGCCCAGGAGAAGCTGCCCCCACTTTCCCTCCTCAAGCTGGGCAACCAGGTACAACCAGGTGGGGCTGGGGAAGAGTGGGCGGGACCCGCGGGAGGAAGGCAGATCCGAAGGGCAAGGAAACGGGGAGGGGAGGGTGGCAGTGAGGCTGAGGCCTGAAGGGAGAGGATGGGAGGGACGCGAGGGAGGAACCTAGCCCCCAGAACCCGTCGCCCACGTCTGGACAGGGACAAGGCCCTGCTGTCTCCAGTACAGGGGCTTTGAAGGAGATCTTCAACAGAGCTGACCCCTTGACACCAATGCTCCCCCCACCCCCATCTGTCCCTGCAGGAGCCAGGTGGCCAGATTGCCCCGAAGAAGGTCCCAGGAGACTGCAAGTCGTCCCCAACCCCGGAGCAGACACGCAGGCTGGCCCGGGCCATGATGACCTTCACCACAGACCTCTTCTCCCTGGTGGCCCAAAGCTCAACCAGGCCCAACCTCATCCTGTCACCTCTGAGTGTGGCCCTGGCACTGTCTCACCTGGCACTAGGTACTGGGGCAGCAGACCAGGAGATCAGGTGCAGACCAGGAGAGCTAGGAGGCCAGTAGGAACTTGCCTCCTTCCCCAGAGCTTACTAGCGGGCACTTTCTCCATCAGGGTCTCTTGAAAGTTTGTTAAAAACACAGACTCATGTCTCCGTGAATCAGAGTCTCAGGGATTGGGCCCAAGATGGGCCTCTGGTGATTTTTATGCAAGAGTCTGGCAGTTCCAACATCTCTTTTGGACTGGAGGGTCTCATGGTGGGACAGAGTCCAGAGAGGGAAGACGATGAAATGTCACCCATACTAGCAGCAGCAGAGATGGAAGTAAACTTGGGTGTCCTGACCCTCAGGAGGTTGGAGGAGATAGTGTGGTCTTGTGGGCATGCTCATTGTATATATTCACAGGAGGACTTCCCTGGTGGTCCAGCACTTAAGACTCTGCGCTTCCATTGCAGGGAACATGCGTTCAATCCCTGGTCTGGGAACTAAGATCCTGCAATGCTACAAGGCACAGCTCCCCACTCCCCCGCCCCCCACAAAAAATAGAGGGTTAGGAAAAGACATGGGGGTGGGAATGCCCACTGCTGCTGTGTCCTCCCCACTCAGGTGCTCAGAACCAAACGCTGCAAAGGCTGAAACAGGTGCTGCACGCAGACTCAGGGCCCTGCCTCCCTCACCTGCTCAGCCGCCTCTGCCAGGACCTGGGGCCTGGGGCTTTCCGGTTGGCTGCCAGAATGTACCTGCAGAAAGGTAGGTGTGGGTGGTAGCAGACACTGCTTAGGTAGCTAGGTAGTGCTCTGGGGTGGACAGGGTGAGGGAAATGGGCGTGGGCTCAGGCAGCTGGTCGGAACGCTGATGGCTCTGGAGCCCAAGTCCTGGCAACAGCCTGTGCTCCCTTCTGTGTAGGATTTCCCATCAAAGAGGACTTCCTGGAACAATCAGAACAGCTCTTTGGTGCAAAGCCCATGAGCCTGACAGGAAGGAAGGGGGAGGACCTGGCAAACATCAACCAATGGGTGAAGGAGGCCACCGAGGGGAAGATAGAGGATTTCCTCTCAGATCTGCCAGATGACACAGTGTTGCTTCTCCTCAATGCCATCCACTTCCAGGGTGAGCTCCTCCCCTTCTCAGGTCCCCACCTGCAGCCCCTACCCCTGCCCTGTAGGCATGCTTTGTTCTGAGGGTCCCTCCTTCTCCCCAGGGCTAGGCTGGGAGGCGGTAGGGAGGGTAAGAGATAGGTCGCAGTGTTGCTGGGAGGAGGCCCAGGAACTGGATGGGGCTTTCATGGAGAGTTCCCTAAGAGGAGCACACGGCAACCCACTCCAGTATTCTTGCCTGGAGAACCCCAAGGACAGAGGAGCCTGGTGGGCTACAGTCCATGAAGTCGCAAAGAGTCGGTCACGACTGAGCGACGAAGCACAGCACAGCCCTAGGAGTAGCAGTAACAGTAGCAGCGTTAGTCATGTCCAACTCTTTGTGACAGCATGGATTGTAGCCCGCCAGGCTCCTCTGTCCATGGGGTTCTCCAGGCTAGAATACTGTCTTCAGAGGATCGTCCCAATCTGGGAACTGAACCCGGGTCTCCCATTGCAGTCAGATTCGTTACCGTCTGAACTATAGGGAAGTCCTCCCTAGGAGGAAATGAAGTCTGAAAAAACCTGGGGTGATGGGGGATTTCCTGGGAGCAAAGCAGGGTAGGGGGAATGAAAGCCCAGATTCTGCAATTGCTCCAGAGAAGACACCTCAGATCACCTGGGTATCACCTGGCACACTACTGCCTGGTGCCTTACCCTCCACCTTTTGTCCCTTTAATGGGTTCTAGGTGGGACGGGGAAGAAGCTGGTGGTGTAGACCCTACCTTTGTCCCAGTCTAAATGGCCCTGCCCTCTGTTGGATGCAGGCTTCTGGAGGAACAAGTTTGACCCGAACCTCACACAGAGAGACAATTTCCACCTGGATGAGCAGTTCACGGTGCCGGTGGACATGATGCAAGCCCTCACGTATCCGCTGCACTGGTTCCTGCTGGAGCAGCCTGAGATCCAGGTTACCCTTGACTACTCAGGCCGGGCCTGGGTGCTGGGAGGTGGGAAAGGAACTGTGCAGCTGTGGGCCACCACAGGGGCTCAACAGTGCACCCCACCTTCCTTGCAGTCTTGTCACTGGGGCAGGTGGCTCTGAAAAGTCTTGCTGGGCCCTCACCCAGCGGGACTGAGACGCGAGTCTCTTTGTGATCCATTCATTGGGCATTAGTTGTGTGCAGACTCTGTCCCAGGCACTGCGGTTCAGTGGAGAACAAGGAAAACCAAATCCAGAGAAGATGCACAGTGCATGAGCAAACAGAGATCAACAGGATAATTTCAAAGAGTCGGGGGAGGTATTTTAGCTAGAGTGGTCAGAGAGCCTTCTCTGAAGAAGGGACATTGTTGAGGCCCCTTTGGCTAAGGGGATTCATTTCAAGGACCTGTGGGTTGTGGGGCAGCACAGGGCCTCAGCAACCCGAAGTCTTTGAGATGCAACTTGAGCTCTCACACATGCTCCTTAGAAAGGAGGGTCTGATTGGGATGGCTTTGTCAGCTTCCTGATGGAGCATTCTGACTAGAGAGAGCGCTATGCTGTGTGTCTCAGGTGTAGCCTCCCATGCTTCTAGCCTGAACATGGTCCCCTTGGCCTGAGTGAGCACTGGTCCCTGGGCCAGTCAACTGAGATGGCGGTGTTGGTTAATTTCACAAGGCCGTGACTGAGAGGGGCTGTGGGCAAGGCGGGCCCCCTGGAACAGTGTCCTGGCCTCTCTCCAGTTCACCCTGACACGAGCACCATCTGATTCACCTCCCCACCAGGCTGTGTCCTGCCCACACTTCCTTCACCCTTTAATTTTTTTAATTTTTTGTCTGTGCTACTTGGCATGTGGAATCTCAGTTCCTCAACCAGGCACCAAACCTTTGTACTGGAAGCGTGAAGTTTTAACCACTGGACCACTAGGGAAGTCCCTTCCTTCAACCTTTAGTCTCCATCCTTTGCCCTCCTTGGCCCTCCTCTTCCTTGCATCCTCTGCAGGCCAGCCCAGGCAGCCAGATGCTGGCATTCTCCCTCCCACTTCAGGGGTCCTGCCCCCTGGGTGCTCTGCCTGGAGGCCGAGGAGTCACATCCACTTGGGCCCGTGGACCCCAATGGTTTTACCCCTTCTTGAGCTGCAGAAACCCCCATTCGCATGAAATCTTACTCCAAATCACAGTATAAATAGGCAGCCAGGCAAGTCACTGTTGGAGGAGAAAGGAGTAGAGAGGGTACCCCCCTCCACCAGGGAAACCTGTTCCACTGTACACAGGGAGGAAGCGAGAGGTGGACACTGGGAGTTCCTCATTCCAAGTCACGGGCTGGCTGGTGGCAGGGGAAGAGAGAGAAAACCACCATTTATTGAGTGAGCACCACCTGTGTGCAAACACTCTGCTAGAAGCTTTTAACAGTGTATCTCTTTCCATCAGCTGGCAGTGTGGGTAGGTAGTGTCACTCTGCCCATGAGGAAGTGGAGGCTCAGGGAGGTCCCCATCCCCTGACACACCTGTGAAGGCTGGGCTGTCATAAGGGATGCTGGCCCAGCTCCCACCTGGGCCTGGGCACTTTCTGGCCCTCATGGTGTCTCCTTCCCCTGTCTGTAGGTGGCTCATTTCCCCTTTAAGAACAACATGAGCTTTGTGGTCCTGATGCCCACCCGCTTTGAGTGGAACGTGTCCCAGGTGCTGGCCAACCTGACCTGGGACATTTTGCACCAGCCCTTGCTGCGGGAGAGGCCCACCAAGGTCCAGCTGCCTAAGCTGCATCTCAAATACCAACTGGACCTGGTGGCCACCCTCAGCCAGCTGGGTAAGGAGGCCGGGCATGGGACAGCCCCCCACTCAGGCTAGGTGGGGTGGGTGAGGAGGAAGTTTCCAGCTGGCAGGTCAGAGTCCTGGACTTTTCTGGGGCTTAGGGAGGTGAGAACCTTTGGATCCTCTGTCCTGGGGAGGGGTGCGTGGCCCAGCCATTGAGGGCCTTCTCTGCTCAAGACTGAGCACTGTAAAGAATCCTGAGTGGAGAGCCAGAGTGGCACGTGAGCCTCCCTGGCTCCCCTGCAAGAGGCACGGGAAGCCCACCATGTGCCAGGGGCTCAGTCTTATGGGGTGGGCAGGTGAGGAATCAAGTACTTAGAATTCAGCATAAGTGGTAAGATTGAAGGCTTCTCTCCAGTTCACCTGGGAGAACACTGAAAATGCACCAGGCACCTATCTGGACTTTGGGGCAGACAATCAGAGAAGGCTTCCTGGAGGAAGGGGCCTTTAAGCTGATACACAAAGGTTAAATAGGAGTTAACCAGCTCTCTGTGAGTTCAAGGTGTTCCCTGACCAGGATGCCAGATACCCTTCCAGGCAGGTCCAGGCAGCCTGTGGGGCAGAAGGCAGCTCTGACCAGCCATCTGCTGCCCCGGGGCAGGCCTGCAGGAGTTATTCCAGGCCCCGGACCTGCGTGGGATCTCCGATGAGAGGCTGGTGGTGTCCAGCGTGCAGCATCAGTCGGCGCTAGAGCTCAGCGAGGCCGGTGTGGAGGCGGCCGCGGCAACCAGCACGGCCATGTCCCGCATGTCCCTGTCGTCCTTCGTCGTGAACCGCCCCTTCCTCTTCTTCATCCTTGAGGATAGCACCAGCCTGCCCCTCTTCGTGGGCAGCGTGAGGAACCCCAACCCTGGCGCGCAGCCGGAGCGCAAGGAGCAGCAGGACTCCCCCAGCAGGGACTCCTTCCAGGACCACAAAGGCCGCCCCCGCGGAGACAAGCCTTTCGACCCAGACTTGAAACTTGGGCCCCCCTCAGAGGAGGATTACCCTCAGCCTAGCAGCCCCAAGTGAGGGGCTGTGGCCTCCAGCATCCCGAGTCTCTGCTTGGACCAACCTCTCAACTTGTGTGACTCTTTCCAAAAACAGCTTTGTGGGATTGGGGCTGGGGGCCTGGGGAGGGCAGTCTGGGAGAGGGGAGGAAGGGAGCCGTTCTCTTGTCTCCTCTTGGGGAGTTTGGGGTGGGGTGGCGCTGGGAGGAGGGCAGGTGTCAGGGAACCATGGGCCTCGGTCCCACATCGCTTCTTCCAACGGGGCCCAGAGGGTGTCCTGGTTTGGGGCTCAGACAGAGGGGCAGCAGTGGATTGTTTTGTCAGGAAGGTAGGTAGTTCATTCCCTAGGGCAGCTGTGTGCCTCCACACTTGTTTACCAGAGAGGGAGGAACAGGGAGGAGGGGACACCCTGGCCGAGGAGAGGGGGCGGCCGCCTTGAGGTTGCACAACACGGGTGGAGGTTGAGCTCCCCGCACCCCTGCCTCCTGAGCTGCCCAGGGCCCACCAGCCTCCTGCCCACTGTCACCCCAGTCTCCCCGCTGGTCCTCGGAGGTGCCAACACTGCCAAGACTCCTCTTCTTCCTTCTCCCCTCTGCCCCCTCTGCGCGGCGTCTCAGTGGCTGAGAGGGTGGGGAAGGGGGGGCATTAGCTCCTGAAGGCTCTTTTGTAAAGTTTTTGTAGTGATTTTTACGCCACGTGAATAAAGAATGAATGGCCCTGTCTGCTTTGATGCCATTGTTCGGGGTATGGGTGGGAGCACAGGGTGCTGGGGGAAGGCGGGAATGAGGCTACCGAGCAGACGAGCGGAGAACCAGCTGGGCTCCAGGGAGCAGTCCTTTCCTTGCCACGTCTGGCCTCTGGCCACGTGCCAGCCCTTGTCCAGTGCGCAGGCCCTCTGACCTCGCCAGCCTGGCTCTGCTCTCAGCCAGGTCCTCTCTCCGGGCCTCAGGCAACCGGCAACAAAGGTGGCCCAGAATAGCGCCAGCCTCCTGGTTTGGGAGAAGAACTGGCAATTAGGGAGCTTGAGGAATTTCTAATTACACGCCAGCCCCCTCTGTCAGGAGCTGGCGCCCGCCAGCCAGGAAAGGGAGGGGAGCAGGCGGCTGGGAGCACGGGCTCCAGCTGGAGACTGTCAGTGCCTGAGGATTTGAGGGAAGCGACTGGGGGCACCTGGGCACAGGGCTGAGGGCCACATGGCTGTCCACGTGGGTGGGCTCTTGTCTGTGAGTGCAGGTGTCTGTGTGGAAGCAGCCACTTGCAGCCCTGTGGTGCAGTGGTTAAGAGCAAGTCCCTAGGACAGGCTCTGGCTTCTAACAAACCAGCAGGGTGGGGAGATGAGAAATAAGTCAACAAGCGACATACATGGTGTGTCAGAGGGGGATGAGTGCTCTGCTGAGAAGTAAAGCAGGGAAGGCCTCCCTGAGGAAGTGACTTTGGAGCAGAGACTAGAAGGAGGTGAGGGCAGGCACTAGGGGGACATCCTGAAGAAGAGCATCCCAGGCAGAGGAGTGGGAGCTGCCAAAAGGTTTAGGATGAGCAGGAGATCCGTGGGGCTGGAGGAGAGAGAGAATTGTAAAGAGATCGTCGGTAAGTTACTGGAACAAATCGGCCAGCCCGCCCGCTTAATTTTCCCACTCCTGAGTTTTCTTCAGTTCTCTCCTGTCTATTCGGGCTCTAGCCACCATTTGGCTCTAGTCATCACACCCAGGGCTGCCTGACTACATCTTCTGCCCTGTGGATACTTGTCAGGTGCCTCTGCTGGGCCCAGCAGCACCCCACGCTCTAGGGCTGCAGTGGTCCAAAAGCCGACAAGATCCTCCCCCACAGAATCTAAATCTGGTGGTAGACTGGTCTAGTCCAGCAGTCCCCCACCTCCGGGATCTAATGCCTGATGATCTGAGGTGGAGCTGCTGTAATAATAATAAAGTGCACAAGAAATGTAATGTGCTTGAATCATCCCCAAATCACCCCCTACCCCACTGGGTCTGTGGAAAAACTATCTTTCACGAAACCGCTACCAGGTACCAAAAAGGTTAGGGATGCTGGTCTAGACAACAAACAAGTTAAAATTTTGGATTGAAGTATAGGGCTTCCCAGGTGGCTCAGTGGGTGAAAACTCCATCTGCAATGCTGGAGACACAGGAGATGCTGGTTTGATCCCTGGGTCGGGAAGATCCTCTGGAGGAGGGCATGGCAACCTGCTCTAGTACTCTTGCCTGGAGAATGCCATGGACAGAGGAGCCGGGCAGGCTACAGTTCATAGGGTCACAAAGAATCAGACATGACTTAGCAACTGAGCATGCACGCATGCATAGTATGCTGAAGCGTAATGAGCTGGACACGACATAGCGATGGAACAACAACAAAAGTGTAATGAATTTGTTTCACGAACCGTGCGCCCCTGTGCAGATCAAGAAGCAGTACTCACTCTCCTGACTCCTGATAATGGACTAGTTTCTCCTGGTTTTGAACTTGAAATAAAAGAAGCATGCAATCCGTGCTCCCTGGTGCCTGGCTCTTTTCATTTAACCTCCTGTTTATGAGATTCATCAGCGCCATGGGGATGGCGATTATTTACTCCCTGTGGAAGAATTTAATTGAGGGGCGCCATGGTCTGAAGTAAGCTCTGGAAGGCTCATTTGGATGTTGGGTGAGCAGACGTCGAGGGACAAATGCAGGAGGAGGGAGGCTGGTTAGCAGGCAAGAGTCGAGTCGTAGGTGGCTTGGCCCAGGGTGCTGGCTGTGGAAATGCAGGGAGGTGACCAGACTTCAGGTATGTTGTGCAGATAGATGTTACAGAATTTGTGCATAGATTGTAGCGGAGATGAGGGAAAGGAGAGGCTTGCAGACGTAGGGTTCATCATTCAAATCCCCGGATTTTTGTCTTGAGAAGATGAGTTTTACTGAGATGGGAATCTGAGTGAGGGGCAGACTTTAGGATTGATTGGAGATGTCCATTTTGAACATGACTGAAATGCTACATTGATACAGAGCGGCCATATGTCCCAGTGTGCCCCGGGCAGTTCGAGTTATCTCTGTGGTTCCAGTTTAATTCACAGCATCTATTTTTGATCTTAGAAGTGTTTGGATGATGAATTATCTGCTCCTCTCACTTGCTGGGCATCCATGTGGTTATGTCAAAGTTGAGGCTGGAAGTGTGTATTTGGGAACATACAGATGCTTTGAAAGTCACAGAACTGGCTGATGTCACCTAAGAGGAGATGAAGAGAGAAGAAAGGGGGTCCCAGAATCAAGCCAGCAAGGAAGGTGGAAAAGATGGGGCTTGTGAGATGGAGAAAAATGGGAGGATGTAGGCAGTCAGGGTTTCAAGAAGGAGGAAGAGTTGGCTGCCTGCTGCCAAGGGCAGAGATGTCTGCTCCTTTGACAGCAGTTTCAAACGAGAGCTGGGCACAGAAGCAGGTTGGAGGTTGAGGAGGGAAAGTGCTAAGACAGTGCTGATGCCACGGTAACTAGCTCTGTCCCGTGTGGGTGGGAGGAAGGATGGAGAAACGGACAGTAACTCTAAGGGAGACGGCAATGAAGGCAGTGCCTTCAAACAGGGAAGTAACAGAGGCTGTTTTACGGCTGCGGGATGGTCCTTCAGAGAGGGGCACGTTGATTACACAAGAGCGGGGCGGCCCATACAGTGCTGCCGTGACACTCTTGCTACATCCTTGTGCACATATGCAGTCTTTTTGGCTCAAACACTTGCAATAAATGAGTTGGGGGTTTGCGTTTTCTTTCACTGCCAGGGCTGCCCCATACAGTCATTACTTTTTTCGAAATTTTGGCTGCACCTGGTCTTTGTTGTGGCATGTGGGCTCAGTTGCCCAGCAGCATGTGGGATCTTAATTCTCCGACCAGGGACTGAACCTGTGTCCCCTGCGTTGAATTCTTTTTTTTTTTTTAATATTTATTTGGCTGTGCCAGGTCTTGGGGCATGCAGGGTCTTTTAGTTGTTGAACACAAACTCTTAGTTGTGACATGTGGGATCTGGTTCCCTGACCAGGGATTGAACCTGGGGTCACTAAGCGTGGAGTCTTAGCCTCTGGACAGCCAGGGAACGCCCACGCTAAATATGGTTATGCATAACTTTGCTGTTTGTTGCCAGATTGTTCTTCAGAGGGGTTGTATCAATTTACGTTCTCATAAGGAGGGCCCAAGAGATCCTAGCTGTCCGTATGCTCACTAGTACTTGGTATTCTCAGAAGCTCCAGTTAAGCCCATCTGAAGAGTGTGAAGTACACTCATCAAAGTATGGTTTTAATTTGCATTCCCTTGATTAGCTGGTGAAAAAACATCTATTCATAAGTTTATTAGACACTCAGGAGTCTTCATCTGTGAATTACCTGGGCCTGTTTTTCTGTTGAATTGTTTTATTTATTTGTAATTATTGCTCTGTTATAGTTAGTAATCTTGTCAGTTACCTGTGTTACAAACATTTTCTCTTAGTGTGAGGTTTGTCTTTTCATTTTGTTTTATGGTAGCTGTTCACAAGAACACGTTTTTAATTTTAGTGCCAAATTTATCAGTCTTTCACAATTTGTGCTTCTTTTGGTGTCTTGTCTAAAAAAGCATTCCTATTCAGAGACCACAAAGAAATCCATCTATACATTTTACTAAAATGTTTACATTTTTTTTCCAGTTGTGTATATCTGTTTGTACTTGCTTTTTTTTCTTTTTTTTTTTAATGGAAGAGAAGGAACGAGTGGCTTTATTTCATTGCCAGGCAAAGGGGAACCACAGTAGGCTATTGCCTCAAGAACTGTGGCCCCTAAATTTGTTTTTTAAGGCATTAAAATTATCTTTGAAAGGATCCATACAAAAGAGATTATTATTACCTGTCTCCAGGGAGTGTGGACTCAGGTGACTGGAGATCAGAGGCAGAAGAAGACATTCTCTTTAGATAGTTTTGAGTTTTGAACATATGAACAAAATACCTGTTCAAAACTAAGTTGAATAATTTAAATAAAAATTCATTAAAAAGGTGCTGCAAAAACAGAAATTGTTTTCCAGAAACACTTAAATCTCTAGTGTACCTACAGTTAATTTTTGTGTATGTTGTGAAACAGGGATCCAACTTTAGCTTGTCCACAAAGATGGTCATGCCTTCCCATGCTTCTTCCTTATTTATTACTCTTTTATTTGGGGCTTCCCTGGTGTTCAGATGGTAAAGAATCTGCCTGCAACGTGGGAGACCTGGATTCCATCTCTGGGTGGGAAAGACCCCCGGGAGGAGGGCATGGCAACCCACTCCAGTATTCTTGCCTGGGGAGTCCCGTGGACAGAAGAGCCTGGTGGGCTACAGTCCATGGGGTCACAAAGGGTCAGACACGACTGAGCACATTCTTTTACTTGACTTCGCCAGGTCTTACGGGTGGCACATAGGATTTTCCATCTTCATTGTGGCAAGCGGGATCTTTTTTCTTTGCTGTGGCATACAAACCCTTAATTGCAGCATGTGGGGTCTAGTTCCCTGACCAGGGATCAAACCCAGGCCCCTGCCTTGGGGTCGTGGAACTCTGACTACCAGGAAAGTCCCCTCCCCATGTTCCTATGATTAGCATATTCGTATTCATTCTGCAAAACTCAACTTAGACTCATATATTCCAACTTTGCTGCCACGACAACCTGTAGAGCAGTGCCATCCATCAGAAACACAATGAAAACCACATGTAGTTTAAGATTTCTAGCAGTTACATTAAAAAAGAAATAGGATAAGTTAACCTTAACAGTGTATTTATTTAATCCAATATACTAATCAGGGTCAAAATTATTGCTATTATTCACATTATTTTTCATACTAAATATTCAAAGTCTAATGTGTATTTTACATTTACAGGTGATCACAGGAGCTCTGTGGCCACCCGTGGTGAGTGGTTATCATACTGGATGGCATGGCTGTAGACAGCTATCACAGAATGTGCTACATTATACTGGAAGGATCTAGGCTTGTATCAGCCTGTTTTTAGCCAGTGAGCTTCTGAAGGATGGGCACGAAGTCTTAATCATCTATGTACCCCTCCATGTACCTAGTGAGTGATTTGAGTAGAGGTCCTCAGTTTTTGGTTGAAAAGATTGAACTCTGACTGCTTTCTTTCCTTTTTAAAAAATCGGGGTATACTTGCTTTACAATGTTGTACAATAAAGTGAATTAGCTATATGTATACATTTATCCCCTCTCTGGGCCTTCCCTCCCCCTGACCCCACATCCTAGCCACCTGGATCATCACAGAGCACCAAGCGGAGCTCTCTGTGTTATACGTAGGTTCCCACTCACTGTCTGTTTTACACATGGTAGTGTGTAAACGGGGCTTCCCTTGTGGCTCAGTCAGTAAAGAATCCGCCTGCAACGTGAAAGACCTGGGTTTGATCCCTGGATTGGGAAGATCCCCTGGAGGAGGGCATGGCAACCCACTCTAGTATCTTGCCTGGAGAATCCCCACCGACAAAGGAGCCTGGCAGCTGTAGTCCACGGGGTCACAAAGAGTCGGACATGACTGAGTGACTAAGAGCAGTGTGTTTATGTCAATCCCAATCTTCCAATTCATCCCAGTACCCCCCACCACCCAGGGCCACATGGCCAGTTTCTATGTCTGTGTCTCTATTCCTGCCCTGCAAATAGGTTCATCTGTACCATTTTTCTAGATTCTATATATGTGCGTTAATGTACGATGCTTGTTTTTCTCTTTCTGACTTACTTCACTCTGTATGACAGACACCTGGTCTATCCATATCTCTAGAAATAACCCAGTTTTGTTCCTTTTTATGGCTAATATTCCACTGTATATATGCACCACATCTGTATGCATTCATCTGTCGATGGAGAACGCTGACGGTTGACACACTTTCTTTACATAACTCTCAACCTGGTTCACTGGGGAGTTCTACCCAGGGGCCCTAGCTCGGCTGCCTGGAGCCTCACATGAAGTGTGTGTGTGTGTTAGTCTCTCAGTTGTGTCCAGCTCTTTGCAACCCATGGACTGTCGCCAAACAGGCTCCCCTGTCCATGGGATTCTCCAGGCAAGAACGCTGGAGTGGGTAGCCATTCCCTTCTCCAGGGGATCTTCCCGACCCAGGGATTGAACCTGGGTCTCCTGCATTGGCAGGCGGATCTTTTACTGTCTGAGCCACCAGTGAGGGTCCCCTAAATGTTCTCTTCTTCTAAATATCCCAGAATGCTTTCCCTTCCTTCTCTGACCCCTCCTTTTCTGAACAACCACTGGGCCTGCGTCAGGACTCACACGTGCCTGGAAAAGGTTTTGGTACATTCTCTATAATCATTTCTCATGTCAGTATTTTAGTCTCACAATCACACTGCAAGTTTCTTAATGCCCCGAGGTGAGCACAGCCTTGGAGCCCTGCTCCCACGTGAAATCTACGGTGCCCAGGTGGGTGCCAGGTACTCACACTCGGCCTTCTCTCAGGACTAATGTTTACGGTACATCTCACTTCTTCTGCCTCAGATATTTTCCCCACTGCCTTGTTTGATCTTCAGAAATCAGAGCATTTCAGGGCTGAAAAAAGCACACAGACCTCCCAGTCCCATTCACTCATTTTTCAGTCAAGGGTAGGGAGGAGCCATGAATGATGTCTTGCCCCAAATCTCAGTACCAGAACCAAGGACCAGCAAAAACCCGAGTCCCAGTTCTGGACCAGTGTTTCCTCTATTTTGGCTTCCTCCTGGGCCTCCTCCTGCCAGACTCTTCCTCAGCCCCGCTCCCACCCAGGCTGCCCTTTGGGGGTGGGGGGCATGGCCAGGGCTCCCAAGAAAGGTTTGGTGCTTCAGTCTGATGTGTGAACTGGGGGTGTGTGGCAGAAGGCCAGCAGTGGGTTAAAGTTAACACCAGACAATGATGCAATCACAGATGCAATCACAGACTCCAAATTGAGTGCAGGTCGCTTTAAGAAAGGAGTAGCTGTAATCTGAAGCCTGCTGGACGCTGGCTAGGGAGGCAGCAGAAAAGGCTCTGGTGCTCACAGGAGCCCCTCAGTGTGCAGACCCAGGCTGGGCGTGGAGCGGCGGTGCACCCACAGGTAAAGCAGCTCCCTGTCTGGTCCGCGTGTGTATCAGGGGAAGCTGGGAGGCTCCCCGGGGCTGGGGTGACGAGGGTGAGGCAAGTATAACTCCAGGGAGCAGAAAAGAGGGGTGCCAGGGGGAAGAGGCGGGGAGACCATAGTTCCTCCACCTTGGGGACCAGGGTGAATAGGTGAGGGACGGCAGAGGGAGCTGGAGGTCAGAAGGTCAGAACCCAATTATCTCTAAATCACTAGAAGAAGAAGCTGGAGAAACTGCACCACTAGAAGAAGCCGGGAAAACTCTTGAATGGAATGGGTTGGAGAACAGTGGAGGAGGGCAGTGGAGGGGAAGAAGCTGAGAACGTGGCTAGCTGCTGGGTTAGGTCTGAGCAGCAGTTTGCGGTGGGGTGCTCTGCAACCCTGGGGGAAAGAGGCTGTTGGGTGCTGTGCCTCCACTGGGGAGCCCATTGGGCAGCCTGGCCATGGCTTAGGCTTAGCTCCCTGTTGCCTTTTCAACATCATTGGCGCTGATTTCAAAGGTAATTTCTCAACACTGCCAAGCAGCTGGCCTGAAGGGAGCCCTCCTGGGGCAGGTGGTGTGCTGGGATGGAGGGCAGCGGGGTCCTTCTCTCCAGGGCCCACCCTTTTTCTTTGGCCAAGTCAACTGCCAGTACAAGCTGGGAGATCAGTGGGGTCCTGGCCTCTCGCAAACAATGACCGCTATTGAGTTCAGCTAGGGTATGGGATTTGGGGGGCTTAGCTGCCAGAGCTGGAGAGGTTGGCCGCCCGCACCCTCGGTGCTCCCTGGGGCCAGCCACATTGAGGGGCGGGTCTGGGCCAGAGAAGAACTTCAGGCTTTCCAGAAACCCCATCATTGTCTGGCCCATGCAAGTCCACCAGTTCAACCCCCAGGCTGAGGGTGGGAGGGGAAGCGGGCCAGGGAATTCTGTTCCCAAGACTGATCCTTCTGGGGTGCGGGGAGCCGAAACCCCTGGCTGCTCTGCCTCCACGTGTTCAGGTTCCAAGACTTCAGAAAAAAAGTTGCCTGGGGACTTGGTGGGGTCACCACGGTGGGGTGGGTCTGGGCGGTGCCCTTCCCTGAACTGCCCGTGAGGTCCACCGCCATGTGGCTTAAAGGCTGCGTGGTTCTGGGAGGAGAAGGAGGAGTGATGGTGTTTGTCTCACCACTGGGTTTAATCTGAAACACATGTACTGGCTCAAATGTATCCTTCCAGCCGGTAGGCAGGATCCCAAAATCGCAGTTCCTTGTGTCTCTTGACTGGGGCAATGTGGCCGAGAGGCAGGCCTGAGCTTGGCTGAGCTGGGAGGAGAGTCACTTCCTCCCTGCCCCCGCGGCTTAGACACTGCCCTTTGGACGGGATGGTACCACTGTCCCTGTGCCCCTGGCCAGGTGACGGCTGCCTGGCCCAGCCCACAGAAACGTCCCCTTGGACAAGACACCGAGTGTGCTCAGACGGGCCCTCCTGTGCAGAAGACCCTTACTCCCAACCTTCTCCCTGCCCTTGGAGGGTGCTTTCAAGAATCTCTCCACTTCCCTCATCCTCAGGGCTTCAGGTGGAGGGTTCAAAGAGGCACCGTTAATAGTGTCAGAGGTACTGTTAATACCTGGCGACTAGCTCTGACAGCTGTGGACCCGTGTGCCTTTCCCTGCCAGGGTCCCTCACCACTGCATCTTCAGTCCTCAGCTCACCCACGTGGTAACAGTGATCACGTGACCCAAGGTTTGAGCTCAAACTCTGTAGGGACTCCTATAGAGAAGACCCACCTTCAAGAGCATCTGGACTTGGTTTCCTTAAACACCAGGCCAGGGTGGCGTCTCTCACCTCCTCCCTCCTCACTCGGTTCCCTGCCCTGGCCCAGGGACTAGAGCTAATGGCTTTTCCTTGAGCCCTGCCACCCCTGCATCTCACTGAATTTCCAGTCTCTGCTAAACCAGTTTGCTGGGGCTCAGGCAGGGAAGGCCCCTGCCAGCTCTGGGTGGGGCTGGCCGGGTGGAGAGAGCAGCTGTGAGCCTGGACGCTGTTACGGGCTCTATCTTGCCCTGCAGAAAGTTCTTCCTGTTGCCTCAGTGGACAATTTCTCCCTGAGTGGCAGGGGCTGCCATGCAGAAGAGCAGCTGGCTGAGAACAGAGGGGTCACTGAAACTCACTGGGAGACACGTGTTCAGGGTTTAGAGAGAAAGCCAGGCTGGTGCCCACTGGCCATCCAGCCGTAAGCAGAACAAACTCAGGCCATCTTTTCTTTTGCTGCCTTTCACATTGTCCAGAAGACTGTGTGTTAGTCACTCAGTCGTGTCTGACTCTTTCTGACCCCATGGACTGTAGCCCGCCAGGCTCTTCTGTCCATAGGATTCTCCAGGCAAGGATACTGGAGTGGGTAGCCATTCGCTTCTCCAGGGGATCTTCCTGACTCAGGGATCAAATCTGGGTCTCTCACATTGCAGGCAGATTCTTTACCATCTGAGCCACCAAAGCAGATTTAATTCAGAGGGCTTTGCCCCCAAATCGCACACTGCATTCTTTTTTGTTTTGGCCACGTAGCATGTGGGATCTTAGTTCTCCAACCAGGGATCAAGCCCAGCCCTGGGCATTGCAATTGCGGAGTCTTAACCATTGGATACAAGGGAATTCCCCACGCACTGCACTCTCAATTTTCCTGTTTGTTCTGAGAAGTCAGGAAAGTGTGTGTGTTTGCATGCACATGTGCTAAGTCACTTGAGTCATGTCCCATTCTTTGCGACCCCATGGACTGTGGCCCGCCAGGCTCTTCTGCCCATGGGATTCTCCAGGCAAGATACTGGAGTGGGTTGCTATGCCCTCCTCCAGGGGATCTTCCCCACTCAGGGATAGAACTTGCATTTTTTAGTCTCCTACACTGGCAAGGGGGTTCTTTACCAGTAGTGCCCCTGGGAAGCCCCGAGTATGTGTTTATGGGTATACAAAAGGAAGAAAGAGCTTGAGACCCTTGGCCTGTGTGTGTGTTGCAGGGAAGGTGAGAGGTACGAAGACAGATTACAAGTGCTTGACTCAGCAATGTGAATGGAGGGAGAGCCAGAGGTCCTGACTGCTGGGACCTTATCCCTCTTTCTAGCCAGAAGGCCCTCAGAAGACCTTATTTATGAGCTCCCCACTGCCTTCATTCCTTCCCACCTCCACATCCTGACCCCAAGGTTGAGCTTACAGAGGCAATGAAGGTAGGAGGGCAAGAGATGGGGGAGCCCTGCACTCAGAGTTCCCTTTGCCCTTGTGGTCCAGGGGTTGGATCAGAGTCGGGTCCAAAGAGGCTACTGCTGGGGAGGTGTAGGGATTTGGGTGGCCTTACTAAGACACGGTATTATTTAACTTGAAGGAAAGAATTTCGAGGGGTGTCAGAGCGGGTTCCAAGCTGATAGGAGGAAGAGGACTTGGCTCCCCAAGGGGAAGGGGGGGCCCTTGGGTTTCAGGAGTAGGAAGACACAATTTGGCTCAGGGCTCATTGGAGAACTCACCTGTCTTTGGCCCCGCTGAGTGTTATGAAGGCATCATTGAATTTAATTCTCATCACAATAGGTAAGAACTGATTTCCATTTTACAAGAGAAGACACTGGGATTTAGAGAGGTATTAAGACACAGAACTGGGGACTTCCCTGGTAGTTCAGTGATTAAGACTTCGTTCCCAATGCAGGGGGTCTAGTTTCAATCCCTGGTTGGGGAATTGGACCCCACATGCCACAACTAAGAGTTCACACACATCTAAAGAAAAAAAAAAAGATTCCCATGTGCTGCAATTGAGACCCAGCACAGCCATACACAAACAAAAAAGACACAGGATTGATGGGAATTCCCTGGCAATCCAGTGGCTGGGACTCAGCATTTTCTCTGCCTGGATCTGGGTTCAATCCCTGGTCAGGGAACCAAGATCCCAGGAGTCCCTGATGAAACCACAGGTTCCAGGGCAGAGCAATTTGAGGAGAGAGCTTGAGAGCTTCTTGTGGGGGACCTGGGGCTGGGCTGGATGCCCCATTCTCTGTGCTCTGTAACTCTACATCTGAGATCCTGCCCCCATGCTGTTACTAGACATAGATCCAAACCCTATATGATGAGCTGGTCAGCTGCCCGCACGGAACAGCCTCGGAGTGCATTTATGCTGGGTCACACCCCCACACAGGAGCCCACTGCTGGGCCTTCACCACTCTGGAGGTTTAGGCCTGAAGGAGGGTCTGCTGGCACAGACCATGGATGAAAGCACAAGCTCGCCATAGGACTGTGGGCTATGAGGCAAGGGGAGGGCTGGGGAGGTGCTGAGAGGGAGGGGTTAGCAAGCTGAGGGTCCACTTCCAGCCCTGGGCGGGAGGGGCTGGATGGAAGGTGACTGGCCCTGCTCTCTGCCCAGGGCGGCTGGTGGTGCAAATGGTGAGGGAAGCAGCCTGCCTCTTCTTTTGCTCTCTTGCAGGCCCCGAGATGCAGGCCCTCGTGCTACTCCTCTGGACTGGAGCCCTCCTTGGCTTTGGCCGCTGCCAGAACGCCGGCCCGGAGGCGGTCAGTAGGAGTTGGGTGCGGTGGGGGCTGCGGCGGTGGGGACGTTAGCAATCCCAGCCCCGCCTCGCCAGGCAGCACAGGGAGACTGGACAGCACCCAGGCTGCAGGCCAGGCTCTGATCTTTCCATCCAGACAGGGCCTTGGTTTTTCCAAGAGCAAAACAGAAAGTGTCTTGCCCTGCCTTTCAGAGGACAGAGTGGCGGTGGGGTGGGGAAGATCCAAGAAGGTGAAAGGTGAAAGCCCTCTAACAAGCCCTTCAGTGAAGATTTTCTCATTACCCTTCATTACTTATGGGTCTCACTGAGGAGCTGGTGGTCTTGGATGTTTGCTCCGATCCTAACTAGGGGGCAGCAGAGATGTAAGAGCGTGGAAACGGCTCTTGCCTGTCCAGACAGCACGGTCAGGTTGCAAAGGCCGATGCCAAGAAGCCTAGGCTATGCGACAATTGGGGGGTAGGGAGGCGGTGGTGACTGTCACAAGGGCAGCCAGGGCAGGTGGGGCATCTTGGCAGGAGCTCTGGACTTCATTGTGAGTTCCAAGTCTGAATTCTGGTTCCACCTCTCAACAGTTTTTTTTTATTTAAGTCACTGTAACTTGAATCTGTTTTATCTATAAGACGGGATGAAAAATACCCATCCTTACAGGGCCAACGTGGACAGTCACTTATTTATCTACCGAACACCTACTCTGTAGGTGCTGGGGATGGGTGGAAACATAAAAGACTCAGTTCTGGCCTTCAAGGAACTGTTTTAAGACATTTACCTTTGAGGATATCACTTAACATCAACTAGTATGAAATGAAGTAACTCAAATGAAAACCACCACAGAGCCTGGCGCATGGTATACACATGGAAAGTGGTTAATACGTAAGTGGTGGTAGTTGACTCTCAAAAATGGCCAGAGAACTAAAGGAGCCTTCACATTGGGGCCACCAGGGCAAGTCTGTGATGGAGGAGGTGATGTCTGATCAGGGCCAAGAAAGACAAGGAGGGTTTGATAGGAGGGTCCAGGTGGAGACCTGGGAGCAGTGGGCAAGGCTGAGCAGACAGGGAGAGTCTGGCCTAAGAACAGGATTTCTTGGGAAGGGGGAATTCCCTCCACTTTTTTTTTCTCATGAGTCACAGGCCTGAAGCTCACAGGTCACTGGTGTTTAAAGCTGGCCAGCTAACCTCTCTTGCGGGTTGCCTCTCGCCAGTGGAGCACCCCCACAGGAGTAGGGGGCACAGACTCATTCCAGCAGATGGCTATACCTCCTCAGGCAGGACAGCCTTCAGGGACCAGGACAGTCCCACGCCAAGCCATCAGACCAGTCACCCCTTGCTCATCCGCACTGGTCCTTGTACTCAAATGCAGGGCTCCCTGGCCCCTGAGAGCACAGGGGCACCAGTGGAGGAAGAGGATCCCTTCTTCAAGGTGCCCGTGAACAAACTGGCGGCAGCCGTCTCCAACTTCGGCTACGACCTGTACCGCATGAGATCCGGCGAGAGCCCCACTGACAACGTGCTGCTGTCTCCGCTGAGCGTGGCCACGGCGCTCTCTGCCCTGTCGCTGGGTGAGTTCCCGCTGCAGAAAGCCCGGGATCCCAGAGCTGCCCTCTGCCCTCTGTACATACCTGACTTTAGGCCCTGGACACACTTCACTTAGGAAGGGTGATGAGGGCCGAGAGGCTGGCCCAGGGATCCCAGCATGTAGGAGTGGAGGCCCAGGTCGGTGTGGGGGAGTACTGCTGACACAGTGTGCGGCCTTGGGACCCCTTACTGACGTTCCTTAAAGGAGCTCCTCCTACGTGCCTGCCTTGTTGGCTTGGCTAGATACTGGGGATGTAACTACACACAAGCAGACACGGTCTCTGTTCTCACTCGGGCCACACAGCTGAGTTCGTGGGGGGAAAGTAGGAAACAGGAAGCTGTAGAACAGTCCGGTAAGTGCTGTGATGGGAGGAGCGCAGGGACTTTGAACCTCACTCCCATCCTTCTATCTTTCCAGGCCTGACGCCTTTGGCCTACCTTCAGGAAAACCTATTTTCCTTCCACTGCCTTCAAATTCCTTCCCACTTAGAAAGTCTCCAGGTACCAGCAGATAGATAGGCTCAGGGTTCAGTGCCCCCGAGAGCTAGGCTGACATGGGCCTAGCAAGCAGTTACAGGGGCTCGCACGCCTGTTCCGCTTGGCAGGTGCGGAACAGCGGACAGAATCCAGCATTCACCGGGCTCTGTACTACGACCTAATCAGTAACCCAGACATCCACGGCACCTACAAGGACCTCCTTGCCTCCGTCACTGCCCCCCAGAAGAACCTTAAAAGTGCTTCCCGGATTATCTTTGAGAGGAGTGAGTTGCCCTGCTGGCCCGAGCTGCCTGAGGCGCGTGGGGCTCTCTGCTGCAATGCATCTGGGGTTTTCTTTCTAAACACTAGAGCATGTCTGCCCGGGGCCAGGCCAGGCACTGAGGGTTGGGCAGGAAGGGGCTGCATGAGTACAAAGAGGATCAGAAAGAGGATATGGGCTGAAGGAGATTCTGGGAGGGTCGGGGGGAGGGCAGTCACATGAAGAGAAAACAGCAATGAGTGAAATCTGTCGTTCCCCATCCAGTGCCCGGGGAAGCTGGCATGGAGTCTGGGAGAGTCCCGGAAGGATGCCGGAAGGATGATCAGGGCCTGCCAAGGATCAGGCAGAGCCACAGACTGTCAGGGGGGATGCTGGGTGAGGTCTCAGAGTGCACTAACCTCTGCCCCATCTCTTCGCAGAGCTGCGGATAAAAGCCAGCTTCGTCCCACCCCTCGAGAAGTCATATGGGACCAGGCCCAGAATCCTGACTGGCAACTCTCGAATAGACCTTCAGGAGATTAACAACTGGGTGCAGGCCCAGATGAAAGGGAAAGTTGCTAGGTCCACGAGGGAGCTGCCCAGTGAGATCAGCATTTTCCTCCTGGGTGTGGCTTACTTCAAGGGTGAGGGCTTCTCGACTTGGCTTTCGGCCGAGGGTGGACAGTGGGTGTCAAGAGGGGGCCAGGAAGGAGGGGACGTCAAAGAAGGCAGAGGAGGACCCTGGAAAGTTCCTTGCCTGAGGGCTGCCTGCTTGTCAGCAAACCCAAGGCAAACACTGGATAAGTACCTACAAAGTGTAAGGAGTGGCGGAGAAAGACCAGCAGAGATAAGGGGGCACTCCCACTCCTGTGCCTTTTTCGGGGCTGGTAGAGGGTCCTTGCCCAGCTCTGGCTGGAGAGATCTGCATGAACTTCATAGCCTTTTGGAGCCTGTTTTCTCGTCACTGGGAGATGGCAAACTGATTTCAGAGGCACTCTGTGTGTGCTGTCTCCTATCTTCTCATGGACCCAGCATCATGCCTGGGACACACAGCAGGTACTCGATAAACCAGGTGTGTGTGTGTGCTAAGTTGATTCAGTTGTGTCTGACACTTCGCAACTCTATGGACTGTAGCCCACCAGGCTCCTTTGTCCGTGGAATTCTCTAGGCAAGAATACTGGAGTGGGTTGCCATGCCCTCCTCCAGGGGATCTTCCCGACCCAAGGATTGAACCCACACCTCTTAGGTCTCTTGCACTGGCAGGCAGCTTTACCACCAGCGTCACCTGGGAAGCCCTTGATAAATCATGTTAGTTCTCTAATAACATTCTTCTAGGCCATAGTGAGGTGCCCAACTATTCCACGGGCCCAGTGTGAGGCCAGCCCTATTCATGAGCCTTGGGTGGGATTTTGGGCAACCTCCCCTTAAAATGCTTCCCAGACGTCTATCAGGCAGTGTTGAGAGGGGACCCCTAAACCCCTAGAGAAAAGTCCTTCATGAAGCACTGAGCTCCAGGAAATGAAAGAAGCTGTTACAGACCAGCATGTTAAAGACCACGTTTAACGATGTGTGAGCATCAGCAAGTCACTTCACCTCTCGGGGCATTCATGCTTTTTCATCTCTGAGATGGTCGATGACATGACGTCGAGGTCCCTTCCAGCTCTGGTCTCCCTGCACTCTGTCTCCCGGGCACATCACTGTAGAAGTGTGTACCAGTTCACCTTTCTCCTAGCTATCACAGAACTGGAATAAACCTGACAATATTTCTGAGTTTACATATGGAAGGTAGTCAGGACCCTCAAAATATCATGGTCCAGACTGCCCATCCTGAGACAGAGCTATTCCAACGTGTTAGGGCCTCTGATGACTCAGGTTCCTGCTGTTGTTTAATTGGTAAGTGGACCCTTTTGCAATCCCACGGACTGTCGCTCCTCTGTCCATGGGATTTCCCAGGCAAGCATACCGGAGTGGGTGGCCATGCCGTCCTCCAGGTGATCTTCCCAACCCAAGGGTCACACCTGCGTCTCCTGTCAATGCAGGAGACGCAGGTCAATTCTCAGTTCTTTACCACTGAGCCATCAGGGAATCCCAAGATTCCTGTAGCTGGGCAATTTTCAGCAGTATGCCTTTCTGGTCTCCTGGGGCTCAGGGCACTCCATCTGTTTCATTCCAGGGCAGTGGGTAACAAAGTTTGACTCCAGGAAGACTTCCCTGGAGGATTTCCACTTGGATGAGGAGAGGACCGTGAAAGTTCCCATGATGTCAGACCCTAAGGCCGTTTTACGGTACGGCTTGGATTCTGATCTCAACTGCAAGGTCTGTATGGGGAGTGTGAGTGGTGGTGTGGGTTCAGGCAGGATGGTGCAGCGGGAATAGAATGGCCTTTGAGATCTAATAGCAGTCTGAATTATTTATTGACTTATTTACAGCTGAGGGGGGTCTTCATTGCTGCACATGGGCTTTCTCTAGTTGTGGGGTGGGCTTCTCATTGTGGTGGCTTCTCTTGTTACGGAGCTGTCTGAATTTTACCTGCTATGTGCCCTTCAGTAAGTTAAGAGCTTTTCTGAGCCCTTACTGGAGTGGGTTGCCATGCCCTCCTCCAGGGGATCTTCCCAACCCAGGGATTGAACCCAGGTCTCCTGCATTGCAGGTGGATTCTTTACCAGCTGAGCCACAGGGAGCCCAAGAATACTGGAGTGGGTAGCCTATCCCTTCTCTTGCGGACCTTCCTGACCCAGGAATCAAACCAGGGTCTCCTGCATTGCAGGCAGATTCTTTACCAACTGAGCTATCAGGGAAGCCCCACTAGCTGAGCCCTTTGTTTCTAAAAATGGAGAGCCATAGCTATTCAAACTTATCCTCTGACTCAGGGTTTGTTGCAAGGGTTGGTAAAGTGAAATTGAGTCCTCAAGACCAGGCTCTCAAATGCTGGGTATTTATTTTTTTGTCTTCCCTTCTCTTTTTCGGGGGAGAACTTGTATTTATAAAAATCCAAACTTTCAAAATCTGTCACAAACTCCAATTTGCTGGCATTTTAAGTCTCTCCTAGGTGACTTAAGAAAATTCTAAGTCAGTAGTTTTTTTCTTTGGGAATCTGACAAAATGCCTGAAGCACTGGAGAGAAATGCCACCTATGCATCTCTGCAGGTGATTTCAGGGGCTCCTGGGACCCCCGATGCCATCTGCCCTTAGGTTAAAGACCTCTGCTCAGAGGGCCACTGTATTGCCGCTTCTTCATTGCTCTTCCCAGTGCCCTTGTTTCTAGTCCAGGCTCTGTGTATACCAGGTATCAGTAACTGCTGGCAGGCAAACCTTGGGAGAAAACACAGACCTGGGAATTCAATTCTGGCTCTTTGGAAAACCACAGAAGAAAATTCTCTCAGCAGATCACTTCAGTTGGTATTAGGCTAAGAAAAGACAATGGCTTACGCTTGAAGAAACATCAGGAGATAGCTTTTATTTATTTAGCTGCATCAGGTCTTAGTTGCTTCGTGCAGGATCTTTCATTGCAGTGCAAGGACTCTCTAGTTGTGGCCCATGGGCTTAGCTGCTCTGCAGCATGTGGGATCTTACTTCTCAGCCCAGGGATTGAACCGCTGCCTCCTGCAATGCCAGAATTCTTTAACCACTCTACCACCAGGGAAGTCCCATCAGTAGACATCTTGCTGCCGGAAAACAACAGCTTAGAGGGACAACTGTTACACAGACAAGGGGCGGGGAAGCGAGGCAAGGCCTGGTCCCAGAAGAGAAGGTGGCTTGGGGTGTTTGTCCATCGTTAGGCTCCTGGGCTCCTAACGGCTAACCCATGTGACTCCTCCCTGTTGTTTCAGATCGCCCAGCTGCCCTTGACTGGGAGCACAAGTATCATCTTCTTCCTGCCTCAGAAAGTGACCCAGAACTTGACCTTGATAGAAGAGAGCCTCACCTCTGAGTTCATTCATGACATAGACCGAGAACTGAAGACTGTTCAGGCAGTCCTGACCATTCCCAAGCTGAAGCTGAGTTATGAAGGCGAACTCACGAAGTCCGTGCAGGAGCTGAGTACGGCTGCAACACCTCTTTGCTCTTGGGGAGGGTGGGGTTGAATCTTTGAGCCTTCCTTTCACCTTGCTACAGTGAAAGCGCGAGTCGCTCAGTTGTGTCCGACTCTGCGACCCCATGGACTGTACAGCCCATGGAATTCTCCAGGCCAGAATACTGGAGTGGGTAGCCTTTCTCTTCTCCAGGGGGATCTTCCCAACCCAGGGATCAAACCTAGGTCTCCTGCATTGCAGGCAGATTCTTTACCAGCTGAGCCACAAGGGAAGCCCTCCACCTTGCTAAGCAGAACGCAAAGCCTCCACAGACTAGTACTGGGGCCCGGGATGATCCCTTCATTCTAATAGTGCTGGAGGGGAAGACTGAACTGCCTTCCTTATCAGACTCATTCCTAAGCACCCAGAGCATACATCCTATAACAGGAACTCTGAACACTGCTTCTCAAGATAGGTCCCTTGACCTGGTTTCTAATCTTAACCTCACTGGCTGTGTGCTCTTAGGCAAGTCACTTAACCCTTAACCAGCCCAGAGCTGTACCTATGTCACGGAGAGTCAAAAGCAGTGTTCCACCCCCCACTTTGCTTGCCTTCTTGAGAATCAGGATTGTATTCTTCCTTGCAGCGTTCACAAGGCAAGGTTTTAATGGAAATCCTTCTCAATTTCTGCAGAGCTACAATCCCTGTTTGATGCACCAGACTTTAGCAAGATCACAGGCAAGCCTATCAAACTTACTCAAGTGGAACATCGCATCGGATTCGAGTGGAATGAGGATGGGGCGGGTACTAACTCCAGCCCAGGGGTCCAGCCTGCCCGCCTCACCTTCCCTCTGGACTATCACCTTAACCAACCTTTCATCTTTGTACTGAGGGACACAGACACAGGGGCCCTTCTCTTCATAGGCAAAATTCTGGACCCCAGAGGCACTTAATACTCAACTTAATGTTCAAATACCCCAGAAGAAAAAAACACTAGCGGGATGGCAGATTATATATTATATGAAGGCTGCCCCTACGTTTCAATGTATACTTTGCAATAAAAGTGCTTTCTCCTTACCTTTTGTTACCCTGCTCCTCCTCCTATTTTGAGCTATGTTAAATTTAATATGAAGACAAATAGCCCTTTAGGAATTTGTTAGTCCCATCTTTATAGGCTGGGTCTATCTAAACTGCAGAAAGTCACCATATGAGATACGAACTTTAGTTATCTGCACTATATAATGCTGGGACTGATTCTCTGCTCTGTGGGGGTTCACACTTTAGGACACCAGTCCCCCTGGGAAGAGATTTCCTGTCTCTACAATCAGTGGAGCCAGCTCTTAAATACACAGGACTTTGCATGTTAAGTCGCTTCAGTCGTGTCCGACTCTGCGACCCTACGGACTGTTGCCCGTCAGGCTCCTTTGTCCATGGGATTCTCCAGACAAGAATACTGGAGTGGGTTGCCGTGCCCTCCTCCAGGGGATCTTCCCCACCCAGGGACTGAACCCGCATCTCTATGTCTTCTGCAGTGGCAGGCGGGTTCTTCACCACTAACATTACCTGGGAAGCACAGGACTTCAGGTTTTTTATTTTTTGGCCACACTGCATAGCATGTGGGATCTTAGTTTCCCTGGGCCTCCTGCTTTGGAAGTGTGGAGTCTTAGCCACTGGACCCCCAAGGAAGTCTTGGACTTTAGGTCTTAAGTCAAGCACAGATAACCCCCTTGTCAAGCTAACGTCACCTGACAACACGAGTTAACATGCAGACAGATCAGGGAGGAAGCTTGTAACTTCAGGAAATAATTCTCTATTTTATAGAGCATTTAAAGAAAGCTCTTAAGTTCACATAAAAATGAGGTCTGTGATGTAAAATTCTACCCATATTCTTTTTAAGGAAGTGGGCCTATTTTACAAAGTACAGCACAACCTTTTTTTCAGGAACTTGAAACGTGCCAAGTGTTTCAAGAACAGAACAACTACAGAATCGGCCACAGGACTAAATTTTTCTTCTTGAAAGTCAGCTCTACCCAAACATCTCATTGGCCATGGCCTCTGACACAGTGAGTTAGTAGAAAGGAAGATAAACGAGATTCTGCCTGCCCTTCATTCAAAGGTTTGAGTGCAAACCATGTTCTGAACACTCAGCTTCTTGAAAAGCGACTGCCAGGCAGCTTCAAGGCCATTCAGTTCCTGATTATAAATGCCAGGGCAACCACCAGGCACTTCTTGGGCATGGTTGGGGTGGGCAAGCTCTCAAAGCAGTGTGAATTCGTTTCCACTAACTCACCCGAACCACTTGGTCCCCAGTGGTGACAGAGAACCCAGGGTTCAGATCCAGAGACTCTGGCCTCCTCACGGGGTTTAGACCAGGGTCCCCAGTCTCCAGAATCTAATGCCTGATGATCTGAGGTGGAGCTGATGTAATAATAATAGAAATAAAGTGCACAACAGACATAATGTGCTTGAATCATCCCCAAACCATTGCCACCCGGCTCCTGGTCTGTGGATAAACTGTCTCCCATGAAAGCAATCCCTGATGCCAAAACTGTTGAGAGCAGTGCTATACAACCAGGCAGACAACAGTTCTCCTTCCTATCTTGTCTCTGAGGTTTGAAACCACAAGCAGCCGTGCCCACACCCTCAGCATGTTCTGAAGCTGTCTCTCCCCTTTTCAGGAGTCTGTATGTCATTGGCCTGCTTGGGAAGATAGGGAAAAAAGCGATCTCTTTTCAGGTTTGCCAATAAACATAACTCAGAAAGGAGGTGTTATAAAACCTTCGCTACAAGCTTGATTTTATTAGTGTCTGGTCAGTGAGCCAGCCAAGAATACAGAGTGAAATCCAGAGAACGGGGACTGGAAAACTAGCAGAAAACACACAGAGAGTTGCCATCCAAGCCCAACAGTAGAATGGCCTCATATTTATTTCTCTATTTATTTATGCTACCGGTTTAAACAAAGGATTTGAGGAAGATAGATAACGTAAATGAAACTCTCTCTCTAGAGGTAAGGAGCCTCACGGACTTCTAGCTTTATAACTATTTTTCAATTACAATACAACTATTAAGAGTTTAAGTTCCCACTGGAGTGGTACACAACACTTCATTACTGCTAGAAACCATAGGAACGTTCCAGCGAAGCAGACATCATCATTTAGAGAGGTGGCGTCTAGCCAAAACCCTAGGCTGACATCCAGATGCCTGCAGATCAGCTAAAATCCTTTTAAAGGGCTTAGGCTCTCCAGATACCAGTTTGAAGTCTTTTCTGGGAAATGAGAGTTTGTGCTGGAGAGTAGTTAACTACTTCAAAAAACATCCATCAAAATAGGTGAGCCTGTCTCTAACTGTGATGCTTTCCAAGTCCTCCCCCATCTCATACACCAGGCTTGTGACTGTCAGGCAGGTTCTGTATTTTTAGGTGACAGCTCAGCAGCAACAGACCCTCTTTAACTCATCCCACTATATTCCTTAGGTCCCACAGGGATGGGCAGCAAGTCTAATAAACAGGATTTCATCTTTTCTAGCTCCCGGATCTCGTCATTCCAAGGGCCATAATGTACCAACAGGATCTTCTCTGCCTTCTGTATTGTGTTCAGAGCTTCGGGTATTGCACACCTGAACCAAAAGGAGGCAAAAAGGAGTGAACCCAAGTATTCAATCAGGCAAACATTAGTGGAGGGCCTACTCACATCCTGTGAAGAATGCAGAGTAGATTACTTTTGTTTTCAAGAACCTTATAGTCTAGAAGGGCAGATAAGACTCTAAAAACACACTGAAAGGTAGAGTTTGAAATGAAAGTTACAAAAAATATACAAAGATTCCAGGACACTGAGAGATGGGCAGGTCTCAAAGCACTCATCCGATACTTTTGTTGTTGTTCAGTTGCTTAAGTCAAGTCCGAGTCTTTGTGACCACAGGGTCCTATATTTACTCGAGGTTAACTCAGGAGTCTTTGTCTCAAGAGACACCAAGTCCGTCTGTGACCTGATTCTGCAGCTCTTTGTCCTCTCTCTGACCGAATGGGCTGCCTCTATGTCTTGGGTGTCAGGCTCACCCACCACACAGTCCCAGGACGGATTCAAACATTTCACCACACCAATGGCAGCTTTATCAAGGCTGGACGTATTCCATCCAGAAATACTGACAGTAGGGCCTCCTAATGATCCCAGTTACAAAAGTGGATGAGGCCATCATCAACTCACCAACTCTACTGTTCTTTCAACTTTTAACTCTGGGTTTCTCAGCCTTGACGATATTGACATTTTGGGGCCAGATAATTCTTAGCTGGGGGTCGAGATGCTGCCCTCTCATGCACTGTCAGATGTTTAACAGTATCTCTGGCCTCCACCCCGAGTCCTAACAATTAAAAACGTGTCTTCAGACATTGCCAGACGTCTCCTGGGGAGCAAGAAGACGCGTGCTTGATTACAACTGCTTTAAAAAGAACAGGACCAGGAAGAAGGAGGGCCTGGAGCTGAGGGTGCTGCGAATGAGCACCGAGGGAGGGAGGGGGCTGAGAAGAATGGCTAAGAGCTGCTGTGAGCACGGGGTAGGGGGAGCCTGAGGCAACTTCTCTCTGGGAAACTCCCTTCAGAGCTAAGAGCTTCCCGTTATCTCCCAGGAGGAAATTCTAAAGCGACAAATGTGTCAGCAGGACAGAAGGAAGGGATTGCTCCTAAAGGGGAAAAAAAGACGTTTCACTTTATCTTCATTCCAGGGGCCTCGTGACCTAATTTCCTAGAGAAACTGTTTGGCCCTCATCAGAGGCTCATCTCTCTTCTAAGAGCAGTGGACACCGTGGGAGCAAAAAGAAACACACAGAAGAGCCTAGTATAAAATCAGTATGTGGCCTGGCAAAGTGCTAGGAAACAAGACTTACCCACTGAAGAAGACTTGGGCCAGTTTGAAGAGCTCATGGCCCATCTCCACACTGGATGGCCCGTGGTGGACCTCCACCACTTGGAGACTCTTCTGCAGGTGGGTCGCTGACTTCTCCCAGTCCCCTGCAAAGAGAGGAAGATCTGGATCCGGACGAGAACCACAGTCAGCTGTGGATGAACTTGTTCTGGGAAAGGAAAGCTGAATGGAAGGGAGAGCAGCCTCAGATGAAAGACTGAGAGAGACCCAACCAGATAAGGCCAAGGTCACGACCGCACGCACAAGGCAGGCTCGCTCCTCGGAGCGGAAGATACAGTCACAGGCCATACCTAAGGCAGCATAGGCCTGGGCCAAGGCGTCCTCGATTTCTCCCACCACGCTGTGTTCCGCAGACAGGAAGCTCTCGGCATCACTCTGACACCCCAGCAACAGCTGAATGGCTAGCTCTATCAACTCAAAGCAAAGTGGACTCATTACAGACACAGATCCAGTCTTAGAAACGAGATTCCAGCCCTTAAATCCTCTATGGGTGGGCCTGAATGTGGAAATCCCATTTTGTCTCCCTGGGTTGTAATGCTGGGTCCAGTAAAGCTGCTGTCTTATGTTTTCTCTTTCAACAGCACAAGGTGCTGGGTGAGGCCTCCCCACACGTGCTCTGGGTTTCCAAATTCAGTTTGAAATGGGATGGCTACATTTCATGTATGGTCATTACTTCTCTTGACTCAGAAATCTAAGCAGAAAGGTCAACTTTCATAAAAAGTAGGGTAAATAAATTCCCATGACGTCAAGCCCCAAGGCAGAGCTTTCCAAGGTAATGAAGGGTTTTGTAACTCCCTTTCTGGAAAAAGCAGGATACTTAAACTCACTGGGCACATGCCCCACTGCTCTGTAGAAGAGAGGTAGGCTCTGATGAGTGCAGAACAGTTTCTCTAGGAAATTAGGTCACGAGGCTCTACAACTTAAATAAGTGACATTGAGCTTCTGGATATGCACAAACATTACGGATGTCAGAGATAACCTGTTAGTCTTTAACTAACTCTCTGATGCCTAAGAGAACGACAGCTTAAATCAGTTGGCCCTTTTTCAAGGACATCATGCAAACTGAGCTGGTAAGGGTTTGGTCTCACTGGCCTACATAGCCATCTTGTGGCTGGCAGGGGGATAATTAAATTCAATGCTTCAATCTTCACCGAGTATCCTTGAGATCAAGGTGAACTCAGACTGAATAAAAGGGAAGGGGCTGGAGGACCGAAGCAGGGAGCCAGTCTCACCTAGTCTGCCGTTTCTGAGATGCTTCTGGGCCGCCCCCACCTGTTGCTGAAGGTCCTGTAGCCGGGAGACCAAGAGGTCTCTGCCAACTGATTCCGTACAAGCTGGGCCACTGCAGCTCAGAACATCATCTCCCTGCGGAAGTCAGTGTTCTCTTTATTGACCAGAGTCAGCTGGCGACACTGCATGTGCTTAACCCTACAGCATCACTCCAGAACTTCTGACCCTGTGGGGGAAGGAGACTCCTGCCGTAACACACGACGACCAAAGGGGACTGAATCTGGATTTGGTTTGATGGCAGCAACTTTAGCAGAAGCAGGAGCTGAGCATGGTGTGAGATTTAGCTTCTGCAACCAAATTAAAACTGGTACAGACCACAGCCTCTTTCCATATTGCCATTGTGTTGTGTGTTAGTCGCTCAGTCGTGTCTCTTTGCAACACCATGAAATGTAGCCCACCTGGCTTCTATAGTTCCTCTTACTTCTCTCTGGGGCTAGGACTTTGGATGACAGACGTATTTCCAGGGGTTATGAAAAAGCCACAGAGAAACCAACAGGAAAAGGTGCTGGGTGAGGCCTCCCCACATCTGACGCTGGGCTTGTTGTGACTTCAGCTTTCCAATACAACCAGTTCCACGTTCTACCTACAGGTCCCCTAAGACATTTGTTGTTTTTCAGATGCCAGAATCTGTGGCTCCATTTGGCAAGAGCACCATGATTTCTCCTGAGGGTCCTTTCTCATCCTTCCTCAGTCAGTGCCTGGGAGCTGAGCGGGGAGCAGGGAGCCCTGATATGGCCCATCCCTCTGGCCCAAATGGCTGGAGGGAAACTCTGTGCCTCTGATTTCCTGCCAGCCACAGGTACTGGGTTGATGAAACGCAGTATGATTTTTGCTCAGATCTGTTAGAGTCTGTATGTTTTTATCCTTCTGGACTGGGAGGGTCTGAGGCTGGAGCTAAAAGCAGCCATCCGGCCACTGCAAGGAGGAAGTCTCTTTGAGACTGGGCTAAATAACAGAGAAAATGGAGCTAATGGGGCAGAAAGAAAAACTGGGTCTTGGTGACACTTCCTGAGCTCCTAGACTACAGTGTATCTGAAGCACCCTTAACCTGGGATTCCTCGTCATTTACTGGAGCAACCCCGACTCAGTTTAGGTGGGATTTTCTGCTCTTTGCAGGAGAAAAGAGCATGAATCCCAACCCTTCCCTGTGGTTCCTGTAGGGGGTGATCAAGGTGTGGGGAAGAGAGAGTATGGCTTTCAGCACCTCCAAGTTCCAACGGCATCCTCCTAAAGATTTCAGGCCTTTCAGCTGGATAACTGATGTCCCAGAAAAGCCATGAGAGAAGGGAGAAGGAGAGTTACCTGCAGGAGCGCTCTGCAACGGTGACAACGGAAGGCTTCCCGACCAGGCCCCACTGAGGGTCTCTGCTTCTCACGTTCACAAGGCGGACAGTCGCAGTCAAAGAAATACTGAGACCTCAGCTTCTGGCGCCTCTCAGCAACGCCCATCCTGCTCTCGTGCGGTCCTGCAGAAAGACCACGCTTGGCCAATATCGAAACCGAGAGAGCACCAAACACTGCTTAAAAGATTGCAGGGGACTTCCCTGGCGATCCAGTGGTTAAGACTCTGAGCTTCCACTGCAAGGGACAGTGGGCTGCCTCCCTGGTCAGGGAACTAAGATCCTGTACATCACAGTAAAAAAAAAACGACTTCAGCTTAGTGGAGGGTCTGGTAATCACACATCATGTGACAAGTACCTTTTACTCTAACATGGGTGTAACTATAGAGACAGGCTTCATAGTCATGGGGACAGGAAGAAAACGAAGCCAAGAAGTTGTTCCCAGTCCATTTTCAGAACAGGATGCTTATAGGGATCAAGCAGTGAGACACACAGTAGTGTAGACACAACAGGGCCTAGTGAGGAGCTCTGTACAGCCTCCACCAGGAAACAGCCCCTCCCTGGGCAGGTGAAAGGCACCTGCTTTGTGGCCTGCCCATGCGAGTTCACCCCGTCCTTTTCTGCTGGAGAAGGGTGGGCAGCGGGGAGGATGGACAGCTCACCATAGCAGTGCAAGATCTCTTGCCCACTTCGAATCAGCTGTGATGCCCGAACGGTGGCGATGGTGCCGATGAAGGACACGCTAGTGTTGGGGCTGCACGAATGGTTCAGGAGGCTGACGACAGGGAAAAGGGCCGTGGCAAGGCGCACCCGCCGGGTGTCGGCAATGAGGCTCTCTTTAGATCCTGAAAGTGCAAGAGAAAGGGGAAAAATGTGTCAGGACATTCATCCTGGCCTCGCCCTCCATTCCAGCCCGATGAACTGGGCGATCGGGCCTGAAGCCTGGCTGAGTCAGAGCTCCACAAGCTGGATCCAATATAAATCAGATGGAGCGTGACTCAGAGATAACTCTGGTCCCCAGGAAGCAAAGCAAATGAGCACATGAAAAGTCCACCAGAATCCTGGAACCTAACCACTGTGTCTCAATTCCCCCAAAATAATCCAAAGATTAGAATTTGTAGAAAATAATAAAAAAGGAATTATCAGTAGGGAGCCTTCTAGACAAGACAGTTGCACAATGTTCATGACGACATGGAAACCAGAGCACCTGCTGAGGTTACTTCCTAAAGACTTTAATAGTCCAAGTGCTTTCGTTTAACTGGTCTTTGGGGGGTTAATAGAACAGGTAACCTAATCGCTATCCTAAGCAGGCCTATCATCTATTTTTTAAAAAATCAGTATTTCTTATGCTCACCTCTTTATTCTGCTCTTTGTCCCAATTTGATGGGATATCAGTCAGCAGTAGTTCTCACTGAAAAAAATCTCTGGATCACTTTTTTTTTGGCTACACCTTGCCGCATGAGGAACTGCCCTGAGCAGGGATCAAGCCTGTACCCCCTGCACTGGAAGTGTGGAGTCTTAACCACTGGACCACCAGGGAAGTCCTGGGCTAGGTCGATTCCAGTTCCATATCCCAAGTAACCTCTTCTTTGAAACACAATCAGCAATTTAACCACGTGACTGAAAATTAGAAAGGAAGTGGTGGAAAAGAGCCGTGAGGCTATTTCTGCACCAAGGCTCAAGCACTTATATTCATATGTGAATTCTTCTATTCTCCTGTAGGCCCACTTGCTCTTACTTTAGCCATAACTCTAATTGGCATAGCTATTCAGCTTCTCAGACCACAACAGTCCAGAAAGAGAACTAATAGATGCAGGATTTCTGACAACAACAAAGGAGACGGTGACAGACTGGGGAGGAGGCAGAACTTATACAAGAATAATAGCCTTGGGGCAAACAAAAATACTAGCACCACTGAGTTTTACTACAACTGTACATCTGACTGAACCAGAGGTTCGCAGACTCACACCGTACTTGCACGGATTTCTGTGACAGCCATACCTATCAGGAGAATGCACAGTACACACAACCTTGAGTGTACAGAAAGGTTTAAACTGTGTTCCGCAACCTTGGTGGAAGCACGAGCAGATCATGTTTCCAACAAAGCTGGTTGAAATACGAAAGATACTGGTACTTGAAAGGGAAATTTCAGTTTTCTGGAAAAATGATAAGCCATCATTTAATTGTGATATCACCATATAAGCCAGGAGTCTCAATCGACCAACCACCAAATAATGAGGTGTAGGCACGTATGAAATAAAGAAAATATAAACCATCAACTGAAAGTGTTCTAGAAAGGAAGACATTAGCTATAGGACTAATACTGTCTCTCTGCAGACAATTCTATTACCTGCTGCTGTGGAGAGCCAGAATTAAAATTCACAGGGAATCCAAATGACTCAATTTTAGTCAACAGTTCTACACTGTGTTGAAATCTTTCATTAGTGCGTCTCCTAAATGCATAACTGATTTTAGTATCCTTTCCCCCACCCTTGTCCAAGGCCTACCTTCTGGTAAATGTGCTAATGAGCAGTGGAAATGCTAAAAGGTAAGGAGGCCGCAGGAAGGAGCAGCACAGGGCACAGTTTGTAGTCTGAATAATCAGCCTCTGCATAATTAAAAGTTGACTTGCGTTGCCAACTACTGATAACTGGCAATCTATATTAGAACAGCTGCTAAAATTTTCCCAGAAAAAAATTATCACAATGCCTTGAGTAATGCCAGCGTCGTGAATTATTTATGGATTATCCTCTAACAGAAGTAGGCCCAGGAACTGAGTGGGGTGAGTATTTTATGTCAGAGTTGAATCTCTCTCTAATTATCTCGACAAAATTAAGTATTGATTTTAAAAGTTATTCAATATTTTGCATTAGTCATCTATTAACTGAGATCAGAGAAAGTGAGGATGTGCAGGTCCCTTAAGCAAATCTGTGACATTTTGTGTACAGAACAAACAAAAAGCAAAAAAAGAGGGAGCGATTCTTTATTTTACGGAAAGGGCACCTCACTAATATCCTTAGTACACTTAAAATGAGATTCAAGTAAAGAAAAAAACATTCATTTATAATACTTTCGGAATATACCTCTCTTGGCAGCTATTTTATGAAACTTCATAAAACTTATGGCAGATATTTATGAAATTTCTGTGTAAAACAAGTCATCAAGGATCCCCACGCAAGGTAGATTCCCAGTGGTTGAAGAGTGAAAGGGCAGTGAATTGACCTGAACCTCTGCAGAACTTCATTAATCCCCTTTATGACCTGAACCCAGACACACCATGAATATGCCAGTTTCACCCAGACAGATCCGCACATATCAAGGTCTGGAGTTTCATCGGTGGCCAGTTCTATTCCTTCAAATAAGTGCCAAAGAGAGGTTCCTGAGGAACTATGATTAAATAGGATTTATGCAAAGATAATAACATACATTTTTATAGGTTTTTGTCAAAATCTATCCAAGTTAACACTTTAATCCTTCTTCTGAGCTACTGATGAAACAGCTGCTAATGAAATTCAATGAGAACACTAAACTGGGAGGTGTTGGAACCCCAAAGAAATAATAAAAAGGAATGAAATAAGATTAGAAATATTAGCAGACGGAGACAAAATTAGATTGACTTCAAAAATGAAAGTGAACATTGCTGGTGGGCGTGTTAACTGGTACAACTTTCCTGGAGGGCAATTTTGCAGTATGTATCAAGTGCCTTAAAAAATGCTCTTATCGTGTGAACTTTTTTATTGTTTAAAGAAATGAAATTACAAAAGAAACACATGTGAGTCAGAAAAAATGTAAAATCTGAAAATTACAGAGAAAATAATGTCATTTATAATCCTCTCAGTCAGCTATAAGGTTTTGGTGCATTATATAAGTTTTCTTTCTAGTCCTAAATATGGAATTTTTAACATAACTAGCAACATGGTACACATAGTGATTTGTAAGTTACTTCTCTTCACTTAGTATGTCATGGCCATCCCTTCATACTCTAACCTGAGATGTATACTATAATTAACAAAAAAACAACAAGCAACTCTGCCAATCTGATAGGGAAAAAAATGGTATCTTGCTTAAATTACTACAGAGAGGTTAGAAATGATCATCTTCATTACTACTTTGATAAAGTGCTTGCTTATGTATATATTAGATTTAACTTATATACCATAAAATTCACCTATTTTAAGTGTAATTCAACAACTTTAAGGAAATTAAAATTTGTGCAACCATTACCACAATCCAGTTTTAGAACATTTTCATCACTATGTACATTTTTAAAAGTTGATTTTAAGAGTTGCAGAGTTTCTGGAAATGTTCTTATTTTGTTACTCACATTTTCATTTTTCTTTATGGGTTTTGGGGGGGTGGGGAGTGTTAAATCAACAACTATTTCATTTCTTACAATGCTGTGTGCCAACAACTTTGCTTGAGCTCAGCTGAATATTTTTTCTGCTAGTCTTGCCTGGGATTACCTTTAGGATTACAACCATCTGCATGCGGTTTTTTGAGAGGCTAGCCCAGGCTTGTTCACAGACCACACCATCATTTTAAGAAGTAACACTCGCAGCTGCAAGGTCTCTTAAGGCTTAGATTCATTAAGTCACATAACCTCACTTCTACTGCATTCCACTGGTCAAACTGAGGTTCAGCAGCGGGGAAGAGGCTCCACCTCTTGATGGGAGAAAAAGCAATGTCAAGTTGAAACGGAGTAAACATATAGGGATGGGACCACAGAAATTGTGGTCATTTTTGCAAACAGCCTCCCCTAGAGGCCTGGAGATTCACCTAAGTCCTCTCATTATCCATATTAGAGTACTGACCCACACAGAGGTTGAGTAACCTGCCCAAGTTCATACTGAGAGTTAGTGGTTAAAGAGTGAGAGAACAGGAACTCGCTGTTCCCCATCCAACGTTTTCATTCCTTCAAGGACCTCTTTCACCTACATCTGCTATCTTCTTTTCTGATTATAGTGTTTTTGAAATTTGGTATTTAAGTTAAATCTAACTATCTTCTAATTGCCGAAATTTGGTATTATATACTTTAGAAAGCTTCTCTGACCACCCTAAAATTATGTAAAAATTCACTTATCTTTCTCTAGATATTTTATAGTTTAATTTTTAAATATTTAATTTTTTAACGGCTTGAAGAAAGACTCTAATACTTTTGGGGGGCTATCATATCAGTACCATACTGCTTTTAATTATTGTAGCTCAATGCTGATAGGAAATCTAGTAGTACTAAGTCCCTTCAGTACTTTTTACAACAAAAAGGCTATTCTTATCCAGTTATTCAAGAAGAACTTTAGGAGACTGTCAAAGTTTAAGAAAAATGCAATCGTGATTTCATTGAAAATGGCATTATACTGATTAGGTCAATGCAGGGAAATCGGCATTTTTACATTTTTTAGTCTTTCCTTCTCAGGACATGGCATGTGTCTGCATTTATCGAAGCCTTCTTTTATATCTTTCCAAATTAAAATATCCTTGTATTTCTGGAAGCAATTCTACTTGGTGATACATGATTGTTCCTTTAATAAGCTGCTGGGTGTGACACAGCAGTGATTTTTTTTTTCAGGGTTTCTGCATCTATATTCACAAGTGAGACTGGTCTATAGTTTTTATTCTGGGCTTTGTAAAATGAGTGGGAAAAGGTACTAGGTTGTACCCCCGTCCTGGAACAGTTTATAATGTATAAAAATGATATAAAAGTATCATTATATTTTTAGATATTTTTATAATGTTTATAGTGTATAAAGAAGATATAAAAATATCTTTCTGTTCCTTGAAAGATACTTTTAAAAAGGCAGCTAAATGTGTTCCTTAAAAGTTTTAAAGAACTCACACAGAAAAGAGTGGGTCTGGCTTGTTTTTATGGAAATATTTTGATAACTTTTTCAATTTCTTCCATAATCATTGGACTTTGGAAGCATTTTCCTCCCTCTGGAAAAATTTAGGCAATTTCTATTTTTCTACAAACTTGTTTACTTAGTATTTTCAAATTCAATAATCTAAAGTTGTACTAAATATTTGCTATAAACTTTAAAATAAATTTATATTCTTGGCTACACCCCTCATTGTTTCTAATTTGGGGGCGTTGTCCCCTGGATTTCTTAAGTAGATTTGCCAAACTTCTGTCTCTATCAGGAACCTGTAAACTTATAGCCTGTGTGCCAAATCCTGCCTGCTGCCTCTTCTCTGTACATATGTGGCCTAAGAATGGCTTTTGCATTTTTAAAAGTCATTTATTTATTTTCATTTCTGGCTGCCCTGGGTCGTCTGTGCTGTGCACGGGGCTTCTCGTTGTGGGCACTTCTCTTGCTGCAGTATGTAGGCTCCGGGGCGAGGGCTTCAGTAGTTGCGGCCCGCAGGCTTAGCTGCTCCTCGGCACGTGGAATCTTCCAGGACCAGAGATCGAACCCATGTCCCCCGCACTGGCAGGTGGATTCTTAACCACTGGACCATCAGGGGAGTCTGGTGTCTACCTTTTTAAGTGGTTCAAAAGAAAATTCTCATGAAATGAAAAACTGTAAGGAATTCAGCATCCATAATAAATTTTTATTGGAGCCCAGCCAGGCACATTCATGTGTATACTGTTTATCATTGCTTTCATGCTACAACTGCAGCTGAGTGGCTGCAAAAGAGAACATATGGTCTGCAAAGCCCCAGATATTTACTATCTGGCCCTTTACAGAAAAAGTTGGCTAAACCCTGGTCTATAGGACACAAGCGTTGATGACTATATCTCTGAATTCCCTATTTTATTATGTTATCTTGGTTTCTATATCCTTATTTTTAATATATTTTATCAAAGTGGCATATTAAAGTTTCTTATAACCATGGAGTTTTTGCCAGTTTCTCCATGTATACTTAGTCACTTTTGTTTTACAGACACAATCTCTATGTTCCTGAGAGCTAAGCTTGATGATATATTTCAGAAAAGTTTCCTTTACAAAAATAAGATGCCTCTTTGTTTTACTAGATATCTTACCTTGGGTTCTACTGTTTTGTATTAATACCCTGATTTGCTTGTGATTCCTGACATGTCTTGCCCAAACACTTCATGTTGTTTCAAGTGTCACCTGGAGAAGGGCATGGCAACCCACTCCAGTGTTCTTGCCTGGAGAATCCCATGGACAGAGAAGTCTGGCGGGCTATAATCCATGGAGTTGCAAAGAGTAGGACACAACTGAGCAACTAACACTTTTTGTAAACAGAATATAGCTGGATTTTAATCTTTTTGACCCATCCTAAAAGATTCACTTAATAGAGTTTAGTCCATTTATATTTACTGTTAAAGACTCATTTTTATAATTTTCCTATCTTTTGCTCTGTGAACTATTTTTTTTGAATATTTTTCATTTCCCTAGAATGAAGGGAAAGGTATACAACCAATTTTAAATTTACTAGAATAATGTTACCACAGTGTGAATACGTGTTTTTAATTTTACAAATATAGATATGTTAAAAAAAAAAAGCCATAATCACCCATTATTTCCACTTTCAGAATTCATCACTGCTAATTAAGACTTTGGTATTTTTACTTCTAGTGTTGTTTTTTTCTATGTATATACAGTTGAAACATAAGCAAAAATAAATCATGCATAAAATACTAGAACCTCATAGATGAAGACAGAGTCTCCTTTTCCAATCACTGCAGGTGACCAGTATTATGGTACATATCTATTTTTCTAGTCCTTTTCAGCCACAGAAGATACAAGTGTTCCTGACTATACATATTCTTCCTACCAAAATTAATTCTTAACAACTTGTGAAAAATTTTACCCAAAACTTGCTGTGTAAATAAAAAATTGACTGTGATGCAATACCATGCACAGGGAATAACAACATTTAGGCTTATGATTCTCTGACCATAAGGGGGAGGCCAATGAAGGAAGGTGGATGGAAAACAAGTTTGTCCCTCTGGCTTTGCCATCCTGCCTCAAGGATTCAGCCTGAGTTAGTGGTCACCACTATTGTTTTTCGCAGACAACAGTTTCCATAGTTTTGCAAGCTACTGACATTTATATCTTTTCGCATATGTTCTACTTAGTATTTTAGAGGCAAGACATAATAGAATCAAGAGGTGGTAGCTTGCTGCTGTATAATCTGGAAGCTCTATATACTACTTTTTATATTCAGAAAAACAAAACAAAATGAAAACAGTATTTTTTAAAATGCCAGTGAATGTACCCAAGGGAAAACACAATTCTGGAGAAACACTCAACAGATATATTTTAGAAGGTAGCAACAGCTCAAAGCAGCAAAAGGCAGAGAAGAAAACGGAGACTGGCTTGCAGTGTGATTCTGTTGTATCATGGGATGAGGCCAGTGCTATTTTGGGATGTTTCCTGTGCTTCAGGATGGGGAATTGAGTCCTGCCCCAAAATATGTCCAATGAAATACCTATACACTGTATAACTTGGCAGCTGAATTAAAATTAGAGAGAAAAAATATAAACAAAACATTGACAGAATTCTACATTACCTCATGTGAGACAATCAAAAGAGCTAAGCATATATAGTTCAGTGAAGCCACATTTAATATTTGCCTATAAATCCTGGGTGTAGATATGACCTCATTCTTCCCCTCCAGAGAGCTAATTAGGAAGTTGAGAAAAGTATCCTGAGCTGACTGAATTGAAACACACTGTCTGCTAAAATGGAGATCAAACAACAGAAATGTTGACAACACCATTTCTTTGCTAATAATAGTATCTGTTGTCAGTACAATCATATTAGAGGTGGCACTCAGGATGCTGGGCACAGGTAACCTCCCCATCTACCTTAACAGCCTCATCTCCAGGGTCTAGTTCAGGAAAATAGGGCTAGGCTGGTCTCTGTCTAGCAACAGCCCTGAGACCAAAGGCAGCCCAAACACAGACATGGCAATCCATGTTTGATCAGAAACAGTCATACAGCCCACTACAGCAGTACTGCCTGAAAAGCTGTGCTGGGCCAGATTCCTCTCTTGGAAATGTAAAACAGAAGAATGGAGGGAAAAATCTGTCGCTTGAAAAGAGAAGAGACAAGAATAGCTGTATCACAGGAGTAAGTTAAGATTCTGATACTTTAACTACAGACCCTGCTCCGTCTGCAGTCTTATTTGTTGTGACTGTTTTGTCTAGATTGTTTGAGCTTTCCTTCACAATAAAAAATTAACAGTGTAGGATTTCCCTGGTGGTCCAGTGGTTAAGGATCTGCCTGCCGATGCAGGAGACATGTGTTTGATCTCTGATCCAAGAAGATTCCACATGCTCCGGGGCAATTAAGCCTGTGCACCACACCTACTGAGCCCACGTGCCACAACTACTGAGGCCTATGCACCCTAGAGCCCATGCTCTGCAACAAGAGAAGCCACTGTAATGAAAAGCCTCTGCACCACAACTAGAGTAGCCCCTGCTCACTGCAACTAGAGAAAGCCTGTGCACAGCAATGAAGACTCAGCACAATCATAAATAAATAAAATTTAAAATAAAATTTCAGTTAAAACAAAAATTAACAGTGTAAGAGAGTATTTTTTTGGGGGGGGCAGATAGGATTTTTAACTTTATTTTTAGAAATAAGCACATCAGCTTCACAAGTCTGTAATGTTAGGTGAGATTAAACTACCCATTTTACAGATGAGAAAGCTGAGGCAGAGTAGGATCAAAGTAATTTACAGTCACAGAGCTTCTCGATGGCATAAGCATAAGACAGCTGTGTCTTCCCTTAAGCCACTGATTTGACTACTGTTCTCCTTTACGGTTCTTTCTCCACTGAAAATGTTAGCTCCATCAGGAACAATATTGCAAGGCAGAATAAAGAGGTTTCCTCTTACCTGTTTGCTGGATGGTCGTTATTGCCTGAGCATTACACTGCAGCTGTAACATGTGTCTCAGCATGGCCACTCCCCAAACATTCAGCTCTGCACATAACACAGGAGTCTCTGCAGTTTTCAGCTTAGTTGGTTTCAGATCTGTTGTGAAGGCCTGTAAACCAGCTGCTTCGAGCTGCCTGCACAGTGCAGAAACACTTACAGCACAGAGGAATTTGTACTCAGGGCTATGGTTTTCAGTATGGGGTAAAAGGTGGAAGATGGCATTATAATTCCTTTCATATTTCCCATTAGTATCACATCCAGGAATTGGGGTCTCAACTGCTTTGTCCGTTTTTTCCCCCTCTCCTCCCTGGTCATATTTGAGTATCTGTGCCGGATTCTTGCTTTCGGGTAAGCATATGCCCTGGTTACTCATCTCACCACAGAGCTTCTTTATGACTTTGCCAACATCCTCAAACCTAGCTAAGAGAGTCGACCTCAGGGCAACATGACAAAACACACCCAGTGTGAGAAGCAGAGCCCCCACAGAACACTCCACACTATGGTAGCGATCCCAGGCCTGCTGCATACACTCCTGGCTGCAATACTTGGCATAGCTGCATCCTTCACAGGGAACCGGGGCCAGAGTGTGCCTCAGACATCGGTGACAGTGAAGGTCCCCACTGGTAACTTGGATGTCCCACTTGCTCTCCAGGCTATGAGGCCTCAGTGGCACTTCTCCTGGGTTAAGGACACTCACAAAAGCATCCTCTTTCACCAAAAGCTCTCCTGGGAGGATATCTTTTGTGGCAACCAGAAAGCGGCCTTTTAAAGGGTCTATATGTAAGGCGACAGAGGACGAGGCGCCGGGAATTTGTTCATTCTCTTCCCTTAGGTCCACACCCTCAAAGGTTTTGGTTAGAGCCTCTGGGAAGATCTCTGGGAGATTCTCCTTTTCTTGTACCTTCACTTTCACACGACAGAGAGTTCTCTGCAGAATCTGAAACTGGGAAGCTGAGAGGGTTGGCTTGGCAGCAAAGCTACTTTCAAGATCAATGATGGTCTGGCTTGCCTCCTGTGGTCTCCCCAGGGTCACCAGACACTCTGCCTTACGCAACAGCAGCTTGGGTTGCAATCTTTCTGGATACCCATGCGTCTGTGCTCTGACGATGTCTTTAAGGCATGTCTAAAAACAGAAAGTAGATTCCCAAATGACCGTTAGTCCCCACTCTATAAAATATTCACTTGGAAGTCTTAACAAAAATCTACAAGTGAGTGAAGGATTATTAAAAATAGAGCAACTACAACCATGTGCTTATTTCTTTGAATCATATTGTACTGGGATCTTTTAATGATTAGAAACACATGCTGAAGGTATTATGTTTAACTGTCATTAACTATTTTTGATTCTAGGGAAAAAAGTTTTACAGATAGAAGAGGCATATTATGGTGATTAAGAGGGCATCCCAGTACAGACTCTGCCTCTTACTAGTTGTATGACCTTATGCAAGTGAATTAGTTTCTCAGTGTTTAAGTTTCCACATCGAAAAAAAATGGGGATAATAATACCTCACAGGATAGAAGTAAAGACGAAAACAAGGTAATATACCTGAAGTGTTAAAAAGGTGCCTGAACACAGTATGTGCTTAATATATGGGAATCATTATTGTAAGAAGTAATAATATAGGGAAGATATAAAGGGCTAAATGCTTCACAAGGTCTTCCCATTGCTGCCTTCAGTAGCTCAGGCTTTTCTTGCTGGGGGACTGGAGTTAGATTCTTGCTCTTCTCTTTTGGACCAAAGGGCTTAAGTGTGAACTTGTGATTACTCAAATAGCTGTTTCCCCCACCCCCGCCACCTTTCTAGTTTTGGTTGTGCTGGGTCTTCGTAGCTGCTCAGGTTTTTCTCTAGTGGTGGAGGAAAGGGGCTGCTCTCTAGTTGCGGTGCGGCCTTCTCATTGAGGTGGCTTCTCTTGTTGCGGGGCACGAGCTCTAGGGCCCTCTCTCAGCAGCTGCGGCTCCCAGGCTCTAGAGCATAAACTCAATAGTTGTGGAGCACCGACTTAGTTGTTGCTCTGCAGCACGTGGGATCTTCCCTGATCAGGGATCAAACCTGCATCTCCTGAGCTGGCAGACAGATTCTTTACCACTGAGCCACCCGGAAGCCCTACAGGGATATTCTTAAACCCACTCATCTACTTATTAAAATAAAAAATAACCCAAACAAATAAATAGTTTGCAAACACTTAGAACCGAAAGCATTATTAGCGACAGCTGTGTATATCACAATTGACCTTAACACCTGAGGACTGCTGACCCACTGGACAGAGTCCACGGCCCTGGGGAACGTGCACGTCTCTTTCCTGCCAACCAACACCACCCTACATAATAACCTGTGACAAGTGAAGTGAACGATGAGGAAGAACAAGTTCGGGAGGATTATCAATTTGCTTCTGATTCAACCAGTTGCACAGGGCTCAATTTTAGTGTTCCGAGGCAGAAGCAAGGATGGTCTAGTGCCCCCGGGAGCCCCCTGCGATCCTCTCCAATCTCACCAGGCATTCTGATACTCACTTCATACTGACCCAGGTGGAAGAGGGCTGCGGAGCGATTGGCATAGCACAGTGCAATGTCCGTAGAGTTGGGTCCCGAATGTGATACTCCCTGAAGAACAATGAACCGGTTAAAGGCATATACGTGGAAACTAGCATCTTCAGAGTTTTTTTTTTCCAGATAACAGGGGCTCTGCTACAAAAGACTGTATACAATTGGGACAAGTTACTGGATCTCTTCGTGCTTCATCTGCTTCATTTTTAAGTACCTTAGAGCAGAGCTGAGAAGATTAGGTGAGGAAATAAATATGTGAAGCATTTTGAAGACAGCAGCTTCAGACACAGTGTCAGGCACAAGACAACACTCACGGTAAACGAAAACTGAGGAGTGTAACCCGGCACATACCAAAGTGTGAGGGGAGCAAACAGAAATTCACACAAGAAGAAACGCTAATGACATGTGGGAAACAATTCATAGATAGTCAAATACATGAAAACGAAAGCAGACAAAGGCTACTTTTTTCTACCACCAAATCGGCAAGGAATAACCATAAAGGTGGCATCTCCAATCACTGGAGAAAAGATTGGGATTATTCAGTGAAAGTACTGGCACAAGCAGCCACCGAGGAAAAATAAAGTTGCTTCTCAACAGATGATAAAACTTTCATTAGGATAAGTTCCCAGTGGATCAAAACCTTAATGTAAAAACTGCAACTGTTTAAGAGTACTAGAAGAAACTACATGAATAGTCCAAAGTGATGCTGAGTGAGAAATACCTTTCTAATTATGACACAAAACCCAGAAGTCATAAAAGGTTAATAAATGTGATCACATAAAAATAAAAAATTTCTTCGGAGCAAAAACCAATAACAATATCAAAAGACAAATATTGAACTGGAAAAAAATATTTGCAACTCCTATTACAGGCAAAGGGCTCATTTCTTTATGAACAGTCCTACAGATCAATAAGATGACAAGTAATAATTTAGTAGGAAAATAAGCAAATGATAGGAACAATTCTCATGGGAAATATAAACGGCCCTTAAACAAATGAAAAATGCTCAACCTCATTCATAATCAGCAAAATGCAAATTAAAACTCTGCTGAGATGCTATTTTTTACTTATCAGATCGGCGAAGAAAAGTAAAATTGATAGGATACTCTGCTGGCATAGGAATGAGAGACATTTTTTCTACATTGCTAGTGGGAATGTAAACTAGCTGCACGACTACTGAGGCGATTCAGCAATACATGCATCTCAATATAAACGTGCTGAGGCTTTCTAGTTGGTTAGTGGTAAAGAATCCACCTGCTGATGCAGGGGTCACATGAGACACAGGTTTGATCCGTGGGTCGGGAAGATTCCCTGGAGCCGGAGATGGTAACCCACTCCAGTACTCTTGCCTGGAAAATTCCACGCAGAGGAGACTAGCGGGCTACAGTCCATGCGGCCACAAAGGCTCAGACACGACTGAGCATATACACTACATTTATACACGTATCTGTATCTCCACTGACCCAGCAATTCCTCTCCTAGGGATTAATCCTACAGATATAATCTCTTATCCTACACATATATGCAAAATAACATACATGAAAGGCTTCTCATCACTGAATTGTTTGAAGTAATGAAAGATAGGAAACGAATATTGATCTAGAAGATGCTAATAAATTAACATTACATCCATACAACGGAACAGAAGGGGAAAAACTGCAGTGCTTAACAGTGTGTGTAGAATGTTATTTACATGAAAAGAGTGCATGTGTGCAGGGGTAGCAGATTATTTGTATTTATTTGTGTTTGGTGAGGTACCTCTGGAAAAATACCTTTTAACAGCATCAGTGCCACTCGCTTTTGGAGATGGAAACGAGGTGGCTGGGGAACAGAGGAAGCAGACGGCACTGTATATCCTCGTGCCTTTAAAATTCTAACTATGTAAGCACATTTCCTATGCCAGAATAAATAGATAAAATAATGATAATAATACCGTAATAATCAGTATTGCTTAGGATATAGAGAAATGAACATCCCATGCTCTGGTAGAAGGGGAGTAACTAGCTTTTTCCAGGAGAAAGATTTAGCATCAAGTGCCAAAGGCCTAAAAAAAAAAATCACATTCAATTGACCCAGCAATTGCCCTTCAAGGAATTTATCCTGAGGAAATAATCAGGTGTGTACAAATATTTACATAGAAAGATGCTCCTTGCAGCTTTATGATACCAAACAATCTGCCAACATTAGGAGATGTTAAATCAAGTATAGTTCTCTGTAATGGAACACTAAGCCAGCCGTAAAAAAATCATGTTCTAGCAGAAAATTTAATAACATGAGAAAACGGTCACAATAAATTGTTGAGGGGAAAAAAGGCAGGTTACAAAACACTAAGTACAGCATTATCACAATTTTGTATGAGAAAAACATATTTTCAGAGGAAAAAGAGGCTGGCTGGATGTAAGCAAAAATGTTAACAGTGCTTATCACTGGTTATGGGATTTTTTTTCTTACTCTTTATGCTTCTCTGTATTTTCCAAGTAAACATACATTATATTTACAATCAGATAAAAACAACAAATATTATTTCAAAAAAGAAAGAAAATAGCAACTCTATGGGAAAACGGCAAAGTACCATAATCACCAAAATACTAGCTTCATGAAATAGGAAGGCTCATCTCCTCCTGCATTCAGAACAAATCTTAATTTTTCATCTGGTTTTACTTTTTTTAGTTTATTTTCCTTGAACAACTTCCCTGCGATCACATTTATGACGCGTATGCATGCAGCCGAAGAAAGATTAGCTCTGAAAAAGAACTATTATGGCATTTATCAGTGATCATTACATCTAGTGGGTTTTAGTTCTTCGGCAATCACCAACACGTTACTCAGATAAATACCTTCTTGTAGCATCACAAAGCAGAGCTTTTATCAATTTTAGAAGATACTGTTGTTAGTCTGATAGTTGGAAAACTAATTCCAAACTTTAAGCATAGGTCTGTTTAAGATGCAGAGTAGGGGGTACTCACTTCAAAAGCACTGGCTTCTCTGATAGCTCAGTTGGTAAAGAATCTACCTGCAATGCAAGAGACTCTGGTTCCATTCCTGGGTCGGAAAGATCCGCTGGACAAGGGATAGGCTACCCACTCCAGTATTCTGGCTTGGAGAATTCCATGGACTGTACGGTCCATGGGGTCGTAAAGAGCTGGACACAACAGAGTGACTTTCACTTTCACTTCAATTGCACACTCATTCTTTCAATAGACAAGGTTCACAGACCTGGTTTAAGGGATTGATACATTCTTGCTTTAAACCCATATTTATCTCTAAAAAATTATGGAAGGAAGTCACTCAGCGATCTTTTACCAGTTCCTACTCTGGAAGCCTTCTCATACTGTTAATGAAGTTCTCATGAACAGTAGATCACAACAAACTGGAAAATTCTTCAAGAGATGGGAATACAAGACCACCATACCTGCCTCCTGAGAAATCTGTATGGAGGTCAAGAAGCAACAGTTAGAACCGGACATGGAACAACAGACTGGTTCCAAATAGGAAAAGGAGTACGTCACCCTGCTTATTTAACTTATATGCAGAGCACATCATGAGAAACCCTGGGCTGGATGAAGCACAAGCTGGAATCAAGATTGCCAGGAGAAATATCAATAACCTCAGATACACAGATGACACCACTCTTATGGCAGAAAGCAAAGAAGAACTAAAGAGCCTCTTGATGAAAGTGAAAGAGGAGAGTGAAAAGCTGGCTTAAAACTCAACATACAAAAAATGAAGATCATGGCACTCGGTCCCATCATTTTATGGCAAATAGATGGGGAAACAATGGAAACAGTGAAAGACTACTTTTTCGGGCTCCAAAATCACTGCAGATGGGGCCCCTTGGAAGAAAAGCTATGATCAACCTAGGCAGCATATTAAAAACCAGAGACTTTGCCAACAAAGGTCTGTCTAGTCAAAGCTATGATTTTTCCAGTAGTCATGTATGGATGGGAGAGGTGGACCATAAAGAAAGCTGAGTGCTGAAGAATTGATGCTTTTGAACTGTGGTGGTGGAGAAGACTCTTGAGAGTCCACTGAACTGTGAAGAGATCAAACCAGTCAATCCTAAAGAAAATCAGTCCTGAATATTCATTGGGAGGACTGATGCTGAAGCGAAACTCCGATACATTGACCACCTGATGCAAAGAACTGACTCCTTGGAAAAGACCCTGATGCTGGGTAAGATTGAAGGCAAGAGAAGAAGGGGACAATAGAGGATGAGACGGTTGGATGGTATCGCCGACTTGATGAACAGGAGTTTGAGCAAGCTCTAGGAGTTGGTGATGGATAGGGAAGCCTGGTGTGCTGCAGTCCATGGGATCGCAAAGAGTCGGATATGACTGAGTGACTTGAACTGAGCCTTAATCTAAGTCACACTGGCTATAAGCTAACCTGGTGGCTAGCCCCCAAATCCAACTTCTCTCTAAATTGGGACTATCACACACTAACAGCCTCATCAGTTATTCAGACAAAAAAGGCACACAATTCAGTGAGAGCTGACAGACATGGGTGAGGGAGGCCAAGGCTTCCAGTAAGGCTTGCTACACTTGTGCCTGAGAGATATGTGAAGAGAAGTTTCTTGACGGAATTTGGGACGTACAATACAAACTCTCCTTTGTTTCAGAATATGAACAGAAGCAGAGTTGTACCAGTTTTCTTTTTCAAATCCAATCCAGAATTAACAGACAAGGTTACTAGTGGCTATACCACTTAGCAAGAATGGGTCTATCTTTTGAAGAAATATGCACTGTTGAACTGTCGAGACAACTCCTCCTGCTCGGCTGGGGTAGGTCTTACCTTAGAGTACAGCACTGCGGCTCCCATATAATCCTTCGCCTGAAATTTTTTGTTTCCTTTTTCTCTGTAGAAAAGGGAAGCGTCGGGGTCCTTTCCAACAACGTAGCCTCCAGAAAGCCTTTTTAAAAACACCTCATCCTCAGGTCTTCACGAAGAAAGAAAAAACAATGACCAAAAAAAAAAAAAAAGGCACAGATTTGTTATTTCAAGGGAAATGAACCATTGCACCTGAAACAGGAGTGAGTGCCTATAAAATACCCGGACGAAAGAGGTTGGATGTGTTATGGAACATGACTGGGGAAACCACCTTTGGTCTGAGAGACAAAGGGACTAGAATTTCTATTTAGAGGACAGAATACACTTTATTTATTTATTTTGGGGCTGTGCTGTGTCTTCACTGCAGCATATGGGCTCTAGAGCACGTGCGCTCAGTAAGCCCACATCACGTGGAAACTTTTAGTTCCCCCAGCAGGGACTGAACCTGAGTCCCCTACACTGGAAGACAGATTCTTAACCACTGGACTTCCAGGGAAGTCCCGTACACTTTTTATTCTATATCTCATAATTACTGGCCAATAAACCATTCCTTGGATTAATGCATTATACAGAAGTTTGGGTGTGGAGAATGACATAATACACAAGAGTCTGTACTAAGACGTAGTCTCCACCTAAACTTCATTGAAAATACCTGAGTGAACAGCTGACAGAGGGGAGAGAGGGAGGAAGGGAGATAGTGAGAAGAGGGAGGGGGAGAGAAGACTGAAGAAGAGGAAGAGAGAAGATGAATCATACGGTTAGTGTAGTGAGCTGCTAACATCTGGAGAAACTGAAAGAAGGGTGCTGCACAGCCATTCTTTACCTTATTTTTGCAAGAAAATCTGAAATTGTTTCAGTTTGCAAAGTGTTTAAAAGTATATGAATTCTCTAATATAGAAATATACAAACATACACCTTTCTTCCAATAAAGAAAAACAGTATAGAATAACCTAGCCTATACTCTGACTATACAGTGCAATGAAAAAAAATATGAACAAAATGGGAACTAAAAATCCTCTTAAGCAACTCTTGGGTTAAAGGGGTAATCAAAGTCAAAACTGAAGAATGTTCAGAAAACTATTTTTCAAATTTTTGTTTACAAAGATCTACCACAAGAAATACCTTTCACGTTGTGATTCAGTGTGATGCATCTGTGTATATATGGAAATTTCACAAAACATTATCTTTCATTTAATGTCAAATATGGTTTTATTACTATTTAAACACATAGAAAAAAATCTCAAAATAAATAACAGAGAAAGAAAAATAAGAAAAGATTTTATTTAATTCAGAAGGTGTGCTTGCCTGTTCAAAATTTATTCCAGTCCAGAAAATATGAGGACAATAACCCACGTATATCTGATACACACAGATCCTATTCTTTGCTCTATTTGTTTTTGTGTTGTTTTAAATTAGGTTAAATCTGCAAATCCTATTCAAACAAAAAAGTTGTGATGAACAGTAATAACAGGAAAACTCTTCTTGCCTAACAATGACTATTCTTTAATCTTAATCCAAAATGATGACAAACTCAATGTTTTTGTAATTGTTCTTTAGTGTAATTAAGAACTAAGCTGCAATAACTCATTCTTTCTTGCAGCACCAAGTTTAACTCAGTAATTAAAAGTTTTGAAAAGCAAATGGATGGTCTTTTTTTTTAATATGTCAAATTTTCTTTTGGAATGTTAGGATAAAAAATGTGTGGAAGTGAGATGAAAAACGTTTTTCTTTTGGTGGGGGTGCACTCTGTGGCATGGTAGGTGTTAAGTTTCCCACCCAGGGATTGAACCAGTGCCCCCTGCTGAGGAAGCCCAGAGTCTTAATGGATGGACCACCAGGGAAGTCCAAGATGGAACAATTTTCTGGTTAATTCTTTTTATTGTGGTAAATATTTTAAAAATTATCATTTTAACTATGTCGAAGTGGACAGTTTTAGTACATTCATAATATTGTGCAATCGTCACCACTATCCATTTCCAGAACTTTTTCACCAGCCCAAACTAGAACTTTGTACTCATTAAGCAATAACTCTCTATTCTTCCCTCCCTCCAGTCCTGGTAACCTCTATTATACTTTCTGTTTCTATGAAGTTGTCTATTCTAGGTACTTCATATAAGTGGAATTGTACAGTGTTTGTCCTTCTATGTCTGGCTTGTTTCACTAAGCCTAACATTCCCAAGGTTCTTTTTTCACAGCTGAATAATAGTCCATTGTATGTATATACCACAGTTTCTTTATCCATTCATCTGTTAGTGGACATCTGGGATATTTTCACTCTTGGGCTATTGTGAATAATACTGCTCTGAACATTGGTGTGCAGGTAAATCTGTTCAAGTCTCATTTTCAATTCTTTTGGGTATAAACCCGGAAGTGGTATTGCTGGATTACATAGTAATTCTAGTCTAAAATTCTTGGAAAACTGCCATATTGTTTCTCATAATGGCTGGAGCATTTTACATTCCCACCAACGGTGCACAAGGGCTCCAATTTCTCTGCATCCTCACCAACACTTTTTTTTTTTTTGGATAGTAGCCATGCTAACGAGTATTAGGACAATAAGGTATCTTGCTGTCGTCTGACTCGCATTTCCCTAATGATCAGTGATGCTAAGAGCATCTTTCCATATGCTTATTTCAGGTGCTTATCTTCTTTGGAGAAATACCTATGCAAGTCCTTTGTCCATTTTTAATTGGGTTTGTTGTTGCTGTTCTTGAGTCTAGGATTTCTTTACATAATCTGGATAGTAATCCCTTAGCAGCTATGTGATTTGCAATATTTTCTCCCATTCTGTCGGTTGCCTGCAGACAACTGCCAACAGAATACTCTGTTGGTATTGCCACTCGAGGCACTAAATATTTCACTTTTCATCAAGTCTGATTTGCTTGTTTTTTCTTTTGTTGCCCGTGCCTTTGGTTTCAGAGCCAAGAAAAGATGCCAAATCCAATGTTATAAGCTTTGGGCTTATGTTTTCTTCTAAGAGTTCTATAGTTTTAGCTCTTAAACCAACTAAATTACTTGAGTTTTTTTTGAGTTAGCTTTTGCACATGGTTTCAGGTAAAGGCCCAGCTTCATTCTTTGGCATGTAGAGTCTAACTTGAAAGCAGATAGAAAGAACCAAGCTCTTTCCTCTAGCCATGCCTTCTCTTTATAGAGCCCTAGAGAGGTAGAGCCCCTTATAAGCTTGATAGGCAAAGCAGAAAGGCCCAGCCCCAGCAGAGAGTACAGAAGATAAGAGCTGAGAAGCTATAGCTTAATAACTAGCATCCATTCACACGGGCACATTTTTTTCCTGAAAGTAAGTGCAGTCATCATGGAAGTTCACCTCCAAGTATTTCACCAGGCCTCTGCTAAGAATAAGGACATTCTCCTATATCTTGATACTGCAATATCATTATCATGCCTAAAAAATTAACTCTAATTCAAATATCATTTAAAATTTCTCCATTATTCCTAAGATGTCTTTTTTTTTTTTTTTTCCCTTACCCCAGCCTGATGCAGGATCAAGGTTCTAATTACTGCACTTAGCCATTATTTCTCTTTAGTCTCTTTTGAGGTAGTTCCATGATTTTTGTTTTATTTTTCATGACTAACTTTTCTGAAGATTCGGGCCAGGAAAATGTTCTACATTCTGGTTTTTTCTCATTGTTTCCTCATGATTAGATTCAGATCAAACAATTTTTGCCAAGAGTAATAGTACATTATTAAATCTGTATACTTTTTGCTGCTTCAAACCAGGAGACACATAATATCAAGCAGTCAGTCCCACCACCACTGAGGATGCTGTTTGGTCATTTGATTGGTGACTGTTAGATTTCTCCAATATAAAGATAATTTTCCTCTTGTAGTAAGTAACATTAATAAGTAATCTGTGGGACTTTGAGGCCATGGGAATAATCTCTTTCTAGTGATCTTTCTTCTAATGGTTTGAGCATCCATTGATGATTATTGCCAGAATTCAGTTATTACACTGGGGGGTTACAAAATGGTGATTTTCTAATTTTATCATTATTTTTAAACTTATTAATTAGCATTCTTCTGTAAAGACAAATGTTGCCCTCTTTTCTTCTTTTACTTATGTATGTACTTATTTGAATATCACCACGGACTTAAAAAAATTCATTTTTATAAACCATTATCATCATCATACTTTTTGATGCTCACACTGTCCTAAATTTGGACAGTGGAAACTCTTTAGACTGGCTCCTATGTTATTTTTATTTACATAAATCCATTAGTCTTTGAGCATTTCCTTGATTTCTGGCAAGACAAAGTATTCCAGTTGTACCAGTATAAAATCAAAACAAATGGAAAGGCAGTGAGTACAGATAATAACTCTGTTAAGGACTCCCTAGGACACTGCAGATTATCAGTGGAAGAGGTTCACTTGTCTCAAGAGGTCTTGATATTGACAAAAGGCATCTAATTGGGGAAAATATTCCTCAAAGACTGTAAATGGCAAAAAAGAAAAGTGCATGCCTGGCTTTAAGCTTTAAAGGCCCAGTTCACATTTTCCTTTAATGGGCAAGCATATGGAGATTAGAAATTTAAATCTTTTTTGGTCATTTTAGATTATGATTAGCTAATTTTACAAACAGCTCTTCAGAACTAACTTGTTAAGTAAAGAAGTTTGGGGATGAAATAGTGAGAGATACACAGAACAAATAAAAACAGAGGGAATAATTCAGGGAAAACAAGAGTTGTATCAGAAAGGAAATGTAATTCAAAATATACTTTGCAGTTCACATGATATCTACAGAGACATAATGATATACACGGTGAAAACTGGTTTAACCCGTATTATAGTCTATTAGCTATACATCTGTGGATCACAACAAACTGTGGAAAATTCTTAAAGAGATGGGAATACAAGACCACCTGACCGGCCTCTTGAGAAATCTGTATGCAGGTCAAGAAGCAACAGTTAGAACTGGATGTGGAACAACAGACTGGTTCCAAATAGGGAAAGGAGTATGTCAAGCCTGTATATTCTCACTCTGCTTATTAAACTTATATGCAGAGTACATTATGAGAAATGCTGGGCTGGATGAAGCACAAGCTGGAATCAAGATTGCCAGGAGAAATATCAATAACCTCAGATATGCAGATGACACCACCCTTATGGCAGAAAGTGAAGAGGAGCTAAAAAGCCTCTTGATGAAAGTGAAAGAGAAGAGTGAAAAAGTTGGCTTAAAACTCAACATTCAGAAACCTAAGATCATGGCATCTGGTTCCATCACTTCATGGCAGATAGGTGTGGAAACAATGGAAACAGTCACAGACCACTTTTCTGGGCTCAAAATCACTGCAGATGGTGACTGCAGCTGTGAAATTAAAAGATGCTTGCTCCTTGGAAGAAAAGCTATGACCAACCTAAACAACATATTAAAAATCAGAGATATTACTCTGCCAACAAAGGTCCGCCTAATCAAACCTCTGGTTTTTCCAGTAGTCACGTATGGATGTAAAAGTTGGACTATAAAGAAAGATGAGTGCCAAAGAACTGATGCTTTTGAACTGTGGTGTTGAAGAAGACTCTTGAGAGTCCCTTGGACAGTAAGGAGATCCAACCAGTCCATCCTAAAGGAGATCAGTCCTGAATATTCATTGGAAGGACTGATGCTGAAGCTGAAACTCTAGTACTCTGGCCACCTGATGTCCTTGGAAAAGACCCTGATGTCCTTGGAAAAACCCTGATGCTGGGAAAGACTGAAGGTGGGAAGAGGGGAGGATGACAGAGGATGAGATGGTTGGATGGCATCACCAACTCAATGGACATGAGATTGAGTAAGCTCTGGGAGTTGGTGATGGACAGGGAAGCCTGGAATACTGCAGTCCATGGGGTCACGAAGAGTCAGACATGACTGAGTGACTGAACTGAACTAATACATTGTGAACTATAATATAGTTATGATGACAGAATGAGGGAAAAACAAAAATATACATGGAGAAGGCAATGGTAACCCACTCCAGTACTACTGCCTGGAGAATCCCAGGGATGGGGGAGCCTGGTGGGCTGCCGTCTACGGGGTCGCACAGTCGGACACGACTCAAGCGACTTAGCAGCAGCAGCAGCAGCATGCATGTGAACTGGGAGTAAGAGAGCTAGATTTGGCATCTAAAACTAAAAACTCAAAACTAACATTATTAGCATACTGCTTGCTGCTGCTGCTGCTAAGTCGCTTCAGTCGTGTCTGACCCCACAGACAGCAGCCCACCAGGCTCCCCCATCCCTGGGATTCTCCAGGCAAGAACACTGGAGTGGGCTGCCATTTCCTTCTCCAATGCATGAAAGTGAAGTCGCTCAGTTGTGTCCGACTCTTAGCGACCCCATGGACTGCAGCTTACCAGGCTCGTCTGCCCATGGCATTTTCCAGGCAAAAGTACTGGAGTGGGTTGCCATTGCCTTCTCTGAGCATACTGTTTAGCAATATGAAATTAAATACTGGAAGAAACAGTGAAAATAATTTTAAATATCAGTCTTTGGGGAACAGAAATGGGTAAAAGTAAGACAGAATTGCTGTTTTTCTCTATAAGCTTTGAAGTATTATTTGACTTCTTACATTATATGCATATTCTGCTGTGCTATGCTTAGTTGCTCAGCTGTGTCCAACTCTTTGCAACCCCATGGACTGTAGCTCACCAGGTTTCTCTGTCCGTGGGATTCTCCAGGCAAGAATACTGGAGTGGATTGCCATGTCCTCCTCCAGGGGATCTTCCCAATCCAGGGATCAAATCCAGGTCTCCTACATTGCAGGCAGATTCTTTACTGTCTGAGCCACAAGGGAAGCCTGATATGCATATTACTCTGATAAAACATGAACTAAGAAAGGAAAATATTTCCACTTAATAAGGTACCATGTCTACACAGTTTTACAAGATTTTCTACCAGCTTTAAAGAATCAAATAATCCCTACAATACATGAATTATTTCAGAGCACATAGAAAGATGGGAAACTCTCCAATTCAGGCTATGAGGCTACCATAACCCTGATACCAAGAGCTGACAAATAGAGCAAAAAAGAACATGCCATCTAATACCATTTCAGAACACAGATATAAAAATCCTAAAAATAACATCAGCAAATTGAATCTAGCCATGTGTTTAAAAAAATGATAGATAATAACCAGAGTTTACCTCCAAAACAGTTCAACTTTAGTACAGCTACTGATATCAATTCTGCATTAACAGATTAAAGGAGAAAAAGAAAATGATCATTCCTCTTAGAAGACACGAATATGCAAAAAAAGAACGGATAAAATTCAGCACTTATTTATGATGGAATGTAAGGCAACTTCCATAAACTGAAAAGGGTATTACATAATACTATATACCTGTAGCAACGTCCTAAATGGCTATTTCTATTCAACACTGCACTAGAAGTCTAACTAATGTTATAATTAAAAGGTAGAAGAGGTACAAATATTGGAAAGGAAGATTACTACTTGCAGATATACGTACTAAAAATTCTAACTGGACTGGCATAAAAATGATGAAATAAAGTGAAAGTACAGTTAGGTGGCCTGTTATGATTCCTAGCTTACGTTTATACCATCAATCATCAGTTAGATAATTTAATTGGGGGGATAAGTCTTATTCACAAGAACAACAAAAACCTTGTAAAAAGTAAATAAATCTGAGAGGAAATGTACAAGATCTATATAAAGAAAATGATAAAAAATTTTACTTATGGACATAAAAGAAGCCCTAAACATGTGGCAAGACATACTCTTTACTTGAATGAGGAAATTTAATATTGTAAAGATGTCAAATCTCCCTAGATGAATCTATAAATCCAACACAATTCCAAAAACCCAATGACACTTTTTATTGAACTTGACAGTCAATTCTGAAGTTCACATGGGGGAAATGTATATAAAAATAGCCAAGATAGTCTTGAAAAAGAAGAATGACCCTGTATGTGTGTGTGGGAACTTAGCTTAACAGAGACCAAAGCCACATTTGTACCAGACTTTTCTGCCTTCAAGTGCTCTTTCTCACTACGTCTGGTAATAAAATCTCAGGGGGAAACCATTCCTTGTGGTTGGAGGGGGACTGAGCCCAATTTCACAAGCGGGTTGGGCATGTGGTACAGGCCTGGCCACTCAGAGGAGCCCACACCTTTGGTTGAAGGGATATGCATGCCACCAAAGATAGGTTGATCAGAGTCCAAGTCAAGACATTTTTTTTTGACCAAAACTCTTGGGAAAGATGACCACTTTTCTTGTAGTTATTAAGCTATTATCAGGGTATGCTCAAGGCTACCAATGGCTATCCTGAGTACCAGGGGGAGAGAGTGCCTAAGAGATGAAGAGATGGGAGTCTGATGACATCTTCTGAGCTCCTGGACACAACTTTGTGTAAAAATAGGTCTGCCTTTCTGCACATCCTAGTTTCATAGCCTGTAGATTTCCTAATTTGGGCTGCGTTCTGTCACTTGACTGAAAGAATTCTAATATGATACTATAAAATCACAGTAATTAAAACTCTTTGGTTTTGGCACAGAAATAGAGCCTAGGAACACATTTACGGATAAGTGGGAATTTAATTTTTAATAAATGTGGCATTTTGAAGCACTGGGGAAAGGATGGACTATTCAATTAATGATGTCAGGAAATCATCTGGGGAATAAAACTTAAAACACTCCCTCACATCATATACAAAAAATGAATTCCAGATGGATTAGAGAGCTAAAACTAAAACACTAGAGCTATCAAAAAAGTTAGAGGAAAATAAAACATTTTTTATCATCCCGGGGAAGAGTAGACTACCCTAAGAGACATAACCCAGAAGCCATAAAGGAAAATGACAGATATGGCTGTGTACAGATTAAAACACATACATACAGTTTATACACGAGAGACACCATGAGTAAAAATTTTTTAAAGATAAATAATAGACTAGGAGAAAAATTAGTAGCATGTACCATAAAGAAATACATAGCCAGAGTCATGAAGACTTCTTATGAACAAGAGAAAGATAAATGACCCACTAGAGAAATGGGCAAAGGACAGGAACAAAAAATTAACAGAAGAAACAGAAATGGGTAACATTGCAAATGGTGTTACTGTAACTACTCATCAGACAAACGTGAATTGAAACGTTATTTTGTCCTTAAGGGTGCCATAATTAAAGACTGTTGCTTTCTAACGCTGGTGAGAGTACGTTTATGGTAAATGGGTAAAGCCTTCTTGGAAGACAATTTGGCAGTATTTATTAAATTTTTCATGCTCATAACCATTGATACAACAAATCCTCTTCGAACAATCCATCTTAAGTTCTAAATATATGTACAAAAACATACATATAAGCTGTTCACTGCAGCACTGTTTGTAACAGTTAAAAAAAAAAACAACCCACAATACTATTTTACCATTTCCCAAACACAAGAACCTTACAATTTAACACCATTTACTCATCTTGCCCTTTGAACTACTGATGTCATGTCTTTGAAATGTTTTAAATCCCATAAGACGTTAACATCATCGTTTTATTTTTGTCATCATTTTAAATAATTAATTCAAAACTATGTACCCACATAGGTACCTCTCCATTCCTTTCTGCAATTACAATGCTTCCTAACCTGAAGAACTTACTTCAGTATTTCTTAAAGCTCTGATTTGCCGAAGAAACAGTCTCTCAGATTTTTCTTTTGCATTTATTTTTGAAAGGTACTTTCATTAGGTACAGAATTCTAGGTGGGAAAGTTTTACTTTGTTTTTCTTTCACCACTTTAAATGTGCCATTCAGGTGTCTTCTAGCTTCTACAGTTTCACTGAAAAAAACTAGCCATCAGTCATATTCTTTTTTTTTTTTTTTTCCATCAGTCATATTCTTACACCCAAAAGGACAATGGACATTTTTTTCTTTGGTTATTTTTCAGATTTCCTCTTTTTATCTCCCTTAGTTTTAAGCAGTTTGAGTCTGATGTCTCTAGGTGTGATTCTATTTATGTTTACACTGTCTGGGACTTGCTAGGCTTCTGGAATCTGTGGGTTGACGTCTTTTTATCAGTTTTAGAAAATCTTTGGTCATCCTTTTAGAATACAGCTTCCATCTGACTCTCTTCTTTACTGACACTCCAATTACAGGTAAGTTAGACATTTGATTGTATCCTATGTATCTCTGTACGCCGTACCATTTTTTCCATTCTTTTTTTCTTCTTGTGCTTTGTTTTTCATTAACCTGTAAACCACTTTCCTAATCTAATTTTCCACTGCATCCAATTTTCTGTCAAGCTTGAGAATTAAGTTGATTTCAATTACAGTATGTTTTGAATTCTGAAAAGTCTACTTTTTTGCCTCTATTATTTAAAAATCACTTTTATTGTGGTAAAATATGCACAGTATAAAATTTACCATCTCAACCATTTTAAAGTATATATTCAGCAGTAGTATATACATTCATAATGTTACACAACCACCATCACCATCCATTTCCATAACTTGTAAAACTGAAACTCTAAACTCATGAAACAATAACCCTCTGTTTTCCCCCACCCTCAGCTTCTGGCAATCACCATTTTACTTTCTGCCTCTTTGATTTTGACTACTCTGGAAAACCTAAATTTGATTTTTTAATAGATTCTCATTCTCTGTTGCAATCTATTTTTTTATCCGCTTAGTCCATCTCCGGTAGTTTCTTCAACATGTTAGTCAGAGTTATTTAAAAGTCTGTCTATAAACTCCTGTATGTAGACGTCAATCGATCTATTTCTAACGTTAATTTTTTTCCTCTTCATTACTGGTTATTTTTCTGCCCCTCTGCATGTTTAGTAAATCTGTGTTCCTGACACTGTGTACAAAAGACATAAGGAAGCAAGGCAACATCTTTCACCGTGAAAGTGTCTTCTTTCCTATACTAGACAGACAGTATGAGGGCTGGCCTATATTTATCCAATCAAGAGTTGAACTGGATCAGTGCTGGGCTACAGGCTTACTAAAACTCAGTACATCTGTGGCTTCCTCGGGTGTGGACCTCCTGAGGTTTTGGTTGAGAGACTAGAAGGTCTCTTGTCTCCTCATGTATGAAAGTTTTGGTCTCTGCATGTTCTGAGCAAAGATTTTCTTTTTAATAACTTTTTTTTGGCTGTGCCACGCAGCATGTGGGATCTTAGTTCCCCAACCAGGGATCGAAAATGTATCCCCTTCAGTGGAAGCAGAAGACCACTGGACCTTCAGGGAGGTCCCTAGGATTTTCAACTTACCACAACAGAGATGCAGAATCCAGCAAATGGCTGGAGAAGAAGATTGTATGTGTGTTTTTGTATACAAAAAGAACATAGGAAAGACCTATGACCAGTGATCTGGAGGGCTTCCCTGGTGATGCTAGTGGTAAAGAATCTGCCTGCCAATGCAGGAGACACTAGAGACTCACATTCGATCCCTGGGTTGGGACGATACCCTGGAGGAGGGCATGGCGACCCACTCCACTATTCTTGCCTGGAAAATCCTATGGACAGAAGAGCCTGGGGGCCTACAGTCCATAGGGTTGCAAAGAGTCAGACATGACTGAGTGACTAAACCACCACCACTTAGATGTCTACTGGACATTGCCAACTGCAATATGAATCGTTAAAGTTCCTTCTGCAGCTCCACCTGCAGCTTTCCCAGGTATAGAAATTTCATCCTTCTACCTTGGCCCTGTAGGTCTACATCACAAGAGCCACTTTTGACTTCTCTCATTCTCTAATACACCATATCCCACCTGTCAGGAAATGTGATTAAATCCACCATTGGAATTCAATCACTTCCCATCCCCACTACTACCACCCTGGCCCAAATTACTATCACCTCCTCTCTCACTTGGATTAAAGCAATAAGCCCCCCCACAAGTCTATCTATTTCCATTCTTGCTCTTTCTATGAAAGTGAAAGTCATTCAGTCATGTCCGACTCTTTATGACCCCGTGAACTATACAGTCCATGGAATTCTCCAGGCCAGAATACTGGAGTGGGTAGCCTTTCCCTTCCCCAGGGGATCTTCCCAACCCAGGGATTGAACCCAGGTCTCCCACATTGCAGGTGGATTCTTTACCAACTGAGTTATCAGGGAAATGTTCCTCCTATAGTGTAACCTCAACACAGTGGTTAGAGCAATCCTTTAAAACAGGGATCAGCAACTTTCTCTAGAAAGCCAAAGAATAAACATTTAGCCTATATGGGCCAAGAGGTAAAAATTGAGGCTGCTACAAACGTACTTATATAACAAAAGGAAAAACATGCTTTTATTGACAAAATTCAAAATTAATAACTGAGTACATTTTTAAACAAAGTCTACTAAGGAGAAAATGAAAAACAAAAAATTTTTAAAGGATCCCATTTTGCTAAACTGGAGCTCAAAGCCAATGTCCCCCATCATCAAATTGACTACAAATGTTTATCTGTAAAAACCATTCTTAGCTGAAGGCCACACAGAAACAGGCAGTGGGATGGATTTACCCTGTGCGATGTTTCCTGATATCTGTTTTAAAATATAATCAGATCATATCATTCTCATCTCAAAACTCCATTAATAGTTTTCTATTGTTGTGTAACAATGACCACAAATTCAGCAGGTTAAAACAATACCCATTTATTATCCTCAGTTCTGTAGATCAGAAGTCCAGGCGGGCTTGCCTGGGCGCTCTGCTTAGGGCCTTAAGAGGCTGAAATCAAGGTGAGCTCTTCTACAGAAGGTGTGGGAAAGAATCTGTGCCTAAACTCATTCAGGCCATTGACAGAAGCCAGTGCCTTGCAATTGTGGTCTGAGGTTCCCATTTCCTTGCTGGCTGTTAGCCAGGAAGCACTCTGGGCTTCTAGAAGTTGCCTGCATTCCTTGTCATGTGGCTCCATCTTCAAAGCCAGCCAAAGCACATTCAAATCTTATGCTTTGAATCGCTCTGATTTCCCTTTCTGCTACCAGCTAGGACAAACTCTCTGCTTTTAAAGGTCTTGCTTGATTAAGGTTATACCCACCCGGTAATTATATCTCTAAGTCAGCTGGCTTGGGACTTGCATTACATTTGCCAAATCCATTCCTAGCAGTGTTTAGGTTAATGATAGATTAAATAACCAGGGGACAAGAATGGTGGGGGTGAGGGGCATCTTTAGCATTCTGCCTATCACATGCTGCAATAACTTCCTACTCAGAGTAAAAAGATAAGGTACTAATAAAGGGCCCACTTGATCTGTGAAACCTTCTCCCAGCTCCCATGCATGTCCCATTACTTCTCCAACGGTATTTCCTGCCACTCTCCCTCGGGCTCACTCTGTTTATTCACTACTACCTGTTCACCCAACTTGCTATTTTTTAAACCAGGCCAGATACTCTCCCACCTTAGGCTCTCTGCCCAGAATTCTCTTCTATCAGGCATCTACTTTGTTAACTCCTGTATGGCCAAGACTCTGCTCCACTTTTGCTCTTTCAAGAGGCATATCTGACGATACCATTTAATACTACAACCTGTACTCTCATTCCTAGCACTGGCTATTGTCCCACCCCATTCAATTTTCCTTTTTTCAACTGCACTTATCACTTTTAACATATCATACACATTATGATGTTTATTTCTGTCCCTCCTTGGTAGTAAGGATCTTTGTCTATTTTTTAAAATTCGTTTATCTATTTTTGGCTGAGCTGGGTCTTCATTGCTACCTGGGCTTTTTCGCTACTTGAGGTACATTAACTTCTCATCGTAACAGCCTCTCTTGGTACAGAGCCTGGGTTCTAGGACAAGTGAGCTTAAGAAGTTTCAGCACACAGGCTCAGCAGGTGTGGCTCCCAGGTTCTTGAGGACAGGCTCAGCAGTTGCGGTGCATGGGCTTAGCTGCTCCGCAGCATGTCTCCTGCATTGGCAGATTCTTTACCACTGAGACACCAGGGAAGCCCCTTTGTCTACTTTTTAAAATGATGTGCTTTTGGTTTACTAAGCACCTGGCACAGTAGCTGGCATGAAACAGATGTTCAATAATAATTCACTGAACGAGGTTTTGGGAAATTGTTTCAGTTTCTCATACACATGTGTGTACTAGGTCATGATGTACAATATGTTTCTTGTTCAAGAGTGTAGTCAACAGTGTTTGAAAACTACTTAGGTTAGACTATATGACCTCCATGGTTCTTTCCAAATAGAATTTTTAAATTTCTATGTGCAGCCACTGAATCTGCACCATATCCTTTGGGATATGGCAAGGTGTACAGCCTAGTGACTACCACAAGGCATGACTACTGGGCCTTGAGTCAGCATGACTAGTGACACTGACAAAGCTAATGAGCATCCATCCACCTGCCAACGTAGAAGACTCAAGAGACACAGGTTCAATCCCTGGTCGGGAAGATCCCCTGGAGAAGGGAATGGCAACCTGCTTCAGTATTCTTGCCTGTAAAATCCAGCGGACAAAGGAGCCTGGCAGGCTACAGTCCAAGGGGTCGCAGAGAGTCTGACATGACTGGGCATACACATACCTGTTCTATTGATATAATAGGTTAGAAAGAACTGTGGAAATAGCAAGAACTGTTGAATGCCCCCAAAGAGAAAAATCTGCACTTAACTAACTCTTCCATCAGAAAGAGATATAATCTGAGAGGAAATCATAAAAAGAACACTTCCCAGATCAAAACTGCCCTGACTGAAGCTTTCATTCACTTACTGAAGAAGTGCAGATGAGTGAAGAAAGAGATCATTCAAAGTCTCTGCTGTAGAAATGGTGACCTGAATGGACTTGGGGAGCAAAGACCACTTCTGAAGTACGTATGATTTCCACTCATCCACGGGCAGATCCATGCTACTTCAGACCTAAAAAATGAATAAGAAAACAAGGAATTCAGTTTTCTACAAATGCATAATTCCAGAAAATCGATTTCATTCAAGCATGCACCACGAGGCCACAAAATCAGATCTTGTAGTCTCTTCCTACAGTTGTTTACATGCCAAGGAAGGATGTATCCTCTCCCGCACCAATTCACATCCCTTCATTCAGAAATTATTTACTGAAAACTGACTTTGTTCCTGGCATCGTACTAGGGAACGGTTATACAATGATGAATCAGATTTCTTACATAGTTCAGTTTTTTCTTTTCAATCCCGAGGTCCCTCCTTTAGTTCAAGCCCTCACCATTTCCTGTCTGGCATTCTTTCTCGAGTGTCATAATTAGTCTTCAGGCCCTCAGACTATCCCTCCCCGTTCCCCCTTCCCAATTTAGTCCATCCTCCATACTGAGACCGATGTCAATTCTCTGCCTTAAATTCACTGATGCTCCTCCTAGAACTTGGGGAAGCCCAGTACAAACCCTTTATCATTTGACCCCTGACCTACTTTCTGATCAAGTCTCGCTTTTTCCTCTATACCCTACTATCCGAATTTGCACACATCCTTCAAGACTCAGTTCAAATGGTTCCTACTCCGAGAAGCCTTCCCTGATTTTGGCACCTGTGACGACAGGAGCACACTTTGCGTCTCTCCTGGGGCCCAAACCACGTCTACACTGAGTTAAGGCTACTCACAGCAGAAACTCCCTCGACATGCTGTGCTCCCCTCTGGGAGTAGGGACCAGCTCTTATTTACCTTGAGAGACCCCCCCACTGTGCCCAGCTCAGGGTCTGGCACCTGCGGGAGCTCAGCTCGGGGTTGCTGAAAGAAGCGAGTCACTGCTTTGACTACTTTCAGTAGCAGAATTATCAGGGAACCCCTCGAACACTCCTCTGGGCTAGCAGTCTGTGGCTGCCCGCCAAAGGCCGAGCGCGGTACGTTTTCTAGAGCCCGCGGGGAAAGCTCCCGGAACCCCTCCACCCTGCGCCCTTGGCGGCGCCCGCGTCACGGTTCGCGCGCCCCAGCGCTCGGCGCCCCGCCCCTAGGCCCCCGCCATCCCGCAACAAGGCTCGGGACCCGGACTCCGGTGGGTCACGTGAGCGGCGTGCCGCGCCTCAGCCAATGCGGCGGCTGCTTGGCCCTCGGACCGACCCGTGCCGTGCGCACGTCGGGAGGCGGGGGCGGTTCACGCAGCTCCTCCGGCCAATCGCCTTGGAGCGCGCGGGTCCCCGGGAGTCAAGCCAGGCTTGTGTTGGGGGAGCCGGAGCGCGGGAGTTGTTGCAGCGGAACCATGGTGGGCCACCTGAGCGAGGGGGCCATTGCGGTGAGGCGACGCCTGCGAGCTGGGCGCGGTCCGGGGCGGCTCTGGGCCCTGGGGCCGTGCGGGTGGAGGATGGGGAGAGAACACAGGAGCCGGAGTGATAGCGGGGGTTGGGTAGGAACCCCTGGATGACTCCCTAGAATGATCAGTTAACGCATTTTTATCGTCATCTTTTTAAACATGCTCATGTTTTTCCTGCTTAAGGAATTGAAACAAAGTGAACGATTGATCTTCCCCCATCTCTCTCCTGCAGCCACTCTTTCTTCCCTTCCCCCATCCGCAGCGAAACTTTTTGCAAGAGTTGTCAGTTTTCAGTTCTTTTCCTCGCCTCGCACTCCCCTTTAACCGACTCGAATTAGTCACTCTCCTCCCTGATCGCCGTAACCCTGGCTGAAGTCAGCAGTGCCTCCTGGGGTTGTTAAGTCCAGCAGACACTTTGGAGATCTAAATTTATCAGTTCTCAGCAGCGTTTGACTATTGGGCAAAGCTTTCTTCCGGTAGCATCCTCTTCTAAGACGGGAGAAAATCCGTCTTATTTTCAGCTTGGCTTGTCTTTCCCCGTCTTATTTTCAGATCCTTCTGTAAATTTTTGTTGACTCAAGGCTCAACCCTAGGCCCTCTTCTCCCAAAACAATAAAATTACCGTCTCTGTGTCAGTTGCTCACAAGTTGTTTTTTGTCCAGGGCCAGCTTTTCTCTGAAAGACAAACCTCTGTCATCTGTGTACTTGATATCTCAAAGACATTTTAAATTCAACATGTTCCAAAGAAAATCTAATATCTTCCTAAATTTGGGCCTCTGCTGTCCCCTGTCTGGATGCATGGCACCATTATTCATTAAGTTATGCCAGCTAGAAATTGTGGAATCATTCTTCCTATAAACTCTTGCCCTGGCTGTCACCCTACCTAAGTTTGGTCTGTTATGCCTTCACCCATGTCTTTTAAATCCAGCTGCTTCTCTCCAGGCACCATTGTTTGTGCCTGGCCTTCTTCCTTTAACCCAGCATAATCTTCCTCCTGCCATTCCCAACACAGCATATTCCTACCTGTTCTTTCCTTTTTTTCGGCTTTTTACAATGTAAATTGTAAATTCCTGGTCTGTTTCATACTCCTGCCTTCCACAGGGGCTTTGAACATTCTTCAACCTGTGCCTACTGCCTGGGTGGTGCTTTTTTAAAAAAATTATTGTCGTTATTAAATTTTTTATTTTTTATTGGAGTGTAGCCAATTAACAGCGGGGTGTTCTTCATTCTTCTCCTGTTGACTAACATAATCTTCAAGTCTCCACTCAGTTACTTCCTCAAAGAACTCTTCCTTGACTCAGTTTGCTAGGCTTAAGTCCTTTTATTTTCAGACCCTAATTCCTGCTTGTTCACCTATTATCTGTGATTTCAGGCAAGATATTAAACTTTGTCTTTCCTCTTCTGTCACAGGCTAATCATACCTAGTACCTGTTGCCTGTGATTAGTGGAGGGATTAAATGAGCTATTAATTTAAAGTGCTTAGTCCATGTCTGATACATAATACATGTGCATTACTTGTTACCTATTAACAGTCGCAGATATGATTTTACATTAAATATTGTTCATTTCATTAATGTCAGTTCCTTTCTCTCGCCCCCCCGACTGGATTGTAAATGCTCTGAAGCCTAAAATCTTGTCTGGTTTTTTTTGCCCAACACAGTCTCCCCGATTCCTGGAGCAGTGCTGGCAGGTATTAGGTGCCCAATAAATGTTTACTACTTGCATGTGAGGCAGTGAAAAGAAAGGGATAGAGGTGGATGGAGAGGCACAGCTGGCAAAGCGGAGTGAATATTTTATTTTATTTTTTATTTTTTTTGGCAAAGCGGACTGAATATTTTAATACATTAAAAATAATTAACCTTGAGAAGTGATTGCAAACTGTAGTCCTTGTCTCCTTTATAGCTGCAACCCTGCATCTTTAAGACAAATTAGGAATTGTTCTTTACTTTTAAAAACAGTGACTAAGGTATTATTTAAATAATTTGCTGAGTTTTTGTCATGTTCAAAATTGTAGTATTACTTAGATCTTGTTCATAAACAACAATGAAAATTTATGTGTGTGTTTTGGTAGAGAACCATTGTCAAATTTCTCATCTAAAGCAAGTAATATTTTAGTTGAAAAGACATAGACCCCCCAAAGGGCAAGCAACTAACGCACACAAATAGTAGGGACATTTTCAGCAAGAGCTAACATAAGAGATTATTCATGGAACTATTGTGGTAAATAGAACAAATAGTATTTCTGTCTTAAGTAATTAGGTAATACAAAGAGAGGGGAAGGGAACTAATACTTTTGATCATTTCCAATGTGCCAGATATTTCATTATAGTCAGTACTTACAGTAACCCTGTAAGGTAGATTTTTATCATTAACCCCATCTTACAGACGAAGAAATTAAAATACAGAGAATTAGTTTGTGCACGAGCTGAGGATTTGAACACATACTTTTGAGCATTACCTTCTGTTGCTTTGTATTTTTTTTCCTCACAGTTTTATGGAGATGTAATTGAAATACCGCACTGTGTACGTTTAAAGTGTACGGCATAATGATCTGACTCACATCGTGAAACCGTTACCACAATCAGTTTAGTGAACACCTGTCACCACGCACACATGCAAAAGGAAAAATAGTATTTTTTTCCTTGCCATGAGGGCTCTTAGGACTTACTCTCTTAACAACTTTCATATTTAGCATCGTTAATTATATTAATCCTATTGTATATTACATCGAGCCTGGTACTTATCTTACAGCTGGAAGTTTGTACCTTTCGAATAGATTTGTTCAGTTCCTCCTCCCTCTACTTCCTGCTTCTGGTAACCACAAATCTGATCTCTTTTTTTTCTTTGAGTTTGTTCATTTGCTTGTTTGTTTTTGAAGTGTAATTGGCCCAACATAGTGATTTGATATTTCTGTACATTACAAAATGATCACCATCATTGCTTTGTATTTTTACTAGCAGTGGTAATTTGGTAAATTTAAGTCAGTTCTGTCCTAAGTGTATATGTCATGTTATATGTCTCAGAAGAGTGAGTCTTATATTCACTATTGATGGTACAAATATTAAGAGTAGTAAAGAAATACATGCATTCTGTTTTAGACTCAGGTAGAAGAGAAAGGTGCTTGATGAAATTACTGATGTGCCTCTGCCCCTAATTCTGTTCCCCAGAAACGGCTACTTAAAAATCAGACTTCTTGGCAGGCCAGTGGTTACGGTTCTGTGTTTCCAGTGTAGTACAAGGGGCTCAGGTTTGATCTGGTCAAAATCTAAGTTCCCACATGCTGTGGGGCATGGCCAAAATAAAGATCACGTTTACTGAAGTTTAATTAGATTTACATAAAGTAGAAATTATGTTGCATAAGGTTTGCACACTATCAGTTTGTAATACATCAAACTGTAAGCAGTAGTACATCAAGCCATATGCAGTTTGATGAATTTGGACAATTCAAAAAGTATAAAAGGACACAGTGCAAGGTCTGCCTCCAACTGGGTGATGTATCCCCCATTACCCAGTTCCTCTCACAAGAGGCAACTACTGGTATGTAAACATTTTCTTGAGGCTGCATAATACTCTGTTTTAAGGGTTGCTATACTTATTTGTCTGATTTCCAATTAATGGGCAATGTAGGGAAATAAATGTGCTATTATGAATAATGAGTACATATATGATGCCACTATTTTATGAATACATGCATGAAGTAAATGTATATTGTTGGTAAGTATGAATCCCACTTTTATAATTTGTCCAGAGTGATAAAGAACTTAAAGTGTATTCTCAAATGGTAAGCTCTGAAAAGGGTCTTTTAATAATATTATCTGTGGTTTATCCCAGATACCAAACTAAAAATCATCAAGTTTTAATCATGATTTGAACACCTGTCTCACAAGAATCCTTTTTTACTTTTTCAGGCCATCATGCAACAGGGAGATACATCTATAAAACCCATCCTACAAGTCATTGTGAGTACCTCCATATTTTTATGTCAAACATTTTTTGAACTTACATATAATTATAAATTATATTTCATAGAGGACATACAGTCCACTTTAGGAAATTTGTCCACTCTAAATTCTCTTCATCATCACAAAATTAGTCTAGTCCATGTTGTAACTCTGGGAGAGAAACTGGGCTTTATTTTTACTGTTATGTTAGTCAGAGTTTGACTTCTGGAGGTTCCAATTTGAAGCTTTGCCTTTCTGTTCTTTCCACAATTGGTGGATACTGTATTGCTACCCATTTTTATTTAAGAAAAGTATCATTTCTGTTTTTGCTACAACATAGTTGTTATTCCCATTTCATAGATAAGGAAACTGAGGCTCAGAGAGGAAGTGACTTGTCCATTTTATACAGTAGGAAGCAGTAGAACCCTGATTTGTACCCAGGTGGTCTGACTCCAGAGCCCACCTGCTGAACCCCTGCTCTTGATTATCTCATCTTAGGAACAGCTTTCTAACCCAAGTTCAGTGCGTCATCATTCCGTTATTCATAAATGTTGCCTTTGTACCTGTCATTTTTTAGCATTCTAGATAAAGTATTAGAATCTTATAACATGAACACCTGCTACCTGTGAGCATCTGGAGATTATAGGATTCCTATAAACCCTTCAAAGTCAGTAGAGCCTAGAGTGAAATAATCTCTACATAATATAGAATGTGAGCTTTCCTGGTGGCTCAGCAGCAAAGAACCTCTCTGCCAATGCAGGAGTCTTGGGTTCGATCCCTTGGTTGGGAAGATCCCCCGGAGAAGGAAATGGCAACCAGCTCCAGTATTCTTCCCTGGGAAACCCCATGGACAGAGGAACCTGGCGGACTAGTCTGGTTACAAAAGAGTCAGGCCTGACTTAGGGACTACACAACAACAGCAACAAAAACACACCATTACTTCTTCCTCCTTGGTTGTTCTGCCCTGGGGTTTGTCTTGCTCAGATCTGCCTCATATCTGGCTTCTGGAGCTCTTTACCTGAAAAGAACTTGTCTGCTTAAAATTCTTCATTAACCCTATCAGTCATGTAAGGAGTTCTCAAATTTTGCTGAGGATTTTAAAAATCAATAGGAGCAGAATTCTGGACCACGATTGCAGATTCTGAGTCAGTAGGTCCGATGGTTTGTCTCCCTGTTGCTCCCAAACTCATTGCCAGTCTTCTTAAGGCTGTTTTCGTATTTCATTTTCTTCAGAAAGCTGCCTCTGATTTTCTTCAAGCTGAAATAAATGTCTTGGCTCTGCTCCCATGTCATTATGTGCACACCTCTGCTATTCTCTGCCTCCACCTTCACCCCAGTTGTAAGCCTCTTCAGGGGAAGGATTTCCCACCCCCCAATCCCCGTTTGTATTTTTATCATGTTTCCTACATAGTACCTTACCTATATTGGCCACCTTGTTGTATGTTTTTTTTTTTTTAATTAAATTTTCAATCAAATTTGAGTTAGGGGAGAGAGAACACAAGAGTATTGGCAACTTATTTTGTTTTTATCTATGTTGTGTTTAATAATGTTAGTAGAGAGAGGTTGGTGGGAGAATCATCAAGTCCAATTTTCTTTTGCTTGGATTTAGGTGTCAAGAGAGTGGGCAAGCAGCTCTGTTTCTGTGGGACTAATGGCAAACCCACTCTCCTGCCGCTTAGGTTTACGTATCCCTGGGGACTGGGCAGACAACCTGGCTAACGAATCGTGTTTTCTCTCCTAGAACATCCGTCCCATCACTACAGGGAACAGTCCCCCCCGTTATCGACTGCTTATGAGTGATGGATTGAATACTCTATCTTGTACGTATGATATGTAAATCTAGGAGTTTGTATTTTAATAATGAAAGCACACCCAACAACCTGATTGCAGTAATTGGAACATTCCAGAAGTCTACATTTGCTTTGCTGTGTCTTCAGTCAGACAGAATTGCAGCTGGCAGAACGCATTCTAACAATAGACTGGGTCTAGTGGAAAGCTGCCACTTGGCTTAATTAATTTTCTCTAAGTGGTGCTCTGTGCTCTCTTTGATTAATTTCTCTTAGGATGATATTGACATTTAGTGGGTATGATGGGTTAGCTGTCCTATACTTGTCTTTTTGGGGTTTTATTTCTGCATTGGCAGCTTTACAGGGAGAAGGAGAATTTGCAGACTATATAGTTACTATCTCTAGTCACAAGATGAAGGACCTAGAAGAGATATTTTTTTAGTCTTTGTCATGAAACCTGAATGATTGAAAAGATGATTTGGGGCACTTCAGGAAATACTTAATTTCATCAAAGCAGCAGGTGTTAAATGCACAGCAAATTATTACTGGTTTTTAACCGTACAGAGTCTGAGTAGTTTTAATTTCGGCGATGTCATTTAAGGCTTGTTTTTTCCTTTGCTGGTACAAGTATGATCAGCTTTTAGACTGTCATGACTGAATGTCTTAGAGACTAAAGTAGTCTCTGTGCTTTCAGCTTTCATGTTGGCAACACAGCTGAACCCTCTTGTTGAGGAAGAGCAATTGTCTAGCAACTGTATTTGCCAGATTAACCGATTTATTGTGAACACGCTGAAAGATGGAAGGTATGTGTCTTTTGTTTTTTGGGTTTTTTTTTTAGTATTTATTTGGCTTCATCGGGTCTTAGTTGCAGCATGCAGGATCTTTCATTAGGGTGCTCAGACTCTTCAGTTGTCATGAGCAGGCTTAGTTGCTCCGGGGCATGTGGGATCATAGTTCCCCAAGTAGGGGTCAAACCTGTGTGTCCTGGACCACCAGGGAAGTCCCTGTGGTGTGTTTTTTTCCTGTTGTGTTGTGTTGTAAAATGGGGGCTAATTTTTGAACATAGAAGTTTATTGGATGCCAGAATTCAATTAGGAATCAAAGAGGCAGTGGTGAGCTGTCAGCCAGGAGTTCAGAGCTATTGAGTTCTGAACTCAGGCGACTGAAAACGGGACACCGATAGGACAGACATGTGGAACCAAACTGGAAATTTCAGAGCAGAAAATTAAAGCCAAATGTAGAACTCATATTTCTAATCTCTTCAGCAGCACTGATTCTAGGATTCTCTCTTTAAGTATCTTTTAATGAAAAAAGGGTCACTTTTTAGGGCAAAAGAAGATGTAATTCATTCTGTAACACTGCCCCTTTTCTGCAGTCTTCAATCTTTCATAGTAAACACTTTCTTCAGCCAACAGAGAGTACTGTAGAGTACCTGCATGATGCTCCATGCTAGAGACACAGTGATGAACAGAACTGTTAGTCACACCTGAGTAACCATTGCTGAAATACTTTTTTTTGGTGGCATGCAGAGTCATACTTGGCAAATCTAGGGCAGTTTAGAAAGTAAAACTGGGCGTTTCCTGGCAGTCTAGTGGCTGATGCTCGGTACTTTCGCTGCCATGGTTCCAGGTTCAGTCTGATTGGGGAACTAGGATCCTTCATACTGTACGGTGTGGCTAAAAAATTTTTAAAAATAAAAAAGCCAAAGTAAATAAAAATAGTAGTATTAGAGCTTATTGAATAAAGTAGGAATTCATAAGTCCTTACTGAATAAATGAATACATGAGGGGGAACAGAAAGCTTTTTTACGATGGAATGCCGTCTAAAAATGTAGATGGATTGACGGAATTAGAAAATCACCATTTGGCGACCGTCATATATGCAGGAAACATTTAATAGGTGCTGTGTAAGTTTCCTGTGGCTGCTCTCGCAAAATACCACGTGTTTGATAGTTTAAAACAAAGAACTTATTTCTGGAATAATTTCTGGAAGCCAGGAGTTGACATCAGTTTCCCTGGGCAGAGACCATGGTGTTGGCTGGGCGAGACTCCTCCTAGGAGCTCTATGGGAGAATCCATTCTTTGCCTCTTCCAGCTCCTGGTGGTAAATAGCATTCCTTGGCTTGTGGCTGCATCCCACCAGTCTCTCCCTCCATGGTCACGTTACCCCTTCTGTCTGTACCAAGTCGGCTTCTACCTCCTCCTCTTTTTTTTCTTTTGACTGCACAGTGTAGTTTGTGGGATCTTAGTTGGCCAGGCAGGGATCGACTTTGTGTCCCCTACAGTGGAAGTATGGAGTCCTAACTCTGGACCACCAGGGAACTCCATCTTCCCTCTTCTTAGAAGGATGTTTATAGTTGCTTTTACGGCCCATTGGATAATCTGGGATAAAATCGCCACTTCAGTCCTTAATTAAATCACACCTCCAGAGTCCCTTTTTGCCATAGAAGGTTCTAGGCGTTAGGATGTGGATGTATTTTTGTCAGGGGTGTTCATTCAGCTGACTGCAGATGCTGAAACAGGTGGTGAAAGTTTGATGAGGAACAAGTTATTTTTAGGGTTAAAGTATATCCCCCTGCCCCACACAGCATAATTATTAGTTATAAAAGGAAAAGAAGCAATTTACAGCAGAGAAAACTGGCAGATGGCACCTTATTCCAGTTGTTGACATTAACATTACCAATAATAGGACAAAGAGAAGTCAACATGTTACCTGATTGGATGCAATGAGAATATAGTGTCAGTTCAGTTCAGACCTCAGTCATGTCCGACTCTTTGCTACCCCATGAACTGCAGCACACCAGGCCACCCTGTCCACCACCAACTCCCGGAGTTCACTCAAACTCATGTCCATTGAGTCGGTGATGCCATCCAACCATCTCATCCTCTGTCATCCCTTTCTCCTCTCACCTTCAATCTTTCCCAGTATCAGGGTCTTTTCTGGTGAGTCAGTTCTTCACATCAGGTGGCCAAAGTATTGGAGTTTCAGCTTCAGTATCAGTCCTTCCAGTGAATATTCAGGACTGATCTCCCCTAGGATGGGCTGGTTGGATCTCCTTGCTGTCCAGGGGACTCTCAAGAGTCTTCTCCAACACCACAGTTCAAAAGCATCAATTCTTCGGTGCTCAGCCTTCTTCACAGTCCAACTCTCACATCTATACATGACTACTGGAAAAACCAAAGTTTTGACTAGATGGACCTTTGTTGGCAAAGTAATGTCTCTGCTTTCTAATATGTTGTCTAGGTTGGTGATAACTTTTTTTCCAAGGAGTAAGCGTCTTTTAATTTCATGGCTGCAATCACCATCTGCAGTGATTTTGGAGCCCCCCAAAATAAAGTCTGTCACTGTTTCCCCATCTATTTGCTATGAAGTGATAGGGCTGGATGCCATGATCTTAGTTTTCTGAATGTTGAGCTTTAAGCCAACTTTTTCACTCTCCTCTTTCACTTTCATCAAGAGGCTCTTTACTTCTTCAGTTTCTGCCATAAGGGTGGTGTCATCTGTGTATCTGAGGTTATTGATATTTCTCCCAGCAATCTTGATTCCAGCTTGTGCTTCATCCAGCCCAGCATTTCTCAGGATGTACTCTGCATATATAAGTTAAATAAGCAGGGTGACAATATACAGCCTTGATGTACTTCTTTCCCTATTTGGAACCAGTCTGTTCCATGTCCAGTTCTAACTGTTGCTTCTTGACCTGCATATAGATTTCTCAGGAGGCAGGTCAGGTGGTCTGGTATTCCCATCTCTTTCAGAATTTTCCACGGTTTGTGGTAATCCACACACCACAAACTGATCCACACAGTTAAAGGCTTTGGCATAGTCAGTAAGGCAGAAATAGATGTTTTTCTGGAACTCTCTTGCTCTTTTGATGATCCAGCGAATGTTGGCAATTTGATCTCTAGTTCCTCTGCCTTTTCTAAAACCAGCTTGAACATCTGGAAGTTCATGGTTCACGTATTGTTGAAGCCTGGCTTGGAGAATTTTGAGCATTACTTTGCTAGTGTGTGAGATGAGTGCAGTTGTGTGGTAGTTTGAGCATTCTTTGGCATTGCCTTTCTTTGAGATTGGAATGAAAACTGACCTTTTCCAGTCCTGTTATATTATTGCCAAAGATGCATAATCTGTATCCAGTCACGAGGAAGCCTAGGGTAAATTGATGGACATTTTATAAGATAACTGATTTTCAAGTTTCAAACGTTGAAGAAGTCTAAAGAGATAGGGTAATTAAATATAACACGTGATCCTGGATCCTTTCTCTGTCAAGGGCATCATTAAGACAATTTATGAAGCGTGAATGAATTCTGTGCATCAGAGGGAAGAATTCTTTGGTTTTCAAGTTCAGTAATTTAACCAGGTCATGTCTCAATGTCCGTTGTTCCTCTTTTTTCCTTTTCTGGTACATGGTGTATTCTCTTTCAGTCTGCAGTCAGTTCTTTTTGATGAAAATTTTCTGTTGTTATTCCTTAATGACCTTTTCTATAAAATTTGAGCTCCAGTTTTCACTTATGATGTAGATAACTTTGTTCTCCATATATGTCTTCAGATTGCTCTAGTCATTTTTTTCTAAGGCATGCCTTGGCTTAAGATTTTCTAACACATTGCATAGTTTGGTCTTTGTTAGATATTGCTTCTGTTCTCTCTTGCCCGTTAACTTTTCTTAAAGACACACACACACAGACACACACACACACACACACACTCTCTCTCTCTCTCTCATTTATTCTTTTCAGTTGTGCTAGGTCTTCATTGCAGTGCGAGCTTTTCTCTAGTTGTGGAGAGCAGGGGCTACTCTCTGGTTGTGCTCGGGCTTCTCATTGCGTTGGCTTCTCTTGTTACGGAGCATGGGCTCTGGGGCACTCAGGCTTCAGGAGCTGGGGCACGTGGGCTCAGTAGTTGCTGCTCCTGGGCTTCAGAGCACAAGCTCAGTAGTTGTGGCGCTGGGGCTTAATTGTTCTGAACATGAAATCTTTGCCGATCAGGGATCAAACCCGTGTCTCCTGCATTGGCAGGCAGATACTTCACCACTGAGCCACCAAGGAAGCCCTCCCTTAACTTTTCAAGCTCTCGTTTCTTCTCAATCTCTTGTTTCTTCTCATCTTTCGACTTTTACTGAATTCTTAGTCTTATTTTGCAAGCCACACTCGGAAAGTATTCCGTTTCTTGGCTTATGCTTTTTTCTGGATTGGATTCTTAATTGTCTCTGCTGCCTCTGTTCCTTTTATTTTTATGTACAATTGTGTGTTACATTGCTGCTGTGTTATTTCTTTTTATCTTATGTCTGCCAATGCAGGAGACATAAGACACTCAGGTTCAGTTCCTATCGGGAAGATCCCCCGGAAGAGGGCATGGCAACCCACTTCAGTGATCTTGCCTGGAGAATCCCCATGGACAGAGCAGCCTGGTGGGCTACAGTCGACAGAGTCGCAAAGAGTCAGACTTGACTGAAGCGGCTTAACATGCACACACACACATGCTTAACGTGCACAGCTCTGTCCAGACTTCATTTGCTCCGACATAGTCTAGGCTAGGTCGATCTCCTTGCCAACCTTCTCACTTGGGACCTGTTACCTGCCACGCCGGGCTGCCCTGGATTGCTTGAGTAGTACCTTCTATCCACTGTCTCTCCTCTAGAACATGGGATAGGGGAGGGTGGAGAGCTTTGCTGTGATTGAGAATAAAAACTCGAGCTCCATTCTCTCCAGTCATGGGTGGATGCCATGTGTTCCTTCCTACCTCTGCTGAAAACTTGAGTGTGTATGTGCAACCAGGTTTATTCCTTTATTCCAGGTTTATTTCAGTGATTGATGGTCACTGGTTTATTCCAACCAGGGCTTTAGCAGTCATCCTTGGACATTTATCTTTACATGCTCATGCTGTTACTTAATCAGAGTTGATTACAAGAATTAGAATTGTGGGGGTCAGGGGACATCTGTTGTAGAAATTAAACCAATTGACATACTCTTGATCCTTGTATAAGGGGACCTGTTTCCGAATAGGCAACGGACACGGATTAGATTCCTGGTTCCCCGTGGTGGGGGAATGGAGAGTTACTGCCATGGAGCACAGGGTTTCTTTTTAAGGTGGTAAAACGATCAGAAGTTAGGTCATGGTGATGCTTGCCCAACTCTGTAAATATATGAAAAACTGCTGAATTATATAGTTTTTAAATTTTATTTATTTTAGATTGAAGTATAATTGCTTTCTGGAGAAGGGAATGGCCTTCTCCAGATCCCTGTACGGGAGACAGGGATCAAGACCATCCCCAAGAAAAAGGAATGCAAAAAGCAAAATGACTGAGGAGGCCTTACAAATATCTATGAAAAGCAAAGGAGAAAAGGAATGATATACCCATTTGAATGCAGAGTTCCAAAGAATAGCAAGGAGAGATAAGAAAGCCTTTCTCCATGATCAGCATGATCAGTGCAAAGAAATAGAGGAAAACAATAGAATGGGAAAGACTAGAGATCTCCTCAAGAAAATTAGAGATACCAAGGGAACATTTCATGCAAAGATGAGCTCAATAAAGGACAGAAATGGTATGGATCTAACAGAAGCAGAAGACATTAAGAAGAGGTGGCAAGAATACACAGAAGAACTGTACAAAAAACATCTTCGTAACCCAGATAATCACAACGGTGTGATCACTCACCTAGAGCCGGACATCCTGGAATGTGAAGTCAAGTGGGCCTTCGGAAGCATCACTACAAACAAAGCTAGTGGAGGTGATGGAATTCCAGTTGAGCTTTTTTAAATCCTAAAAGATGATGCTGTGAAAGTGCTGCACTCAATATGCCAGCAAATTTGAAAAACTCAGCAGTGGCCACAGGACTGGAAAAAGTCAGTTTTCTTTCCAGTCCCTAAGAAAGGCAATGGCAAAGAATGCTCAAACCACCACACAATTGCACTCATCTCACATGCTAGCAAAGTAATGCTCAAAATTCTCCAAGTCAGGCTTCAACAATACGTGAACTATGAACTTCCAGATGTTCAAGCTGGCTTTAGAAAAGGCAGAGGAACCAGAAATCAAATTGCCAATGTCCGTTGGGTCATCGAAAAAGCAAGAGAGTTCCAGAAATCATCTATTTCTGCTTTATTGATTATGCCAAAGCCTTTGACTGTGTGGATCACCACAAACTGTGGAAAATTGTGAAAGAGATGGACATACCAGACCACCTGACCTGCCTCTTGAGAAATCTGTATGTAAGTCAAGAAGCAACAGTTAGAACCGGACATGGAACAACAGATTGGTTCCAAATAGGGAAAGGAGTACATCAAGGCTGTATATTGTCACCCTGCTTATTTAACTTATATGCAGAGTACATCCTGAGAAACGCTGGGCTAGATGAAGCACAAGCTGGAATCAAGATTGCCAGGAGAAATATCAATAACCTCAGATATGCAGATGATACCACCCTTATGGCAGAAAGTGAGGAAGTAAAGAGCCTCTTAATGAAAGTGAAAGAGGAGAGTGAAAAAGTTGGCTTAAAGCTCAACATTCAGAAAACTAAGATCATGGCATCCAGCCCTATCACTTCATGGCAAATAGATGGGGAAACAGTGGAAACAGTGTCAGACTTTATTTTGGGGGGCTCCAAAATCACTGTAGGTGGTGACTGTAGCCATGAAATTAAAAGATGCTTACTCCTTGGAAGAAAAGTTGTGACCAAGCTAAACAACATATTAGAAAGCAGAAACATTACTTTGCCAACAAAGGTCCGTCTAGTCAAAGCTATGGTTTTTCCAGTAGTCATGTATGGGTATGAGAGTTGAACTATAAGAAAGCTGAGCACTGAAAAATTGATGCTTTTGAACTGTGGTGTTAGAGAAGATTCTTGAGAGTCCCTTGGACTGAAAGGAGATCCAACGAGTCTATCCTAATAGAGATCAGTCCTGAATGTTCATTGGAAGGACTGATGTGGAAGCTGAAACTCCAATACTTAGGCCACCTGATGTGAAGCACTGACTCGTTTGAAAAGACCGTGATGCTGGGAAAGATTGAAGGCAGGAGGAGAAGGGGACGACAGAGGATGAGATGCTTGGATAGCATCACCAACTCAGTGGACGTGAGTTTGCGTAAACTCTGGGAGTTGGTGATGGACAGGGGGGCTTGGCGTGCTGCAGTTCATGGGGTCTCAAAGAGTAAGACAGGACTGAGTGACTGAAGTGAATTGTGTTGGTTTCTGCCATAATATCAACATGAATCAGCCATAGGTATACATATGTCCCCTCCCTCTTGACCCTCCCTCCCACCTCCCATCCCTGAATTATACTTTTAAAGGGTGAATTTCATGGTATATGAGTTATATTTCAACAAATCGGTTTTTTAGGGGAAAAAAATAACCATTTCCCCTTAACCTAGTTGGCATATTGTACTAGGTATTACAGATTTTTAAAAAATAATTGCTAATCATTATTTTAATTTAAAATATAATAGTAAATTCTGTTCGTGAGGTCAAGTATCTTTTCATATATTTATTGATATTTGTAGTTCTTCTCTGAATAGCATTTGATTATATACTTTGTCTTTTATGTGTGTGCTGAGGGTAGGGTAGGGAGAAGCTTTTTTAAATGAGGGATATCAACTAATTCTTTTATCTCACTGTATCATAGTCTGTTTATGGTGTCTTATGATAAGGAGTTAATAACTTTTTAAAAATGTAGTTGGTTTTGTCCATTTTTTTCTTTATGGCTTCTGAATTTTGCTTAGGAAGCTTCCTGACTGGATTATAAAAACATTTCTTTGCTTCAGACACTCCTGGTGAATTTTTTTTTTAAAGTAAACTTCAGTTCATCTACAGAAAAGGCAATGGCACCCCACTCCAGTGCTCTTGCCTGGAAAATCCCATGGACAGAGGAGCCTGGTGAGCTACAGTCCATGGGATAGCTAAGAGTCGGACACGCCTGAGCGACTTCACTTTCACTTTTCACTTTCATGCATTGGAGAAGGAAATGGCAACCCACTCCGGTGTTCTTGCCTGGAGAATCCCAGGGACGGGGGAGCCTGGTGGGCTTCCGTCTGTGGGGCCGCACAGTGTCGGACACAACTGACGTGACTTAGCAGCAGCAGCGGCAGCAGTTCATCTAAGATTTGATTTTGTTTCTGCTTTTTAGTTTTAAAAGCACTTGGATTATTTAAAGTTATTTAAAGTTTGGGTTTTTGTTATTATTGAAGTATAGTTGATTTATAGTATTAGTTTCAGGTGTACAACATAGTGATTTGATATGAGGTTTACTTTTATATGGGATATAAAGAAAGAATTTAGCTTAGTTTCTCCCAAATGGATGGTCCATATCATGGAAGGTCTACGGTAAGGAGTTTATTCTTAGTATGATGGGAAACTATAGACTTTTGAGCGGCAGAGTATTGGTATGATCTGATTTAAAGATTTTAAACTTTCCAAGAGATGATTCTGATAGCTACGTGGAGAATTGCTGGTTGGTGATGAAAGTAGATAGGGACCAGTATTCCATTGATCTGGCTCTGTTCTGTTTACCGTCTTTTCCATCGATCTGTTTGTCTAGTCCTGTGTCTGTGCCAGAGTTGGTCTTTCTCTTTCTTTCTCTCTTCCTTTCTTTTTTGTGACATCTTCTTGAGATATAGTTCGTACCCCATACAATTCATCTCTTTAAAGTGTAAAATAGTTTTTATTATACACAGAGTTGTCCAGCCATTACCACAATTAATTTTAGAATATTTTGTTACCCACCAAATAAACCCTGCACCCTTTAGCTATCACCCCCAAACACCCCATCCTCTCCGACCCTAGACAGCCATGGATCTACTTCTACTTCTACTTTCTACTTTAGGATTTGTTTATTTTGGACATTTCACATAAATGAAGTCTTGTAATATGTGGTCCCTTGTGGCTGGGAAGTCCCTAGTATATATTTTTTAAAGGTAGTGGTTCTTTTTAAAAAACTCTTTATTTTAGTGCCTAAAATACCAAATATTCTGTCACTGTTCAGTATCCAGGTGTTCGTGTGTGTGTGTGTGTGTGTGTGTGTGTGTGTGTGTGAATACTTTATCAGGATCCAAAGGGGAGCTCGCAGTGCAGGAGGCTGACAGTTCTAAGTCTCTGCGAGTGTAGGTGCCTCCTCCATCTCCTTTTCCTCCCCTGAGTGCTCATCTGTCGAGGAAGCCAGGTCCTTGGTCCTTTGTCCTCATGCGCTGTCTCCACAGTCTCAGTTGTGCTGATTGTATCTGTATCAGGTTGCAATGTGTCCTTGTCGTCTGTGTTTTCTCCAAGTTGGCGTTGTGTGTATTCTTTTCGTGTGCTGCTGGGTTTATCTTACCAATGTTTTATTTAGGATGTATGTATGTTACAGAATAAAGTTAGCGGGTTTTTTAGTTTTTTTTTTTAGGTTTTGGTATTGGGATAATACCAAGTGATTAACAAGCCTTCCGTTTTTTTCTGTGTTCTGGAGTAATTTGAATAATTTTGGAAAGTAGTTAAATATCCACCACTAAATACCTATCAGAGTTTTAAAATAGTGAATCTGTATGTAATGTTCAAGAACAGATAGTTTCAAGCTTATTTTATTGAAATAATGTAGCCTTGATATGAAAACCTGCTAAAGGTGCATGAACTGATGAGTTGTATGTGAAAATCCAAAATACAGCAGACCATTTAAAGAATACATCACAATGAGGTTGGGCTCGCTGTTGTTTAACTACTGGCCCAGACTGGCTACCTTTTTTTTTTTTTGCTGTGCTGTGCAGCATGTGGGATCTTAGTTCTGTGACCAGGGATTGAACCTCTGCTTCCTGCAGTGGAAGCATGGAGCGCTAACCACTAGCCTGTCAGGGACATTCCCTGTCTATTCTATTTAATGTCCATCGAGACTGTGCTAATTCCGGCCCCCGTCAGTTCTTCTGTTTCTCTCCCTGCCTCCAGTTGTGTTCCTGTCAGAGTCTTTCATACTGCAGTTCTTTTTAAAGTAAGAACATAGGAGAAGGCAGTGGCAACCCACTCCAGTATTCTTGCCTGGAGAATCCCACGGAGAGAGGAGCCTGGCAGGCTACAGTCCATGGGGTTGCAAGAGCTGGACACAACTTAGCAACTAAACCACCAACCACCACCACTACCATAACTAGAGAAAAGCCTGAGCAGCAGTGAAGACTCAGCACAGCCAAAAAATAAATAAATTAAATTAAAAAAAATTAAAAACAAACATCATCATGGCATTCCTGTTCAAGCACATATTGAGAACCACTGTGGACCAGTTGCTGAGGTGAACCCTGGAGGATACCTGCCATGACTGAAAGGGCAGCTTACTAGGAGGAGTAGGTAATCAGTAATGAATATACAACGAAAACATATATGTGAGTAAATAATAGTGAACATGCAGTTAACCCAGATATTAACCAGTATATGTCAACCTGCATTAATTAAACCTGAGAGATGTGATCTGAAGGAAGGAAATTATGGCTGTAGAAAAGAGGATAACCGAAGGCTGATCTAAAGCAAAGATTAAAGAGGCGTCTCTTGAAGACCTGATGTTTGAAATGAATATTAGATGAAGCAGAATGAGAGACCCTCACAATCAGAAAGAGGCACGTACAGAGGCCTGTGGCAGGAGAGAGCATGATACACACCAGGAGCTAGAAGGAGACAGATGGTGGAGGGCAAGGTGCCACAGGAGCAAGATCAGCTGGAGAGAGAAGCGCAAAGCCAGAGCTGGCCGAGCCTCATCGGCCGTGTGGAAAGGTCTCTAACTTGTGGTCGTTGGTCCTGGAGAAGTTACCGAAAGGTTTTAATCAGAATGAAAGATAGACAAAGAACTGTAAGTTCTTAATTAATTGTAATCCCATGAAAAATATCTTTGGGGACTTCCCTGGTGGTCCAGTGGGTAAGACTTTGCCTTCTGGTGCAAGGGGTGCAGGTTCAGTCCCTGCTTGGGGAACCAAGATCCCACATGGCTTGTGGCCAAAGAACCAAAACAAAAAACAGATGTGACATTGTAACAAATGCAGTAAAGACTTTAAAATACTAAAAAAACACAAAAGCACCTTAAAAAAAGAGTAAAAAAAAATCTATGGTCATATTGGTTTTCACAGGGAAAGGGCAATTGTTCAGATAAGTATATGTTTCTAAAAACAGATCATCTCTTGTTGTGCCACATATTGTCGGGTTTAGTAATCTAAATTCTTATCATGTCATTTGCTCCTTGAAGATACGGTATGTAGTAAGGACACTGCATTTTAATTAAGGAACTAAATGGGAAATGAGAACCCTGCAATCATAAAAGGGTTTGATAATGATGCAGTGAAAGATTAAGGGAAATATTTATGTAAGAATTGATACCGTATAGTTCTCAAGTTATTCAGTAATGAAAAACAGTTGACAAAGGGAAATAGTTTTTATCACAGTGATTATTGGGGGAAAGCTTTTAAAGTAGCTTGTCATTTTAAGGGCTTCTGAATTTATTTTTTCTAACATGTTTCTATTCCTTTGCCTTTGTAGGAGAGTGGTTATTTTGATGGAGGTAGAAGTTTTGAAATCAGCTGAAGCAGTTGGATCAAAGATTGGCAATCCGGTACCTTATAATGAAGGTAAAATGTTTTTTTATAGCTCGTAGCACTCAGCTGAATACCTCTTAATAGATCTGGAATGCTTCCTTTTGCTATAGTTTCATTTGTTCATCTAAGGGGGGTCTTACTCTAGGAAAGAGTAACAGGTTACTCTTTCAGATTTTTTTTTTAATACTGAAAAAATGGTAGGACTCTGTAAAGGAAAAACCTCTCCTCTGTTTTTCTCTGCACGCAACAATCATACATATATCTGGCTGTGACCAGATGTGTGGGTTTTTTCCTCCCTAATAAGCCATTCTCCAGTTCTCTATGGACACCAGCTGGGTCTCCTACAATTCAGTTTAATTCTGACACTGGGTACCTGGAGTTGGCATCAGATCTCCCAGGGTAAGGGCTCAGGCCCACCAGACTGCCTTATCCCCGCCCCTGACCCCACCCCCCACCACTGCTCCCTTTAGTCGAAAGTCCTGCTTGTTATCTGTGCTTCTGACCAGCTGGCTGTAAATCGTAGATTCCTCCAATTCCCTCTTCTGATTCAATTAGATTGATTTAAAAAATTTTTGTTCGTTTATTTTTGGCACTGCTGAGTCTTCGCTGCTGTGCATGGGCTTTCCCTGATAGCAGCTAGCGGAGGCTGCTCTCTAGCTGCGGTGCGTGGCTTCTCCTTGCAGTGGCTTCTCTTGTGGAGCACGGGCTCTAGGGCTTGTGGGCTTCGGTAGTTGTGGTGCATCGGCTCAGTAGTTGCAGCACATGGGCTTGATTGCTCCGCAGCATGTGGTATTGAACCCATGTCTCCTGTATTGGCAGGCAGATTCTTTACCACTGAGCCACCAGGGAAGCCCTCAATTATATTAATTTGCTACAGTGGCTTCCAGAACTCAGAGAAACAGTTGACTTAACTTTGTTGTTCAGTCGCTCAGTTGTATCTGACTCTTTGTGACCCCGTGACAGGCTTCCCTGCCCTTCACTATCTCTGGGAGTTTACTCAAACTCATGTCCGTTGAATCGGTGATGCCATCTAATCATCTCATCCTTGGTCATCCCCTTCTCCTGCCTTCAATCTTTCCCAGCTTCAGGGTCTTTTCCAATGAGTTGGCTCTTTGCATCAAGTAGCCAAAGTTCAATATTCAGGGTTGATTTCCTTTAGGATTGACTGGTTTGATCTCCTTGCTGTTCAAGGGACTCTCAAGAATCCTCTCGAAAGCATCAATTCTTTGACTCTCAGCCTTCTTTATGGTCCGACTCACACCTGTGCATGACTACTGGAAAAACCATAGCTTTGACTATACAGACCTTTGTTGACAAAATGATGTCTCTGCTTTTGAATAGCATCAGTATCAGTTCTTGGTCTATTTTAATCAGTCAATTTTTTTTCCCTTATTAAGAATATTTTTCTGCTTTGTGTGCTTGGTAATCTTGGAATGAATTCAGGCATTGTGATTCATACCCTGTTGGGTGCTGGAAACTTATATTCTTGAATTTTTTTCGGGGATACAGTTAAATTATTTGGAAACAGTTTTATCTTTTGGGATGTTGCTTTTAAAATTTGTTGGATGGGATCAGAGAGTGGCATTTATTCTGGGTCTGGTTATTCATAGTACAGAGGCAAGACCCGTCAGTATCCTACTCAATGCCCCGTGAATGTGAAGTTTTCCATTCTGGCTGTTAGGTACAGGTGCTGTTTCTAGCTTGTTGTAAGCACTGGACACTGATCCCCGAGGTCTTCTCAGATGGTTCTTTCTTTCCCTGGCTTCCGATAGTTTCCACACAGAGATCAGCCAACCAGTACTCTGCCGCCGACTCCTCGAGGGGAACCTTCCATCATCTCTGGAGGCCTTTCTCCATGCAGCTGTCTTCTCTGGTGCTTTGTCCTGAGAACCCTCATGTCTTATTCCCCACATGCTCAATTCCATCTCCTTAACTCAGGGATTCCTCCATGCCCACTTCCTGTGTCATAGCCTGGAAACCTTCAGGGCTTCCAGTACTCTGGGGCAGTCACACTCGCCTTGTTTGTTTCCTCTGTCTCAGAATTACTGTCCTTTGTTGGTTAATGTCCAGTATCCTAAGAATCATTTGTCTCATGAATATTTTGCCTTCTTTTTGGTAATTTTTGGTGGGAGGGTCATCTGGGTCTCTGTTATTCTGTCGTGTCTTGTACATAGTTTTAAAAGTCAAATAGTTTTGCGAGTGTGTTCTTTGAAGCAAAACCAAAAAAACATTTCCCTGCCCAGCTCTTCTTTGTCCTCTGGCTCCTATCCAGGGGCAGTTTATTTCAAATCTTAGAGCTGTTTCTCTGCTTTGTGTTCACGTATTTGTCCATTAAAACTTGTATACTTTTCACAGTTGAAATGTTAAGATAGACATATTTTTTAAATAAACAGTTATTTTTGTTTTAAATTTTGAGTAGATAATACAGTTACATCTTTCAGAAGGTAAAACTCTAAAATTAAATATTTAGAGAAATCTTACTCCTGCCCCTGCCTTCTCTTGACTCGTTCGTACTCACTGCTGCCCTCTGTAGGTAACCAGTTTCAGTGGTTTCTTTTTGTCCTTCAAGGGATTTCTTAATGAAAATATAATCAAGTACATAAATTATGTATTTTCACTCATAATCCACTTTGCTTACACCAAAGGTAGGATTTTAGAAAAACAACACTGAACAGCTAGACAGCTGTGTACACTATGTTGTCTGTCTTTTTTCAGTCCTGTTTTTGTTTTTTAATTTTAGCTTAGAGATATTTTCATATATATACTTAAAGATCTTCTTCATTTTTACTTATTTATTTGTTAACAGTATAGCATATTGTGTTGTATGACTATTCCATAGTTTAACCAGCCTTTTATTGATGGGCAGTTGGGTGTTTCCATACTCTGGCTGTTAAGACAGTGCTGCAGCAGATAACCTTATACATATGCAGGTTTATGGGCAGAGGGGTTTTGATTGTTAAAGGTGAGATTGTTGGATCCATGGATAAATGCCTTTGTGGTAGGTAGATATGCTTGCGTTCCCTTCATAGGATAGTATCATTTTGCATTCCCACCAACAATATGTGAAAATACTTGTTTCTTCACAGCTATGCCAACAGAGTATGTTGTTAATCTTTTGATTTTTGTTTCAAATCAATCTGATAGATGAAAACTGAGATCTCAGTCTAGTGCTTAATTTGTATTGTGAGCAATATGAGCATCCTTTTAAATGTTTAATTAAGGGCTTTTTATTCTCTGAACTGTTGTGTTGTCCATTTTTCTTTTGTTTATCTTTTTCTTCTCAATTTTTAAGATATCTTTTTTAAAAAATAGAATTAGTCTTTCATCTCTGATACAAGTTAACATTGTCTTTCAGACTTTGCTTATGGTGGTTTTTTTTTTGCTGTGCAGCATTTTCTTTTGTTTTTATGAACTTGTATTTTCCAGTTTTTTTTGATATAAATTTATTTATTTTAATTGGAGGTTACTTACTTTACAATATTGTATTGGTTTTGCCATACATCAACGTGAATCCGCCACAGGTATACACGTGTTCCCCATCCTGAACCGGCCTCCCTCCCCATACCATCCCTCTGGGTCGTCTCAGTGCACCAGCCCCAAGCATCCAGTATCATGCATCGAACCTGGACTATTTTCCAGTTTTTTAAGACTTTGGATTTTTGAGCTGTAGTGGGAAAGATCTTCCTTACGCCAGCGTTATAAAGGCAGTCACCCATGTTTTATTCTAGTGCTGGTGAGATCTTACTGTTTGTATCTGAATCATCCGTGCTGCTTCTCTCTTACAGTTGTGATGTCTTTGTTTGTGGTGTTTTGGGCCTCACTTTCGCATAATTTGCAATTTGTCTCTTTCCCCTAGCTTCACTGAAGATGCAGTCTGTATATGGGATATTAGTTTATGGGACGAGCATTCATTCTTCCTGTCACTCTGTATGATTTTTAGGAGAAGGGAAGGTTTGGGACTTGGTCATCACCATGCTTCTTTCAGAAGTGGGGCCTTCTAGATTTTAATTTTTACCTATACCAAATGTATTAATTTGGTGTTTTACATTGGAAAAGGGAAGCTGCAGCCTATTCAGGTAAAGTTTCAAGATATTAAATAGGAACATCACAGTTGTTTTGCAATAGTAAAGTGTTTTTAAAATGAGCATGTAGGTTGTTTTATTCCCAGCTTTTAGGAAGGCAAGCCAAGACAAAGCAATACTTAGCATCTCTATGAAATCTCTGGATGCTGTAGGCTTGAGGGAGAGGTGATTTGCCCAACTTACTACCTTTGGCCGGATTTCTTATGTTTTTTATGTTGTATTTAATTGACTGGCTGCTTTGAACATGTTGTCTTTCAGGGGCAGAGTATTTGAGGTAAAGATGGAGTTGAAAGGGGTGAAGGATAATTACCACTTGGGGTGAGGCCCGTAGAACTATGGGAAGCACTCCTTTGTCCCAGTGCTCAGTTCCACTGGCCCTTCCTTCCTTTCTGTTAAAGTACAGAGAAATGAGGCAGAGACTTTGCTATTCAAGAGTATTTGCTATTGAATTTCGTTGTAACTAGATCAATAACACATTGTTACTTGGGCCATCATGAAATAGCTTTGTTACAGTGACTACTACCTTATGGGTGTATTTCACAGAAATGGTTTCTAACTGTTTATTGGAAAGCAAAGAGACTGTTATTAGTAGAGAACTAAAGTTAGATTTGTATCCTCCCAGCACCTAACCCAGACCTGTAACATGTCAGGTGACCAGTAAAATTAACTCATGAGACCCAGTCCAGAATTAGGCAGAGGAATTCCGAAAGGTGCACTGAAATCGTCTCATGGTACTAGTACCACATTAAGTAAAGAGTGAAGATGCTTAGAGAATTTTTAAAGCTTGAGAAGTAAAATTCAAACACAGCTCATGTTTCGTTCAGTATTGGGTTGGATGGTTTTAAATATCCCGTATTTACCATTATGTATTTTTTTTTAATCAGTATGTGTATTAGTCTTATGTACCTGTACTGTTTCTAACCATAATATCTTACTTAAGACTTTAATTTCTTAATATGTTGCTCAGTTATTAGTGTCACTCATTACTGAAAGATACTACTTGGAATTTTTTTCCAGCCTGACTCTGTTTATTTTCTACCAATAAGAAATCGTATTTATTGGATTGACTCTTCCTTATATTCTTTGTGGTTATTGTTAAGAAAGGAATTACTGGTAGAAACTGAGGTTTTTGTTAATCTGTATACTCTATTGTCTGTTGTCTAATTTTTCTCAGCTGTTATTTTACTATCAGTGGCTTTTTGTAACTACTGGATACTGTAGTTATTAGTAATATTCTATATAATTATATTTCTGCCTGCCAGAATTGGTTGTTTAGGGTTAAAAATTAACTAGATGGTAGTGAAGTTGATTGGATCTAGTCCTACAGACCTGGGTTCAAGACAAGGTTCTGCCTCTTCCTAGCTGTGTGACTCTGGGCAAGTTACTTGACCACTTAAACCCACTTTTCTCATCTGTTAATTGGGTACAATAGTACTGTTTATATAGAGGGCTTAAGAGTAAGTGGAATAATGCACTTAACCTTGTACCTGGTGCATTAAGTAAGCATTGAAAAAATTGTAGCTACTATGAACTTGTCTATCACAGGGCCTAATTGGAGTCTTATTAAAATATACTAAATTTCATTGACTCTAAGAATCCAGTGGTTATAGAACTATGCTATTATGTACTACTAAAAAGAAATTTTAACATTAATTTTAACCCATATGTTAAATGTTTTAAAATATTGATCTCACAACAGGTAAATAGATAAGTTACAGTTTTTAAAAATTGTGGTAAAATACACATAACATAAAATGTACGTCTTAGTCATTTTTAAGTGTATCATTAATGACATTCAGTCCAGTCACATTTGTGCAGCCACCACTTCTATCCACCTCCAGAACTCTTCCATCATCCCAAACTGAAACCCTGCACCCATTAAACAATCACTCCCCACTCCCACCAGTCCCTGGTAACCACCCTTCTACAGATACTGCTTAAAAGTTAGTTACATTTTTTTTTTTTTGTTAGTTACATTTTGATAGAAATTGACATAAGAGATTGGCAAGATCCTGTGACCATGTCCTATTTAGCAAGATGCTTGGAGAAGCAGGCACAGTGGGGAGGAAAGGGACTTGAGAGTGTTGATGTGTTTGAGACTGTGGGAGCATGGGAGGAACTAGGGTGGAGTACAGAAGGGGTTGGTGTATCTTCATGGTTCCACCTTTAACTGTTTAAATTATTTGGTTCATTTGAATAAAATTTCCCGAAGCAGGTAAAAATGCAGATTAATTTTTTTCCCAATTATTTGGACTCAATACTGTTTGTGGAGCAATTCATCTTTTCCCTACTAATTTAAAGGAAGGTTCACTGTAGAATTTCAAAATGCTACTTCATAAGACACACTGTCAAAGGAGAACAGTTCTCCCATGCAATCTCTTGCAACACTGGAAGTTTAGAGTAATGGAAAAGCTGAAAAGCAGACACAAAAATTCATTGTTGATAATCTTGGCTCTTCTTCTATGTAAATAAGGCCTCTCAGTTCTCTCCATAGGAAGAACTAAAGAGTTCTGTTTAACCCTTTTAATTTGATGCTAAATTTGTTTTACTCTAATGGCACAGTTAACTCTCATTTAGTGGTACCAGTTACGAGTAATATTAGCAGAAGGAAATAAAATCAGTGCACAGTGTGCCCATTTGCATTAAGGCCTTGGAAAACCCAGTAGGGAACAAACCCAGGGATGGAAGAAGCAGAGGCAAGGTGGCAGGCAGGGAGCTATTCTAGGGGTGCTCACCGTGTGTCTGTTCTTAGGGCTCTCTAGGAAATGTTTTGAGCTGCACTTGTGTGCCGCAAGCACTCTTGGTGATCAGCCCAGATTAGATTTGACTTCTACTTTTAGTGCCACTCACAAAGGCTACATCAAATTTCCTAAATTTTTTCTTTTAATTAGCGTATTTTAACATTCTTCAGTTTCATCAACATTTGTAGAAAGGGTGAGGGCCAAATAAATACTCTGATGGCATGGCCTTTTTTATTTTCTGCTTGAGAGACATGTTTGTTTCCCCTCCTTTTTCCTTTTAATCTCCCTGTCTCCCTGACACACCTGCTTCTGAACTCCATCCTCCTCTCTCCTGCTGTGACAGTTCACTCGTGCTTCACGGTACCTAAGGCGCTTTCAACTCTTATTTTCCACCAACTGTCAGTTGCAAAATAAGGTTGCTTTGTTTGGAAGGGAAAGGGTAGAATCCTTTCTGAATGTCTTCTTTCCCTTTGAAGCAGGAGCACTTCAGAGACAATTGAACTGCTTTTAGGTTTTTGTTACCACCCAGCTTTTTCTTCTGATAGATCCTGCCGTGAACACAGTTCTGTTGATAACATCGATTTGTTGCTATGGAAATAGTGGTAATGTCACCGATTCAGCCCAGTGACTTTACTTCAGGTTCACGCAGGAGAAATGGGCAAGGCTTTAGGGGACAACCTCATTAAAACCGAAAGCCATCAATTATAAGCAGGTGAAAGGTAAATGGAGCCAACCTTTTAGGTAATGAAAACAAAAGTGAACCGCTAGCACTTTCGCTGCATGCAATCAAGTGCCCCAGCATGAATTCTGACCCAGGAGAGTCTTTGACAAAAATCACAAATTTACACTTTCTCAGAATATTTCTTCTGCTTAAGTTTTAATCTCTTAATGCAAATTATTGGCACTAAAATGGTCTTTCCCTTTTGATCTTCAGGACACGGACAGCAGCCAGTAGTTCCTCCTCCTGTCTCAGCAGCCAGTCCACCAACCAGCAGGCCCCAGCAACAGAATGGGAGCCCAGGAGTGGGTAAGGCTGCCACCCAAGGATGCGTGCTGATTGCGTGCGGCAGGCTTTTGAGTGATGGTTTGAAATTTAATCTGGGACTAAAGGGAGTTTTCACAATGCCACACATGACAGTTGCTTCTTGCAAAGAATAATTCCAGTTTTCATTGTAACGTGTGTGATTGAAAAAAATGATTAAAGACAGTCTTTTAAAGATACTTAATATGCTTTTCTTTAAAAAAAATCAGAATGATACACTATTCTCTGTTAATAATTTATCTGGTAGTTTCTCACTTAACGTCCTCTTGACTATGTGAATTGCATAACTTTTAAATTCTCGCCTTTTAACTCTCTAGGATCCACTCGCTCATTTGGTTTGTCTCTCTCCAGGTTTCCCATTTGGGGCTCTTGGGAGTATTTATCTTAGCTTGAAGACAGTATCATTTATGTTGGTCATAGGTCTTGCTTCTGTCTCATGGATGAGAAATAGTTTTTTGTTTCTGACTTTCTCTTCAGCAGGTCCTGAGAGACTATAATGGAATCACTTTGTTTACTCTCTGGCCTCTCCTTTAGGAACCCCTTCGTGTGTGATGCCACCAGTGAAAATTATGATTTGTAGAATTTGGTTGGAATTTATTTTTAGAGTTTTTTTTTCTGTCACAGCTTCACACACACTTCCTCCCCTCCCCTCCCCTCAACGATTAGTTTCTATTCCTCAGTGCTAAGGTTCTAAAAAAAAAAGCAGGGTTAAGACATCACTAGCATTTCTGTGAAACTTTCAGGAGGTATGTCCTTTTCCCCACTGGTCAGCCTTTGATGTTTTTATCTGCCTTGTAATAGCTCTCTTCCAGCCATCTCCCTTTACAAGTGGATCTGTTTATATATAACGCTCCAATTATGTACTGTTGGAGGGAGGTGAGGAAATAGATTATCTAAAATGGTAAGTACCCCCAAAATACTCACTTTCTTAGGCTGAAATACAAATAGTATGTTATTCTTCTCCCCACTCTCTGACCCCCGACAGATTTATCCTTGTGTCTGTCTTTGGCTAATACTGAGATCCATTAAAAAATAAATAAATAAGTTAACGTTCCCTAAACACGTAACTGGATGCTGAAAGGAAAAGGACTGGAAGTGTATTGAGGGGGAACGGCCAGCATGCAAACTGGATGTGTATGTGTTTTTATAATTGTATATTGCATACAAGATCGATATTCTGTACATACACATAAGATATTCTACAGACAGTGTGTGCTTCCTTGAGTTACCTTGAGGTGACTGTTAGTGCTGTGTGTGTAAGTCGTCTCTTGACTCCTGAGTTAGAAAATTTTAAGATCTGGGACAGTTTATGTCTATTTTTTACCGAGTGCTATAAGTACCCAGAATAGTGTGGTGCTTGCTGTAGAAACTCAGTAAATAAATTCTGAATAATGGAAGACACGCGTTTCTACCCGGATGCCATGTTGAAGAAATATTTTGGTATAGAAGATATTAAATCATTGGACTAAATTATTGCTTCTGAACTTGGAGGTTGCATCGTAATAGAAACACCGTGCATGTAAAGGCCTTCTTCTGCTTGTAGGTGTTACATAATGACACATTCTTCCCAAGTGCAAGGCAGCTGCGTAGGCTTGGATGAAAAGGAGGCAAGAAGGGGCCACGATAGCCAGTCCCCCCGACCCCTGTTCATCTTAAACAGAAGGCTGATTCGTTGCCCTTTGCTCCCAATTAAACCCAATCCCATAAACTTCATTCTAGATGATCTGTTCCTGTAAGACCAGTTGAGAGCTGGGAGTTTTCTGGGGGTGTTTTGAGGAGATTTGTTTGTAATAGGTACTCTTCACCTCAGATGGTTCCCCCACTGTGTCCCTTAATTCCCAGCCCTTCCTTCTTGCTTTCTCTTATGCAGCCAGTGGCTTGTCTTCACTTCTCAGTCAAGGTTATTTTCTTTCTCCAACCTATTATCTTGCCTACTGATACAAGGGAAAAGTTTAAAGATTCATCTCTGAAATAGCAGAGTCTGGATTCATTACCTAATTATCTCAACCTCAGGATGTAAGTCAGCAGATTCAGTCCTGAACATCTGTACACCCAGCCTTCATTTTAGACCTCACTCTAGTCTCCCGTTTCAGTCTCTGTTTGATTTCCAGATCTCTTGATTATTTAAAAGGAAAACCTTGGCTTCTCATTTTATATGATGTCACTAGTAAATTAAGAGTTCTTACAAAACTTACCATAAAATTTAAATAAAATAATGATTGTCCTTCTTTGTATTTGATTTTAAAGCTTCCACTGCATCTAAAGCTTTTGGTGCCTCAAAGACATTTGGAAAAGCTGGCGGTACCAGCCAAGTGAACAGCTCTGGGGGAACACAGGCCAAAGTGGTACCCATTGCCAGCCTCACCCCATACCAATCCAAGTGAGTTATTTGATAGAGTACGTTTAGAAGGAACTTGGGAGTATAAGAGGTTGTTATGGGCTCTTGAGTTACTCATATGTGAACTTCAGGGTTACCATGCATAAAATAGGTTTCCTCCGTTTTTTTTTTTTCCAGAAGGGTTACAAATTGTGGCAACCTTTAACTATTTCATAATGAAATAATGGCAGAAAGAGCAATCAGCCATAGCCTATGGAACTTCATTCATTTTAAAAGAATTTGAAAATTAAAAGATTTAATGTTTTAAGGGGGCTTCCCAGGTGGCTCAGCTGTGAAGACGCCGAGTGCCAGTGCAGGAGACGACAGGCGTGCGTACAATCCCTGGGTCGGGAAGATCCCCTGGAGAAGGAAATGGCAACCCACTCCAGTATCCTTGCCTGGGAAATCTCATGGACAGAGGAGCCTGGCGAGCTACAGTCCATGGGGTTGCAAAGAGTCAGATACGATTTAGTGGCTAAACAGCAACAACAGAGTTTTAAGAACCAGTTGATAGTCTGATGAGTAAAAATAAATCTTTGTTCTAATTCAGAAGGCATTTCATCTTCTCATCAAATAAATAGATGACTTTCAGTCCAAAAATTATTACTACCATTTGGTTGGCTTAAAAGAATATGTGTATACTGGAGCCTGTTATACAGAGTGAAGTAGGCCGGAAAGAAAAACACCAGTACGGTATACTAACACATAGATATGGAATTTAGGAAGATGGTAACGATAACCCTATATGCGAGACAGAAAAAGAGACACAGATGTATAGAACAGTCTTTTGGACTCTGGGAGAAGGCGAGGGTGGGATGATCTGAGAGAATAGCATTGAAACATGTATGTTACCATATGTGAAACAGATCACCAGTCCAGGTTTGATGCATGAGACAGGGTGCTCAGGGCCGGTGCACTGGGATGACCCAGAGGGATGGGATGGGGAGGGAGGTGGGAGGGAGTTCAGGATGGGGAGCACAAGTAAACCCATGGCTGATTCATGTCAATGTATGGCAAGAACCACTACAGTATTGTAAAGTAATTAGCCTCCAACTAAAGTAAATAAATTTTTTAAAAAAAGAATGTGTTTGTGTCAACTGTATTCATATACACTGAACAGATACTTCTTTTATATGATTCCTTTCATTAAAAATTTTAGCAGTTGAAAATTAGTGCTCTTCTCGAAATTCTTTCAGATATTATTTACTTATTTATTCTTCAGTTGTTGGCAATGTGAGGAAGGGCTGTTCCCCTGTGAAATGATGAGTAGGGTAGCTAATGTGTCCAGTAGCTACACGTGGGATGGGCACCAGGATTGGATATCAGACCTTGCGCCCCCCCCTTTCTAATGGCTTCTGTCTAAAATCATAGTGCTTGAGAGTGTTTTCTTTTGGTGGCTTAACCAATACCATATTCCATACCCTTGTGTTTACATTCCATGTGCGCTGGACGTGAGACAGAAGTTTGACATCAGTTATATCAGTTCCTATAATTGAAAATAGCGGCAAAATATAATTGCTGGTATTACTGCATTTTCTAGCTTAGAACCTTTCATTAAGGGGATAGTGTTGCCTTGGTGATGCCTTTTGGAGAAGAGAAAGCGTTTATAAATTTACTTATTTGACAGGAGAATGAGTCAGTGTTAAATCACCTTGTGTGTTTTACTATTTGCTTATTCTATAAACTGTCAAACCTGGATGTCATCCTGGGGTTTTAATTAGCTGGATTAAAATACAGCTTCCCCTGGAAAATAGAATATGCATAAGGTAAGAAAGCCTCTAAGAAGATAATAGGGAGGGAACATTTCAGATCTTTCCCAAGTAAGACTCCCGACACTAAGATTATCCGTTTTTTATTTTTAGGTGGACTATCTGTGCTCGTGTCACCAACAAAAGTCAGATCCGCACCTGGAGCAACTCCCGAGGGGAAGGGAAGCTTTTCTCCATAGAACTGGTTGACGAGAGTGTGAGTATCTGTCAGGTGGGGAAAGAAGAGTCCTCAGCTCTGGGAAACAGAGGGCTTACCTCTGTGCAGGCCCATGAGGTGAGAGATAACAGTAGGCCAAGAAGAAACATGCTTCTTGCTGCTGTTTTTCTTCTCTTGTAACCTTCTGATGCCGTCTGTGGGCACAGGGTTCAGTCATAAGTAAAACCCTTGGTCTCAGGCGGAAGCATTTATAGCAGTTGACATTAGTTTTCTAAATGTGAGTAGCCTCACAGGCAGGAGAAATCAGAGACATTGTCTGACTTGCCAGGAGGCTTAGTCAAAGCCCCAAGAGGTGATGTCTCCTTGGGAGCCGCATGGAGCCCTGGGCCACAACAGAAGGCACGTGGCAGCCTTGACAAGTGATAAGTGGTTGGTTTTGCAAGAGATGCATTCTGGCAGTGCAGACTTCTGTGCTTTATGTAAACGAAACCAAACCACGATGGAGAGATGAAAAATCCAAGTAGTGGCATCTCAACAAGCGTCTTGTCATGCTATATCTCTGTCCATTCTTTTTACTTATAATCCCTAGTATATACTTCAGGCATTCTTTTCAAATGGCTGTATATTTCCTATTTGTTCAAACCTCTAAGGGGGCAGAAAAAAATAGTTGGTTTGTTTTTTTATTTGTTTCTGTGTTTTTTTTTTGAAGATGGGATAATACCGCCAATGTATTGACTGTGTCAGAATCCAACTTTTTTAAACCAAATTATTGGTCTCATCTGTCAGTTGGCTAAAAATTCAGCTGTTAATTTAAGTTTCTTCTCCATCTGTAGCATTTTGACTGACAGGAAAGTACAAGTGAAAATCCAATCACGAGCAACCTGAAAGTATGATTTATTTTAACATTTTTGGCAATGACTCTCGAGTATGAAGTAATTCCTTGATGGGTGCAAATGCGAGGGAAGCTGGTGAATCACGGCGGCCCAACACACTTCCCCGGGGGCTTCAGTAATGTCACTCATGTTCAAAATACATTTTTTTTTAAGGTTTCTAACTTGAGGTTTAATGAGGGACAGTAATGGGGATCAGCTAGTTAAACCTGGGTTGTTTCTTTGGAGTTGATAACTTGAACGTGTGACTGTGAACTATGTGTCTTCTGTGTTGACTGTGCTAGTTTCAAAGATGTCATCTTGACACCAGAGTGTCCTATTTTTCACTGGTAGAACTGGAGCTCCATAGTTCTAACCTGCTCTCTCTCACACACTTCTGCAGGGTGAAATCAGAGCGACTGCTTTCAATGAGCAAGCGGACAAGTTTTTCCCCCTTATTGACGTGAACAAGGTACGGCAGCGTGGCGTCTAGATCAGAAACGGCCGAGTGCTGGGGTGGGGACGGTGAAGGCTTTTTAGACCCGATTTGATGGCACATCCCACGTTCCATGGCGTGGCTTCTTTTGTAGGTCTATTACTTCTCTAAAGGCACCCTGAAGATCGCCAACAAACAATTCACAGCCGTCAAAAACGACTACGAGATGACCTTCAACAATGAGACTTCTGTCATGCCCTGTGAAGACGGTCGTCACTTACCCACAGTTCAGTTTGATTTCACGGGGATTGGCGACCTGGAGAGCAAATCTAAAGACTCACTTGTGGGTAAGTCTGTGATGAGAGCCAAGGGTGGTCGTCGTCGGTCTCGCTTGCACCGCACATGGGGGCGGCGTGAGGCGAGTGCTCGCCGCTTCACTTTCGGTTGTGCTGTCACGAGAGCCTCGCCATCTTTTTAGTTTTGTTTGTTTGTTTTTGGCTGTGCTGATCCTCGTTGCTGCGCAGGCTTCTCTCATTGCAGAGCGTGAGGGCTACTCTCTGGTCGCCACGAGTGGGCTTCTCATTCACTGCAGGGGCTTCTTGCTGCAGAGCACGGGCCCTAGGGCACGCGGGCTTCAGTGGTCGGCGGCTCCCAGGCTCTAGAGCACAGACTCTGTAGTTGTGGCGCACAGGCTCAGTTGCTCTGCAGCGTGTGGGATCTTCCCAGACCAGGGATCGAACCCATGTCTCCTGCATTGGCAGATGGATTCTTTACCCCTGAGCCACCAGGGAAGCCCTTGACCATTTCTTACTAAAACGCCGTGCTTGTGTCTTAGACATAATCGGGATCTGCAAGAACTACGAAGATGTCACAAAAATCACAGTGAAGTCTAACAACAGAGAAGTCTCGAAGAGAAATATCTATCTGATGGACATGTCAGGGAAGGTGGTGAACGCTACCCTGTGGGGAGACGATGTAAGTGCTCGCATTGAGTGGCGGGAGTGTGTGCAGAAAGATGGGGACACGAAGAGCTTCCTGGGTGGTCTTGCCTCAGGAGCTGTGGGGCGTTGGCCATGTCAGCTGGGTAGACCCTTCCTCTTGAAGGTTTGGGCTCTCTGGGGAATATTTGAAAGCCTTTGTGATTTACTTCTGTGAGATTTGCTGTGATTTCGGTTTTACATAGTGAAATTTGCTCTTTCCTCTAACTCTCGGTTAGTTTTGATGCATCTCTGAGCAGATTCTTGTGTGTGAGGTTATCTTGTATTGAGTCCATGTAGCATTTATTACATTCACTGTTCTATTGGCTGTTTTCTTTGTTTTTTATAAAAAAAACTTTGTGTTCTTCCTGCCATTGACACTTGTTTGTTTGTTGTTTCTGTTGTTATACAGGCTGATAAATTTGATGGTTCTAGACAACCTGTGATGGCCATCAAAGGAGCCAGAGTTTCTGATTTTGGTGGACGGAGCCTCTCTGTACTATCTTCAAGCACCATCATTGTGAACCCTGACATCCCAGAGGCCTATAAGCTTCGTGGATGGTAGGTTTTTATGGGGCTCAACACAGGGGCTATTTGAACTTGGGCTTGGAGAAGAACTGGTTCTTTTGGTTCCTACAATCAGCATGTGATCTGTCTGCCAAGCAGAGGGCTCTGTTACTAAATGGAGCAGTTCCTATATTTCTTGGAGGCATTACGCCTTCTGAGAGGATGGCTCTAAAGGCCTTAAACTGACAAACCTGTAATCCCACAGCAAACCTGGAGAGTCACAGGGAGCAATTAGGACAGGAACGCTGCCCGCCGACCTTGATCCTGCGAAGCAGGTGAAGACGGGCTGGAGCAGCTTTGTGCTAGAGCTCCGTGAGCGGAGGTGTCTTTCATTTCACGGCTCAAAGCCGTGGGTCTCTGTGGGTGGAGGCGGGTGGGGGCTAGGCATTCTTGTTCCATCTAGACTCCGGTGCCGATTGCATCTTCTAGTGTGTATTCACCAGACTCTGATCGAGTGCGGTGGGCACAATGGGCTTTTGTGGGCAGTATGTTGCTATTCACAAAGCACTTGGGATGAGGAGAACCTACTAAAATCTCCTCGTTGTGTCTAGCTATTTAGGGTGTTAAAACTCTGCCTCAATAGAGCACTTCAAACTGAAACGTGGTATGCAGGCATTGATGTGGTCAGGGGAAAAAAGCCCTGGAACTCGCTTGAGCTTATAAGCTACAGGGTGGGAGTAGGTGGGTGTTGATTTCCAACCATGTCTTAGGGTTTGAGTGACTAGAGAGTTGGCTTGTATGACATACTCCCCACTTTTCTTTGAGCTTAATGTGAACCAGTAGCACTCCTATCTGAATACTTTCATGACATGTCTAAGGCTTCCCTGGTGGCTCTGTCGGTAAAGAATCTGCCTGCGATGCAGGAGACCTGGGTTTGATCCCTGGAAAAGGGAACGGCTACCCACTCCAGTATTCTTGCCTGGAGAATCCCGTGGGCAGCGGAGCCTGGCGGGCTGCAGTCCATGGGGTCACAAAGAGTCGGACACGACTGAGTGAGTGACTGACACACGGGACACATCTCCTGGCATGGCCATGTCGCTTAAGCCAGCCTTGTGCGTGTGGTCCATGTGGGTCCATGTTTAGCTTTTCTGGTAGCTGGCTTTGCATTATAGCGCAGGGCCCTTTCATTAACAAGCTGACCGGAAGGAACCACGGCTTTGGTTTGTCCTTGCTGCTTGATTTCCCATCAGGCTCTGGGGCACAACCACAGGTTAATTGCCCACATTAAGGTCTTCATAGTTTACTTGTCGATAACTATGATCCCAGTCAACATAAAAAGACATGGCTGTCCCTTGAGTAAGGCAGCTTGGTGTTGATCAGAAAGGAGCTGGGTGTGTCCGCCCCCCCAGGCACGGTCTGGAGGTGTCTAGATCTCTGTTGCAGTCCTGCGGAGTTTCGGCTGTAAGAAGGGCTGCCTCTCTCCCTGTTCTGTTCACTCCTGATGAGCTGTCTTTGGTGGCAAATGTCTCCTCAGAGTTTTTGAAACTGTAAACTTGCGTTGCTAGTCAAGGTGAAATAGGTTTACAGACCTTGCTGTGCCTCTGTGACAGATTTAGCCGCTTACCTGGCAGAACAAAAAGGCAATTGTCTGCAGCTTAGGGCAGCATCCGTTCTGTCCCACGCTCTCGGTTTACGGAGCCTTTTCTGTATGTGGTTACTTTTACTTACCCTCCTTTTGGGTGACATTGGTGTGTTTTCAATCTCAACCTGCCTCTTTCCTGACACAAGTGTGCTTCTGACACACTCCTCTCGGGGGTCCTTTCCTTCATGTTAGCTGATAATGTGATCAACTTTATAATAATTTAACAATTTAATTTCAAGTTTCATTCTGGCATAAGTAAAATCTCACTAAGAAGGTCAGTCTACAGGGAAACAGGTAAATACCTTCTAATAAATTACTTTCGATTGTATAATCTTTTGAAATTATACCAGTCTTAAAAGATCTGGGAACATTTTTGCTACCCCATTTAAATATGTCAACTGTCCCTTTCTGGCCTGGTACATTTCAGCGGTGAGAAAAATGCAGCTGCTGAGCAAGAATGAGCATCAGTAGCCCAAAGAACTATACCAGGGCTCTCCATTGTTGCTTGTTTTGTTGTTGACTTTCCAGGTTACTGTTTTTTTAGGCACTTGAGCCATCTGGCCAGTGTTGATAGCAAGGCTAATATAAGAAAAGGCTCTGTGGCAGTTTGGCACTGTCTTTCGTGACCACTGGGAGGCGTCAGAGCAATTGAGATTTAAAAGAGGCCACTCCGTTTCTTCAGTAGACTTGAGATACAATAAGGAAGAGGCCACCTTCAGCCCCACTTGGCCATGACCTGTGAACAGTTGGATGGGGAGCGAATAGCCTAACCCTGGCACATAGAAACAAGTATCACATTCAGTATGCATATGTAGGGCCTGTTATTCTTTGTTTTTCAGGTTTGACTCAGAAGGACAAGCCTTAGATGGCATTTCCATCTCTGATCTAAAGAGTGGAGGAGCAGGTGGGAGCAACACCAACTGGAAAACTTTATATGAGGTCAAGTCGGAGAACCTGGGCCAAGGTGACAAGGTATCTGCATTCCTAACTTTCTCCACAAAAGCATGTACAATGTGCGAGAGGATGAGTTTTCAGGTCCAGTTTCTGATAACCAGCTGTTAGACCTTAATCCAGAGCTGTGATTCTTACCTGGGCTGATGGCTAAGGATGCCAGCCAGAGTGAGGGAGCCATGCTTTCTAATAGGAGTATCTTATATCCCTCAGGTCAGTTGAGGCACAAAGATGCCCAGAGCTGTGACTTAGAGAGTTGTGTAGCTCTTGGAGGGACCTTAACGAAGCAGTAGTAATCAAGTTGCGCGTTAACATGAACCCCATTCAGGTCCATACTCCTTTTCTGGGATTGTTCCTGCAGACTGAAATGCCTGCAGACCAGAAAGGTAGCTTTCGCGATTACCGCTCACACTGAGCGTTAGTGAGTTTCAGCAGCAGGCATGGAGTGGATTGCGTGTACCCTCGCTGGGTATAGAAGACGAGCCTCTCGGGGGCTGAGCAGCCCTGGCACCCTCTGACAAGACGTGACTGGTACTTGACTGGAGTTGCAGCTTCCCTTTCAATGTTTGTGTTTGATGGCCCCCGCCCCCCATCTTGCTCTGAGTCTGTATTCTGTCCGCAATTCAAGATTTAAATCATTTATTTCTCCTTTATGCTCCCACAACCAGTAATTCCTGCTTTATTATTTTCATATTGTACAATATGGTTTTTATTCCTTACTGTCTCATTTCACAATACTTTCTTATCCATCATTGTCAATGACTGCAACTCATAATGCTGTTGCACAGTGTCCTGAGACTTAAATGTTGGACAGATCTATGTCACTCTGGGTTTTCTTGTCAACCAGTTTCTTTCTTAGACCTAAGGGTAGACAGTAGGTAACAAGGAATCGGGCCTAGAGAGTACCTATTCACACCCAAACTTTCAAGTCACACTTTGAATTGGCCCCTTACCTGGAAATACAGAAAAACCCTTCAGGCATTCTCCTGGAAGATTCCCCTTTAGTAGAGCAGGAGTCCCCAACTCCTGGGCTGCAGACCAGTACTGATCCACAGCTTGTTAGGAACCAGGCCACACAGCCGGAAATGGGCTGCTCCCTGTTGCTTGCATTGCTGCCTGAATCATCCTGTCTGTGGAAAAATAGTCTTCTACCAAAATGGTCCTGGGTGCTGAAAAGGTTGGGGACCGCTGCTCTAGAGCCTTTTAGAGTGAGGATTCATCTGGCCCTGAGTTCAGAGTACACCCAGAGGGAACTGCTCACCACCCTCCAAAATTATTCGTCCTGTACCCGTTCCATGACAGTTAAAAGGCAAAGCAAATAGCAGCAACAGAAAGCCTATGCTTGTAACTTGGTCCTTGCCACATTTACTTATCAGTGCTGTCTCCACTTTGAAGGCACTTGTTCAGTCTTTTTGCATTCTACTGAACTTGATGACTTAGACCGGGGGTCCACAAACAGGCCCACGGGCCATATCTAGCCTGCCGCCTATGGTAAGTGCAAATGCATTGAAACCAGCTGCCCGCTCTCATCTCTAGACTGTCTGTGGATGGTCTTGCACCCCAGCAGCAGGACGAGTTAGCTGCAACAGACTGTGACCTGATGGCTTGTAAAGCCTGAGATAGACGCTGTCTGGCTTTTTACAGAAAATGCTTGTTGACCAAAGACAAAGTTGAATCGAGATGCTCGAAATCGCTGCTATTGTTTTTAACACAGGAGGACTGGTTGAAGATAACTGTGCTAGAGTTCACTGTGTCACTCTGTATTTCCTGGTTCTGTCTTCGGAGGGGCAGAGGAACAGGAGCAACAAGATCAAGATCTCTTGAAGTCTTTTTCTTTCATGTAGTCTATTTCAGTTTTAATTAAATAGTTTAGTCTAGTTTAGAATTAAGGACTTCCCTGGTGGCTCAGACAGTAAAGAATCCACCTGCAATGCGAGAGACCTGGGTGCGATCCTTGAGTTGGGAAGATCTCCTGAAAGAGAGCATGACAACTCACTCCAGTATTCTTGCCTGGAGAATCCCCATGGACCAAGGAGCCTGGTGGGCTAGTCCATGGGGTCACAAAGAGTCAGACACCACTGAGTAACTAAGCACAGCACAGTTTAGAATTAACTTCTTTCTTATTAAGGAGTAATATGCTTTAGAACTTGGTTTGTTACCCTTCTGGATTTTGTAGTCAGTTCAAGTAACCTCTGAAACTATAGAATGAATTATCCCTTGTAATCACATTGTGAGAATATGCAAACGCTTACCCCTCATATGTCAGGGCAGATCCAGTCCTGAACTTTGGTCTGTGCTCTTTGCCTCATGCCACTGTCTTCTCCTGAAGCCTGACTATTTTAGCTCTGTGGCAACCGTGGTGTATCTTCGCAAAGAGAACTGTATGTACCAGGCCTGCCCAACTCAGGATTGTAACAAGAAAGTGATCGACCAGCAGAACGGATTGTACCGCTGCGAGAAGTGTGACAGTGAATTCCCCAATTTCAAGTACCGCATGATCCTGTCAGTAAGTAGAATGGGTGCATGAGGACCGCTCTGGTGTTTCTTGTCCCTGTGAAGCTCCCGGTACTGTGGAGACTGGCTTGTCTCTCAGTTCAGGCTTTCAGATTGTCTGGGGTGCACAGCACTGACTGAGAGCAGTCTTAGGGAGCACCTCCTGGTGACTGAAGGGTGTACAGTTTAAAATGCAGAAGACATTGGAGGCTCATTCAAAACCTTTAGTCCAAAGCCCCTTGCAGCTAGAGGGCCTCTGAGTCCAGTGTGCCCAGATCCTGCATCTGAAGGTGATTTTTGTTGGGCTGTATCTCCCCTGAGAACTGAAATCACACGTCCACACCATATCATGTTCCTGCTGTGATCTACACTTAACATTTTGAACTTCTCTCTTGGATGCTTTTTACATTCTTTGGAAAGAACATAGCTATTTGGTGGAATCGGCTCTTTTCCCTAGAAACTCTTGGAAGGAGTGGAGAAAGTCAATCTCCCAGTCTCCTTAGTGTGTCTTCCTTTTGTTATTTCTTTGGTGTAATGATGTGAAGTTGTGTTTTTTAGGTCAATATTGCCGATTTTCAAGAGAATCAGTGGGTCACATGTTTCCAGGAGTCTGCAGAGGCCATCCTTGGACAAAACACTGCGTATCTCGGGGAATTAAAAGAGAAGGTCGGCCATGTCCTGTATCATTACTGTAGTAGTTCCCATGCTGTGACTTACCTGTTTTTTGCTCTGATAATTGTTGGTCTATTGCTGGTGGGTGTTGTATAGCGTCTCTCACTGCTGACTGTGAGAGCTCATCTAATTCTAATTGTGTCCACCTCGGATGTGCTAACAATGAGGTGATGAAGTCATGTGTATAAAATTCTTTAAAACCAGCCCTTTCTAAGTAGAAGGCACTTTTTCCTCCTGTTTCTTTTTTTTTTTTTTCTTTTTTTTTTTTTTATTTTATTTTTTTTTTTATTTTTTTTTTATTATTATTATTTTTTTTTTTTAATTTTAAAATCTTTAATTCTTACATGTGTTCCCAAACATGAACCCCCCTCCCACCTCCCTCCCTTCCTCCTGTTTCTAAGAGTTGGTGTGCCTGCAGTCACTTGAGATCTGGAAGTATCTTCTGAAGTGAGCTGAAGTCCAGATACCTTTATTTTTTGAGTCTGTAATAATAAACTTTGAGTCCATTGTGGTCTCCCCATTATGGTTTATCCTGGGATGTTGACTAGTTCCCTGTGCTTTACAGTAGGACCTTGTTATCCGCCCATCCTATATGTGATGGCTTGTCTCTCCTAGCCCCAAGCTCCCAGTCCATCCCTCTCCACCCACTCCCCCACCCCCCGTGATAACCATGTCTTGAGTCTGTTTCTGAGTGTCTTGAGTTTGTTCCCTGTGTCTTGAGTCTGTTTCTGCCCCCTAGACAGGTTCATTTGCGTCATGTGTTAGATTCCACATGTAAATAGTGTTCTGTGGTATTTGTCTTTTTCTGACTTTGCTCAGTGTGATAATCTCTTGTTGTATCCGTGTTGCTGCAGATGGTATTATTTCATTCTGTTTTATGGCTGAGTAGTGTTCCCATGTGTATCCATACCACATCTTTATTCAATGTGCCTTTTTAAAGTAATAAACACTTCTCTGAAAAGTTGAGTCAAATCCTGGTTTAAATTCACGTATAAGGTATGTGCTTCTTTCAGATTGTCAGATATGTTCTTACAAAGTAACTTTCTTTCGTAAGGTCACTTTCTCCATTTAATTTTTATAAAAGAGTGTTTTCACATAGTAGTTTTGTTTAATTCAAGGACTAGATTACTAGTTATCCTAAAGTTAAGAAAGATGTTTGCTCAGATAAAACATACAAAGACCAATAAAAGCTATAGTTTCTGGGCCACACAAATTAGTATCTGTCTATAGATTTTTCTCCCCCATTGTCCTCCAAATCGGTTAGGATACTTGTAAAAGCCAGTAGCAAAAAAGGATTTGTCATTTGTTTTGGGGTGTGTGCGTGTGTGTTTTTTCTTTTCCTGTCTTCTGTTCATTTAGCTCTGCCCTTTTGTCTCTTTGAAATTGTCCATGAGCTCTCTGAAAATAATCCCAACAAGCCCTTTTACAGAAATAACTGGAATTGACTTTAAAGTATGATGGTATCTTTTATCTGTTTTGCCTGGTCCTCTATTTTCATATCAGCTTTTAAGGCTCGAGGCAGCCTTTCAGGATTTTTTATGGGCTTATTACATTTGACTGGTTTTACTGCCAGTGAATGAGGACATATAGGAACTCTCCCCTCAGGAATCATAATATTCTTGGAGTATGCGCTCCACGCTTTGACTAATCTTGAAAGAATGATGGCAGCTGGTACAATTTTCTGAAGGTTTAACACATTGTTTTATTTACATACCCAAAAGCCTGAGGACTCTGTGTGTGTGTGTGTGTGTGTGTGTGTGTGTAGTAACCTTTATATAAAGAGTTCTATATATAACAAAGCTATTTTCATGTTCCAAGTGGCTTGCAAATAATACTTGACTGATATGAACTATTAATTTTATTAAAAGTTCTTGTACATTTATTTTATGCATATTTGTGTAAAATGCTTTCTCTAATCCCTCCGTTTACCAGACTTTTTTTTTTAAATTCAGAAGCTTAATCAAATAGTATTTGAGAGGCCAGTAAGAGAGAACTGTGAATTTTAAACTTCTTCCCTAACTTTTGCCCACTTCTCCTGTCTTCTTGACTTACTACATCTGTAAATCCAGAGGCTGAAATAATGTATATATGACAACTTGAACTTTTTTCCTGAGTCCTCGTCCATTCTTAATTTCTTCTGAAGATTCTGAGCCTCAGATCTATCCCATCACAGATTTTGAAAGTTTAGAAATGTGTTTAAGAGTGTTTCCGTTTTTTTCTATTGTGATAAAATATACATAAAATTTACCATTGTGAGTGAGTGCGTGAAAGTCGCTTAGTCATGTCCGACTCTTTTGCGACCCCATGGACTATACCAGTGAACCAGTGAAGTTGCTCAGTCATGTCTGACTCTTTGCAATCCCATGGACTATAGCCTACCAGTCTCCTCCATCCACGGAATTTTCCAGGCAAAAGTACTGGAGTGGGTTGCCATTTCCTTCTCCGCTGGATCTTCCCGACCCAGGGATTGAACCCAGGGAAGCCGCATGGACTATACAGCCCATGGCATTCTCCAGGCCAGAATATGAAGTGGGCAGCCTTTCCCTTTTCCAGAGAATCTTCCCAACCCACGGATTGAACCCAGGTCTCCTCCATTGCAGGTGGCTTTACCAGCTGAGCCACCAGGGAAGCCCACGTGTATAAGTTCACCGGCATTAAAATACCTTCATATTGTTGTGCAGCTGCCACCATCATCCAGCTGTAGAACTTTTTCATCCTCCTCAGCTGAAACCCTGTACCCATCAAACACTAACTGTCTGTTGCCCCTGGCAGCCATCATTCCACTTTCTGTCTGTATGAAATTGAGTACTCTAGGTAGAATATTTTAATTTTTAATAAAATTCTACCTAAACAGTTTTATGCGATGAAATGTCACCTGTATATTAGTCATTCCTAAGAAATTTCAAGCCACTGGGAGGTGATCATTTTCTCAGAGATTTTCCTCCAAGTCTTTTAAAAAACCGTATAGATAATTTCAGGTGGTCTGGTAGTTTCCATGCCGACAGTTTTACGTTTTGTTTCTGCAGAACGAGCAAGCATTTGAGGAAGTTTTCCAGAATGCCAACTTTCGATCTTTTACGTTCAGGATCAGGGTCAAACTGGAGACCTACAATGTAAGTAGCGTCACCCGCGGTGCGTGAGGGTAGCAGCATAGAACTGCTGTCTGTCACCCACAACCCCACTACAGTGTTAGCTGTCAGTTCCTCGCTTACTGTGTTCCAGACCCAACTCATAACACCCTGCATGTATTAACTCACTGAGTCACACCAACACTAGGGTGCTGTTACCATCTCTGTTTTCAGATGAGCAAACAGACCAAGAGAGAGGTTAGGGGTCTTGTCCAGTATTAACATCCAAGGAAAACATGCTGTGTGGCCTTTTCAGTTAAAACCTGGGGGATTTTGGTTTGTGTCCTGACAGACACAAACCCCATCTTCCCCATGGTTTGGGTTCTAAAGTCAGTATATGAGAGAAAGACCACATGTGGTTAACATTACCTTGAAAATTCCTTTAATTGCTCATAACATCATACAATTGTAAAATCATGAAAAAACAGCCTTTATTGAGTGCTTACTATCTGCCAGATACTGTTCCCCACCCTTTGCATACTCTGTCTCCATTCATCCTAGCAGTAACCCTGTGTGAAGGAACTATTGTTGCCTGCGTTTTGCCAGTGAAAAGCTGTAGTTATGGAGAATTGAGTAACTTGCCTAAATTCATACGCTATCAAGTGGCAGAGCTGATAATTGCATGTAGGCAGTCCAGCCTCAGAGCTCTACACATGCTTAGAAATCTGACTGGGTTTTGTAGGTACAGAGCTGGAGTGTGCAGGCCCTGAGCTGGCCTCACCCCAGTCTGTCTCTGAAGGCACTGTCCAACCTGGTGAACAGGCGACAGGAGAATTCAGAAAACCTTGCTTGTTTCAGGATTTGCTTGCTCTGCTTTCTTGTCAGGCCTGAACCCTAATACCTGCTAACAGCTGTGTCTGGTTTTGTGAGCATTAAATGAGCCTCTCGATGTCAGCAGTGTGGTGTCAGGGTGGGGTGGGGATGGTCGAGGGGGAGGGGTGGAAGGGTCACTGGTCCCCGTGTGGCGTGGGCAGGGGTGGTGAAGGGCAGCGAGGTCGCCTCTCACGGAGCTGAGACAGGCCACGGCAGGCTTCACCCTCTGCTGCGAGCACGGCTGCTCTCCCACCGCCCGCTCACAGAGCCCGTGGCGTAGCTGTAGCAAGCCACTGTCTTCTAGGCTCCCGTTTCTGGCTCTGTAAAGAGAACAGATTGGACTTGAAGAGCCCGCTACGGTCTGTCACACTTGGAGTCCAGGTTTCCGAGTGTCTGGGACCATGAGGAACCGGTGCAGGGCCTTTGCCCCGGCGCTCATCAGCACGGCTCCTTTACTGGGCTCTCAGGACTCTGAACCACCAGCGTGTGTTCGTGCTTTCTGCTGTTGGGATCACTGAAACCAGGAGCATGGCCACAGGCATTTCTTCGATCACAAATCGTTCTTCTCTTTTCAAAGGATGAGTCTCGGATTAAGGCCACGGTGGTGGATGTGAAGCCTGTGGACTACAAAGAATATGGCAGAAGGCTGGTCATGAACATCAGGAGGAACGCGGCGATGTGAGAGGATCCTGCCGATGGGGCAGGAGCTTGTGGATAGAGGGCTGAAGTGAATCCCCCACCCCACCCCCAGCCTCCACCCGCACCACCATCCCCGCCCCGACTGACAGCAGTGCAGAGCACCCCTCTACCACGGACTAAGCCATCGCCTCTCGTCACACCTGGGAACCCACTGACAGCAAAGGGAAATACACTCGCAGGGCTGTGGTGTAAACCGTGTCAGACCTCGGGGTCAGCTGCACGGACCGTAGTGCCACTCACTCCTTGTCCTTAGGCTTTTGTCAGTTTTACTAAGATCTCGTTATTTTCAACCAGAAATTATGTCACAGGAAATTGACCCTCAATCTGTAGACAGTGAACTAAATTATATAGGCAGGGTTCCCGCTTCTCCAGTGGCAACATCTTCTCAGCTCGGGCCCCTTGCCAAGGGAGTGCTGAGAAGTGGTTTTGTGGAGGAACTTGAGTGTTTTAGGAAGCCTGTCTTCCTTGATTTCAAAGGCTCCCTTTCTAGAGGGGCCACACAGTTGTTAATGCCTGGAATGGCAATAGGGTAGAATTATTAATCAAAGTCATATCTTTTATATCTGAAGAATATCCTTCCTTCAGGGTTTAATAGACTGAGTCAGATGGGTCTGATATTAATCAAAATGGTCTCTTCTGAGGAAGGCTGATAAGCATTGACTTGCTGTCCCCTAGAGACATCCCAGCAACTACAAAGCACTGCTTTCGTCTCCCCTTCAATTAATGTTGCATTTCTGTTGGTACGCCTTTTCTACCTGTACGTATTTCTTGCATTTGTATGTTTTCTTTTCTTGATTAAAGCTGTATTAAATAGAAGGGATTCTGAAGGGAGAAGCCCTTTGTTGCCATTGCCTTGTTTAATAAACAGTTTATTCTCTGCTTATGAATCCCACTTTCTTTGAATGCAAAGGGTTCTTGTAACTGGAAAGCAATTAATTAGCCTTCATAATAAATGTTCACTTGGGGGAGATGTTAACTCATTACAAACTCGAAGATTAGTCCAAAGCATAGAGATCATTCTTCCTAATGTCTGCAACCTTGAAATGCATCTTTAAAAGAATGAAAACACCAAAAACAAAAAGCCATTGTGCCCCGGAATGCTGATGATCCGGCACTTTGGGATTTTATTGATGTTTACACAGCGGTCTTAACACCAACCAGGCTTTGAAATGTGAACAGACAGTGAGCTGGTAAGAAAACAGTAATTATGCTACTGGGCTTTTCAGTCGGCAAGAACATGCTTGCTCTGTGTGTTCCTAATCATATTAATTATCTGTCCGGTCGCTGCAGCCCCTCATTTGGCGTTTGCAGCACACCTCTTTCCAAGTATCCAGGCAGCATTGCAGTCTTCCTGTGGTGCCGGGCCCTGGTTTTTAATCTGGGTGAGCGCGGCACATGGAGGCCCTTGCTAGGCCGGGGGCGTGAGCACGTCCTACCTGTGTCATGCTTAGCCTTCCTCTGCCGGGAGGAACCAGCTGGCGTCAGGCAGGATGGCTTCCATGGCTCAGAACCTAGGATGGCCTTCTCTCAGGCCCTCTAATTGTCTGGACACGGTCTAGTCTCAGAAGATAGCCACCGGGCTGCACTCGATTCTCCGACCAAGGCCTCGGCGATTTTTTACGGAAGCTCCTTTCTGTCTGACCTTGCTCGCAAAGTGCTGACTAGAAAATTACAGTCTTCAGTGCTATGGTGGATTGACAAATTGTGGGTTGGAAGTGGCAATCTAGCTTTCAGCCTGGTAACCAGTCTTTTATATCTACCGCTCCCAGCATCCCCACCTCTCCCCATCACGGCTCCCACCCCGCGAAGAGCACTGACCGGCAGCGTGACCCCAGCGCCTCTCCCGGAACATGGTACCAGCTGCCATGCGTTCTCCATGACCATGAGGTGACACCAGCACGTCTCTGCGGATGTGCTTAGAAGCCCACAGAGGGATGCTCTGAGATGGGGCGGCTCCCTCGAGGGGGCATGTAGAGCAGATTCCCCACTAAAAAGCAGATCACCGGCAGAGGAGCATCAGAAATTGGCTCCACTGTTAGGCTTTTAAGAGCCTCAGGTCCCTGAGGGTCACCTAAATAGATTCTGGCCCACAGTTCTTAGAATTCTCTTGGAGATAGTTTAACCTCGAAAGGCTGTTCATGTTCTATTTCTCATCTTTCACTTAGAGATCAATGTTTATTTTGTGTACACCATGACATCAGCGTTAGACAATTAGGGAAAAATCTAATCATTTCGTCTTTGTTTTAAATGGCTCTTGGATCCCTTCCAGTCTCATTGTGATGGAGGCAGTGGGGGAGAAAGGGTAATAATCTGATTTCTGTCCATATTTTCTGTGTTTTACGCTTTCCATTAAGGCCTTAGTAATCTCTGGTGTGCTCATTCTGACTTTTTGAACTTCAGGATCAAAAACTTCCCCTCCCCCACATCTTTTCCTGAGTGGCCCATCTTCGAAAAGTATAAATAATATCGATTATGGCGTTTAATACCCTGATGAAACCCATAGTTATTGACTACGTAATTAATACACTGTCTAAAAGTGAAGTTTGGTAGCCCAGTGTATAAAGGTTTAGATATTGACTTGTGTTTCTTTGGCAATATGCCTTCTCAGATTTTATTTATAGAAAATGAAACTGGTTGTTCAGTCTCTTCTTGTCACTTGTTAGAAACCCACTACTCCTCCTCTAGTAAATTGATTATTTCCTTATCGCAAAGGGGATATCCCCCCCACCCCCCAGGGCTCCCTCCCACCCTCTTTTATGTGGTTTGTTAGCTCTTGGTTTTATAATCCACTCTGCTGGTAGAGCTATGGCTTTCAGAAACACTTCTGGGAATAATCTTTTTTTTTTTCTTTCCCTCTCAAAAAAAACTTCAGATGTTTAATTTTCATTGTTTTGAAAAAGAAGCCAACTGAGTATGTTTTATTATTAAGCTGATAAGTATTGTTAATGTCAATAAAAAAAAGGATGGGTACTATCTGGACCATTGATCATTTCTTAACTCAAGTAATCCATGTTCATTGTAGAAAAAATAACCTGCAGACAAGAAAAAACAAAATTGTCCTTAATCCCGCCTGTCAGCAAAAATTGCTTATATAGCTGACTACTTTTCTCTCTGCTTTTATGTGTGTAATTATAGTTTTAACTTAAAAATGGGATTATATTATGCATATTATTCTGTAACACTTTGCTCCTAGCACTAAAGAATGGACCTCTTTCCTGTTTCAATAAAAAGAGATCTGCATTGCTTTTTTGTAAATCTGCATGATTTTAATTGGCATTTGGCCATGTGTTTGCATGGGTAAGTTTATTGAGCCAGTTCTACTGGATGTGCATACTTTCAACTTCTAAAGTTTTATTTCTATTTAGACCTAATTGGCATATAATAGGAGAAGGCAATGGCACCCCACTCCAGTACTCTTGCCTGGAAAATCCCATGGACGGAGGAGCCTGGTAGGCTGAGTCCATGGGATCGCTAGGAGTCGAATACGACTGAGCGACTTCACTTTCACTTTTCACTTTCATGCATTGGAGAAGGAAATGGCAACCCACTCCAGTGTTCTTGCCTGGAGAATCCCAGGGACAGGGGAGCCTGGTGGGCTGCCGTCTATGGGGTCGCACAGAGTTGGACGCGACTGAAGCGACTTAGCGGCAGCATATAACATTGCATGAATTTTCTTTTTTTTTTACTGCATTGGGTCCTCGTTGCGGCGCACCGGCTTTTTCTACTTGTGTTGGGGCATGTAGGATCTTAGTTCCCCAACCTGGGATTGAACTCACATCTCCTGCATTGAAAGGCAAACTCTGAACCACTAGACCACCAGGGAAGTCCATTAGTTTTAGGTATACACATACTTTCTAATTGTATTTTTTTAAACTCAGCTTTTGACCTTTCGATGGGCAGGAACATTCTCCTTTGCTCCAGCGTGAAACCGTGTGCCTCTCTACTTGTTCTGTACATTTCTCTGATTGTGCTTTCTTTGCCTTAGTTCAGTAAGGGCTCCTCTGATCCTGTATACCATCAAGAGCTGGCAGGTGGTTCGAGCAGGCACTAGAATCCTCTGGAGCAAAAGCGGGTGGTTGACTTGGGAGGAGAGGGCTGGAGCCTTGGTGGCTTCTTCCTACCTACCACATGGACGTGGTGGTGGCCAAGAAGAGGCCTGAATCCTCTTGTTTTCAATGAGAAATGCCCTTTTGAGAACACATCTGATTTGCTTTATAAATCAACCTGATTAAAAAAAAATTTTTTTTGACCACACTGTATGGCATGTGGGATCCTAGTTCCCCAACCAGGGATTGAGCCTGTGCCCTTTGCCTTGAAAGCTCAGACTCTTAACCACTGGCCCACCGGAGAAGTCCCAAATTAACCTGCTTTTTATCTAAAGCTAATAATGAATGATTATTAAAATCTTTTCATTATATTTGCGATGGCAGTTTTGAGTCATTGAGAAAAGTACATAGCACCTGTCTTCACTGACCACCTGTGCCATTTTCTCCCTCTAGGTGACTTTTTTTTTTTGGCCATACTGCATGGCTTGTGGCATCCTACTTCCCTGACCAGCGACTGAACCCATGCCCTCAGCAGTGAAATCATGGAGTACTAACCACTGGACCACCAGGGAATGCCCCTAGGTGACTACATCAAAATACCTTGTCCCCAAGAACTGCAATCTGTTTGGAGCAAGGCTTGGGGCGAAGTAGTATTATCACAACTCAAATTAAAATTCAGTAGATGGAGAGATCACTGGAGACGATTCATCAGAAAAGATTTCACAAAGAATTAGGTGATTTGAGACTCACAAATTGTAGCCTTCATTTAGGTCAGGGGCTGTCTGATCTATATGGAAAATGCGTGCAACCCCTGCTAACAGCTATTCATTCCATATTCACCACTGGCAGATGAAGCCACGTAGATGCCATTAGAGTTTTAAGTAGCATCAAAGGAAACAGGGTTCCTGTGGAAGTAATGTTTGACCATGGCTGGTATAGAAGGACTTGCTTGTGCTATCTGTTGCCAGGCCCGCCCGTAACTCTTCCCAGGTGGTGCAGTGGAAAAGAATCCACCTGCCAATGCAGGAGACACAGGAAATGCGGGTTAGATCCCTGGGTCAGGAAGATCCCCTGGAGAAGGAAATAGCAACCCATTCTAACGTTCTTGCCTGGAGAATCCCATGGACAGAGGAGCCTGGCAGGCTACAGTCCACGATGCTGCAAAGAATCGGACACGACTGAGCAGCTGAGCACACATAACTCTCCTTGCATTGGGCTTGCAAGTCACATGAGTTTGTGACTTGCCCGTGATCTTGTGGCTGAGACCCAACCCACCACCTGGCCATTTTTGCAGCCCTCCAGCTTTGCCAGGCTCTTGATAGCTGTCTCCTTGGACCACCTCCTCCTCCTTAGCTCTTGATAAATCTCAGAAAAAGTAGACTTTTCATTTCTTTTTCATCCTTGAATACAGACCACGTGAAAAACAATCCCACCTGCCTCGTGAGATATGTTTATATCCAATTCAAAAGTAATCGTGTAAACTTTTTAAATAATTTTGAGCCATTCTTATAAAAATCATACCTGCTCCCTGGGGTATTACCTGGTTGGTAATTGGAAGTTTGTGCTGTCATTAAAAATGACAGCTTCCTCAGTTAACATTCTTGGTGCTTGTAAAATGCAGATAACTCAGCCTATATTTAACTTGTGTGGGGCAGCTTCCATTCCTTGGTTAGGTAACCAGGGGCTGGTGCTGGGAAAGCAGTAGAGCTCACTGCAGGGAGCGGCAGCTTTGTGTCCGTGAATGTCCTCCCCCCCGAAACGCAGTCAGAACAACCAGGACTTTTTAAAAATAAGCTTGGATTGGGCTCTCATCTCCCCTCTCACAGTTGACACTGCTGTTCATGTTGAAGTTTATTTATATCTTCAGTCAGCCATGGTACAGAGGTCATTTCTATTGGCCTAAAATTTTAGAGGCTTATGTTTGCCTCGGAAAGCTGATCTCCAAAGCACTTAGGCTTGGAATGCAAAGCTGGTCTTCTGTGGAAGTTTTCTGTCTCCACAGCAAACCTCTCCCCTCCTACTCCTACCACCACCACCAATTTCTCTCTCCATCATTTATTTAAAATTTGAATAGCTTTCGGAGGTGCATTCCTGTAAACGAGCTCCCCACCTCTAATGGGCTCTCTCCAGGCAGCAAACCTTCCGTAAAGGAGCCACTAATTAAGCAGAAAACGTTTGTCTTGCTTAGCCATGTTCCATGAATCTAGCAGTCAATTTAGAAGATGGCAACATCCTTCTTTATGGCTATGATTTTAATAATATTCTTTTGTCTTTCTGCCAGCGGTTAGGGTGTTTGTGTACGTCTTTCTCTCCGTCCTGAAGTCTCGTTACCGTGGACTTCTTATGAATATCCTTATTAAAGTTACTCTTGACCGATCAAACCCTTGCCGAGCCTTCCTGGTTGGAGAGCCAGGCGGTGGGAAAGCTCGTCCATTTGCAGTGAAAGCACGTACACAGGCTCCCAGGGAAGATGCCTGTCAGTCAAACGGCTCTCGTGTTGTGAGAGGCCCCCAAGACTCTCCGGCCTTCTCCATCTGAAGGTGTTAGCAAGCTTCCCCGTTGGCGGATGTGCACACCCCGGTCAAGCTGCACATGCCTCCTATTCGAACCTTTAGCTCCTGGAGCCGAGTCTTCTTGTGTGTGTGTTATTCAAGTGCCGGGAGGCTAGGAAAAGCAGGGCCTTCTTAATTAGAAAGCAACATTCTTGCATAGTAGTGGTGTTCCGTTCGTGGCATAATTGTCACAGCAAATTACCAGTTAGGTTAAATATTGAGCTGGTAGTTCTCCGAGCTTCAATTATTTGCTCCACCCCGCCCTCTCCACCCGCCCCCACCCTCACCATCACCTGCTAACGTGCACTTCTAACTTGATCTTCTGCCAAGTGGTAGCTTTTAAGTGAGGCTTAGAGAAGATACACTTTACAGCAGGAGCAATAAATCTGGCTTTGGGCAAGTTATAGAACGCTGGGAACATCTGAATGAGGGGTGCAATTTTTGCTCGGCGTGAAAGCAGGGGATAAGCTGGGTCGTCTTTCCTGACTTCTCACTCCAGCTATAAAACCGTTAGGTCAGTCAGTATATCTAGCAAGGCTGTCTCCTAATGTGAAAACCCTATTTGAGATGCCACAAGAAATGCAAAGGAAATATAAGACTCAGTCCGTTCTCTCTAAATTTTCATCCGTGAGGGGGAAGGCCTACAACATGGTAGAGTACTTCTTATAAAGAAGCAAAGTAGGAGACTTCTCTGCAGGTCCAGTGAGTGGTTAAGACTCCTAGCTTACACTGCAGAGGTCACCAGTACGATCCCTGGTCAGGGAACTAGGATCCCACAGCCAAAAAAAAGGCAAAATAATAGCTGTGGGAAAGGAGCCGGTGGAGAGGAAGGAACAGACTCTGGCAGAGGCAATTCCAACACATGTGAATTGTCATCATCGCAAGAGCAGGAAAATGAATTGGCAGGGAGAAGAGATCCATCTCCAGCTGAAGGAAGGGCACACAGTGTAGGCGCAAGAGAAAGGAAAGTGGGTGCAGTGTTACCAAGGAAATCAGCTCGGTTCAAGGGCTTGATCTTTGTAGAGAAATAGGAAGTGAGATTGCTGAGCATCGGGAGAGCGGCCTGGACCTTGATTTACAGGGAGCTTAATGTTAAGCCCTTTGGAACGTGGGTCCCAGCTAGCATCCTTTGTCTTTAATTGACCGATTGTCAGCTGCTTCCTGAGCCGGCGTTCAGGCCAGCCAGAAACCCTGGCAGACTGCTCCAGTGCAGCCTCTCTGCTTAGCCAACTAAACCGCCGAGGAAATCCTGCAGGGAATGTTATTGGAATGTTGTACACTCCATTCCTCACCAGCTTCATGCTGGGCGGCTCATTTTCTTTGGACAGAGATAGACTGGCTCCCTCTCTTGTTGATGGAATGAAAATTCTCCCTTGCATTATGGCTCATGTGATAGCTTTGGTGGCGGTGCTGTGGGGGTAATGAAGAGCCTCTTAATGGCTCTAGTTAAACCCAGTAATCTCACTCTATCAACCTTCAGCCGGCTGTGGGACTCTAACCCAGTTTTGTATTCCTTAATGCCCAACACCCACCACTGGTATCCGGAGCACATTTATAAATGGGTGCTCATTCCTTGACTCTGGGATTGTGCCTCCTTTAACTCCACTTCTTGGCCGAGGTCAATCTCTCTGAATAAACCAGGGAAGGTGAAGTTATTTTGGCCTGAGCATCACCGTTCTCAGTCTCTCAGCTACTGGCCTGCTGGTATAGTGTCCCCAAGGCGAGAGAACTCATTTTATCCTGGAAAATGGGGAACCAAATTTGCTTCAGGACCTGCCTAGGTCTAATTAGCCCGGTCTGTAAGCAGGTGTGTGAGCACGGTTTGTGAGGTGGTGTGTGTGCACGTGTGTGCCCTTGGCTATAGGAACCTGGGCTCAGCAATGGCTGCTGCTCCCTCTGGGGGGCCCACTTCAGTCCCCTTGTTCTCAAGAGAGCTGGTGCATGAGCCCACCTTACCCTGGTCTTCCTGAATTTCCCAGGTTCACCTCCAAATGGGAAAGCACTGATGAACTTATTTGTAGGGAAAGGAATGGAGACGCGAATGTGGACACGGTGGAGGAGAGGAAGAGTGGGACCAACGGAGAAGGTAGCATCGACGACATACAGACACTCTCAGGTGTCAGAGGGACAGCTGGCGAGAAGTTGCTGGGTAGCGCAGGGAGCCCAGTTGGGTGCTCTGCGGTGACCTGGAGGGATGGGATGGGGGAGGGGATGTATGTGTAATTACGGCTGATTTTGCTGTTGTAGTTCAGAAACCAACACAACATTGGTAAAAAAAAATGTTTTAAATTTAAATTAAAAAATAGGGGAAAAAAATGGAAAAGTGGCCAAGTGGATATGAACATCAAGGCAACTTTCTGCTGCGTCTGAGTGAACTAGGAAATGCGCCCCCACACATCCCCCGCCCAGGCAGAGGACGGCGATGGGGCCGGAGGAAAGGTATAGGTGCGGAGAGAGGTCATTTTAACCTAAATTAAATAATGGAAATGACAATTATGAGCTGCACTGAGAGCGATGACTAGGCAGCCGGGGCTACCTGACCATGACAAATGGCTCTCCGGGGTAGGGGGTGCGGGCGCAGCCTCCTCCTGGTGGAGCCGAAAAGGGGTCCCTCCACCCGCCGGGGCGAGAGGCAGGGCGGGCGCTGCCTGATTTAGCCTGGAAGTTAAAATCGCTGGAGCAGTTTATAGAAACAGAGGAGTGAGCTGTACCGCACAATCAGTAGGCAGGATCCAGAGATGATGGCATAAACGTTTCAAATGTGCTCAGGGTAATTAGTTTTGAATTACCATGTGCATATTTTAAACATTTAAATGATCATCCCAGGTTTTCGAAAAACAGTTTCACACGGCCTCACGTCGCTCCCCCTCCCGGCGCGGCCTGCCCGCGGGAAGGCAGCCGGCGCGGGGCTGGAGATGGAGCCAGGTGGATGGAGCGGAGCGGTTCTGCGGCAGCTTCAGTGCAGAGAGCAGAGCGGGAGCCGCGCTAACCCCGCGGATCAACGGGGATTAGGCCTCGGCCCAGGTTCTGGCGCAGACAGCTCGCCCAGGACTCTCCTTCCTCCAAGCCACTGTCGTCTGTGCCAGGTTTTTTATTTATTTTTTTTTCAAAACGATTTGTTCAGCTTTCACGTTTTCCATTGTGCGTGAAAATGCAGTTCCATTTGGGTAGCTTCTCCCCCCCTCCTGCCCCATTTTATTTTATGAGGACCTGGACAGCTGGGAAACTTGAAAGATGGTTAGCCAGGTAGGAATAACATGAGGGGTTGTACACGCGGGCCTATGTCCACCAGTCAACTTCCAGCAACTTTAGTCGACCCCTGTGTTTGTGCCAGAATGCCAATAGAAGTTTCTAAAATCCCTAACTCGGTGGAGAGTGGAAAGGGCAAAGGTTTTTCATGCTACAAACCTGCAGTCTCTCTCCTCTTACAGGAATTGCTAAAGGAGGTACACGCTGGTGGTATCTTTCACAGGACCTTCCTAGGTCCTTCCCGTTAGGAGAACCGGGTGTTATAAAGTCAGGTCTCTAATAAAGGACCTGAATTTAGTGCAGAGGCTTAGAAAGCAGCCCCGCCATCCTTTTCTCCCTGTTAGATGCTGTTCTTCCAGCAGGGGGAGCTGGGAGAATAAAAACTAGGAGCCCTTGTCTAGGACCTTTGGAGTGGGAGCTATCTTTGCTGAGATCCTGATTGAATGAAAATTGTTCATTATGCAAACTGTGTGGTGATACACAGAGGCGGCCCCCAGGCACAAACCCCAAGTAGTTGCTTTTTCTCTCTGCAGATTAAAACATATGAATTGCTTTGATGTAATCTTATAACAAAGCCTAATAGAAATTTTATTTCTTCTGAAGTTGCCTGTCATTTCTTATTGCCCTCCTTCTTCTGTCCTATTAATACCCTTACAGTCAGGGATACGCGGCTGAGTTTAGACTGTATCTGAGGATGGGAACAGTGAACAGTGTGCTTTTCTTGGCAACGGCTGGGGTTACTTAAATACACGTACACTGCTTGCGATATGTTTAATCTCTTGGTTCCTCCCCCCCCACTGCTATTTATCATCTTAATGGAATGCTACAGAATATCACATTATGCAATGTGTTTGATAAATTATATTAGAAAAATATTGGATCGGATTTTTTAATGGTAAGTGGGTTTTGTAGAAATATTTCCTCATTAGTAGATCAGCTGCTTGCAGGGTAGACATTGTAAGGATTTGGGAATAAGCTATATTTATGACCTATTTGGCTAATTAAAATTAAAGCATAATTTTAGCATGAAGTTCCTGCAAGACTTTGCAGAGAGGGTGGAGGAAGAAACTTGCCCAAATCCAGTTACTTTTAAATGTCAGTTGCCATAACAACTTCACATGAGCCATATTTTTGCTTGAAAATTCCTTTTAGGATTCGGTTGCTATAATAATTTGCCTCAGCTCTTTTTAGGAGGCATATTTTCCTGTTTTCCTTTTGTGATCATTTCAAGGCTTTCAATACTGTAACAAAAATGACCATGTAAATAGCTCCACTCTTCTTTCCTTCTACAGGAGCAGAGTACCCCCCCCCCCCGCCCCAAAATAGAAGTGTAGGCTACAGGGGATTCTTTTACATGGAGGGGTCTTCCAGACCACAGGGGAAGAGGGCAAAGTTCTAGGGCTCCGTTGCTGCAGGAGCCTGTGTCCTTGTAGTTGGGAATCATTAAGCCCACAGAATTTTCTGAAGTGTCACTGTTCAGCTTTTCTGTGTCCTGGGGGTTTTGCATAAGGCAAAAGCAGGTCTGACCCTCTGAAGGAAGTCTAGGTCCGCTCATGTATTCTGGAGGCCTATCGCCTGCCATCAACTTGTTGTTCAGAGGAAATACTGGCATTTGATGACTGAATGAGGCAATCCCCAAAGTATTTACTTAGAAGCAGAGTGGTAGCAGAGTCAAGTTCAGTGGCCTTTCTTTAGCTGTTTAGCTCTTAACCTTAATTCATTAGATGATGTGACCTCAGAGAATCGCTTGCATCTAAGATCTTCTGGCCACAGGCACACCAGAGGGGACCAGTTGCCGCCAGCCTTCCAGCTCTCTCCGGCCCGACACTGTCTTTGCTGAGGGCAAACTTGGGGTCCCAGGGAAAAGGTGTTGCTAGTGGGAAGAATATTTAATTTCAACAGGCTTGTGGTCCTGTCTCCTTGGAGGAGCTCTGCTGTTCTTGCTCACTTCCGGTGTCCCTTCCCTGGGGCAAAAGTTGCAATCGAGTCTCTGAATTGACCCCACCATGACTTTAGGGACCCCAGCTTATCTTCTGGGTTCTCACCATGGTCCTTCTTCTCCCTTGACCATCTTTCCTGTTCTCACCCCAGCTCTTTGGCAGGATCTTGAATTGTCACATTTTTCCTGTGACTTGGAGGCTTGCAAAGGAACAGTGGGACTCCTAGGAGGATAATAAAGAAAAGAGAGGACTTGATGGCTCCCCTGTGGTCCCCGGGGACTCTGCAGTGGGCAGCCCACTTGGCTTTCTGCTGTCCGTGCCTGTGTGGGGAGGGTAACCCCTGCCACGACCCCCACCTCTAAGGGTGGAAGTGAGCATCAAATGCAATGATTTGTGACAAAGAGAAAGTGTAAAACCCTCATAAATTGCCGGGGAATAATAAGTATTATATTTTCTCCTTGGAGTGAAGGCAGACTTTGGAAGTACGGAATTTATACTCTAGAAAAATCAGCTGGGCTGCAGACACGAGCTTCTCTTTCCACACCTTGGCGGTGTGTCTCCAAAGGAGACTTTGGTGAAGGTCTGCGTCTGTTTGGGGATGTTCAACCTTTTGATTGTTCTGTACACGTTCGCTAAAATGTAATACTTGACATTTCTCAAGCACTGGTTGTGCTTTTTTCTTGTTTTTCAATCTGAATGTAACTGAACTATACGTTCAGGGAAGTGGAAATAAAACATGACTGCTTGGTTTCGATGTGAAGCTGGAGTTTCTGCTTCATTCTCATCCTCCTTTGAGGATTTTCATCCTTTCCTCGAGTTTCAGTCCCCAGGCACTGAAAGCAGACTGTTCCTTCACACAGGAGGAAGACAGAGGTGTGGGGGGTGGGGCACAATCTGAGGCCTCTGTGGTTAGATAGATATGGGTTCAAGTCCCACATCCTCCACTTATCCGATGTCAGAATTCATTCCCTCATGTGAAAAGCATGGATGATAATGACCCACACCTTTCAGACTGTTGGGGAGATTAGAAATAATATTTGCACGTTTCTAGCATATCTAGCATCAGTTCACTGGAGAAGGAAATGGCAAGCCACTCCAGTGTTCTTGCCTGGAGAATCCCAGGGATGGGGGAGCCTGGTAGGCTGCCATCTATGGGGTCACACAGAGTCGGACACAACTGAAGTGGCTTAGCAGCAGCAGCAGCATCAGTTCAGTTCAGTCACTCAGTCCTGTCCAAGTCTTTGCAATCCCATGGACTGTAGCACACCAGGCCTCCCTGTCCATCACCAACTCCCAAAGTTTACCCAAACTCATGTCCATTGAGTCAGTGATGCCATCCAACCATCTCATCCTCTGTCATCCCCATCTCTTCCTGCCTTCAGTCTTTCCCAGCATCAGGGTCTTTTCCGGTGAGTCAGTTCTTTGCATCAGGTGGCCAAAGTATTGGAGTTTCAGCTTCAGTATCAGTCCGCCCAATGAATATTCAGGACTGATCTCCTTGAGGATGGACTGATTGGATCTCCTTGCTGTCCATGGGACTCTCAAGAGTCTTCTCCAACACCACAGTTCAAAAGCATCAGTTCTTCGGTGCTCAGCTTTCTTTATAGTCCAACTCTCACATCCACACATGACTACTGGAGAAACCATAGCCTTGACTAGATGGACCTTTGTTGGCAAAGTAGTGTCTCTGCTTTTTAATATGCTGTCTAGGTTGGTCATAGCTTTTCTTCCAAGGAGTAAGTGTCTTTTAATTTCATAGCTGCAGTCACCACCTGCAGTGATTTTGCAGCCCGGCAAAATAAAGTCTGTCACTGTTTCCACTGTTTCCCCATCTATTTGCCATGAAGTGATGGGACCAGATGCCATGATCTTGGCTTTCTGAATGTTGAGCTTTAAGCCAACTTTTTCGCTCTCTTCTTTCACTTTCATTAAGAGGCTCTTTAGTTCTTCACTTTCTGCCATAAGGGTGGTATCATCTGCATATCTGAGGTTATTGATATTTCTCCCGGCAATCTTGATTCCAGCTTGTGCTTCATCCAGCCCAGGGTTTCTCATGATGTACTCTGCATATAAGTTAAATAAGCAGGGTAACAATATGCAGCCTTGATGTACTCCTTTCCTGATTTGGAACCCAGTCTGTTATTCCATGTCCAGTTCTAACTGTTGCTTCCTGACCTGCATACAGATTTCTCAAGAGGCAGGTTAGGTGGTTCTGATATTCCCATCTCTTTTAGAATTTTCCGCAGTTTGTGGTGATCCACACAGTCAAAGGCTTTGGCATAGTCAATAAAGCAGAAATAGATGTTTTTCTGGAACTCTTGCTTTTTCCATGATCCAGCGGATGTTGGCAATTTGATCTCTGGTTCCTCTGCCTTTTCTAAAGCCAGCTTGAATGTCTGGAAGTTCATGGTTCACGTATTGTTGAAGCCTGGCTTGGAGAATTTTGAGCATTACTTTACTAGCATGTGAGATGAGTGCAATTGTGCGGTAGTTTGAGCATTCTTTGGCATTGCCTTTCTTTGAGATTGGAATGAAAACTGACCTTTTCCAGTCCTGTGGCCACTGCTGAGTTTTCCAAATTTGCTGGCATATTGAGTGCAGCACTTTCACAGCATCATCTTTTAGGATTTGAAAGAGCTCAACTGGAATTCCATCACCTCCACTAGCTTTGTTTGTAGTGATGCTTCTGAAGGCCCACTTGACTTCACATTCCAGGATATCTGGCTCTAGGTCAGTGATCATACCATTGTGGTTATGTGGGTCGTGAAGATGTTTTTTGTATAGTTCTTCTGTGTATTCTTGCCACCTCTTCTTAATGTCTTCTGCTTCTGTTAGGTCCATACCATCTCTGTCCTTTATGGAGCCCATCTTTGCATGAAATGTTCCCTTGGTATCTCTAATTTTCTTGAGGAGATCTCTAATCTTCCCCATTCTGTTGTTTTCCTCTATGTCTTTGCACTGATCACTGAGGAAGGCTTTCTTATCTCTCCTTGCTATTCTTTGGAACTCTTCGTTCAAATGGGTGTATCTTTCCTTTTCTTCTTGCCTTTCATTTCTCTTCTTTTCACAGATATTTGTAAGGCCTACTCAGACAGCCATTTTACTTTTTTGCATTTCTTTTTCCTGGGGATGGTCTTGATCCCTGTCTCTGGTACAATGTCCATAGTTCATCAGGCACTCTATCTATCAGATCTAATTCCTTGAATCTATTTCTCACTTCACTGTATAATCATAAGGGATTTGATTTAGGTCATATCTGACTGGTCTAGTGGTTTTCCCTACTTTCTTCAATTTAAGTGAATTTGGCAATAAGGAGTTCATGATCTGAGCCACAGTCAGCTCCCGGTCTTGTTTTTGTTGACTGTATAGAGCTTCTCCATCTTTGGCTGCAAAGAATATAATCAATCTGATTTCAGTATTGACCATCTGGTGATGTCCATGTGTAGAGTCTTCTCTTGTGCTGTTGGAAGAGGGTGTTTGCTATGACCAGTGTGTTCTCTTGGCAAAACTCTATTAGCCTTTGCCCTGCTTCATTCTGTACTCCAGAGCCAAATTTGCCTGTTACTCCAGGTGTTTCTTGACTTCCTACTTTTGCATTCCAGTCCCCTATAATGAAAAGGATGTATTTTTGGGGGGGTTAGTTCTAGAAGGTCTTGTAGGTCTTCATAGAGCCATTCAACTTCAGCTTCTTCAGCATTACTGGACAGGGCATAGACTTGGATTAGCATGATATTGAATAGTTTGCCTTGGAAATGAACAGAGATCATTCTGTCATTTTTGAGATTGCATCCAAGTACTGCATTTTGGACTCTTTTGTTGACTATGATGGCTACTCCATTTCTTCTAAGTGATTCTTGCCCACAGTAGTAGATATAATGGTCATCTGAGTAAAATTCACCCATTCCAGTCCATTTTAGTTCTCTGATTCCAAAAATGTTGCTGTTCACTCTTGCCATCTCCTGTTTGACCACTGCCAATTTGCCTTGATTCATGGGCCTATCACTCCAGGTTCCTGCGCAATATTGCTCTTTACAGAATCAGACTTTGCTTCTATCACCAATCACGTCTACAACTGGGTGTTGTTTTTGCTTTGGCTCTGTCTCTTCATTCTTTCTGGAGTCATTTCTCCGCTGATCTCCAGTAGTATATTGGGTACCTACCAACCTGGGGAGTCATCTTTCAGTGTCCAATCTTTTTGCCTTTTCATACTGTTCATGGTGCTCTCAAGGCAAGAATACTGAAGTGGTTTGCCATTCCCTTCTCCAGTGGACCACATTTTGTCAGAACTCTCCACCATGACCTGTCCATCTTGGGTGGCCCTACATGGCATGGCTCATAGTTTCATTGAGTTAGACAAGGCTGTGGTCCATGTGATCAGATTGGTTAGTTTTCTGTGATTGTGGTTTTCAGTCTGTCTGCCTTCTGATGGAGAAGGATAAGAGGCTTATGGAAGCTTCCTGATGAGGGGGAAACTGGGTCTTGTTCTGATGGGCAGGGCCGTGCTCAGTAAATCTTTAATCCAATTTTCTGTTGATGGGGTGAGCTGTGTTCCCTCTCTGCTATTTACCTGGTATATATGGGCTAAATTTAAAAACTGCAGTAATGATTGCTGTCCATGATTGTGGACGGGTCGAAATTCCTTTGGTCAGTCTGGCCCAGCTGCCAGTGCCCTGTGACCTCTGGGGGGAGGGTATATTTTTCACCCCCTCAACTGATTAGAATAAAACCTGAACTCCTGAGCCCAAGAGTGACCTTCATTTGCAGAGTTCTTGAAGGTAAATCTGGGCGAGTAGGAGGATAGCATTCCAGGTAGGTCACTTAAAAAAAAAAAAAAAAGTCATTTATTTGGCTTTGCTGGGTCTTAGTTTTGGGATATGAACTCTTTGTTGTACCATGTGAGATCTAGTTCCCTCACCAGGAATTGAACCCTGGCCCCCTGCTTTGGGAATCAAGGAGTCTTAGCCACTAGGATACCAGGGAAGCCCTCCAAGGAGGTCACTTTGAACTCAACCACAGAAAGTGTTTTGTAATGATTAGAACTTATGGATGACATAAGAGGTCACTTTAGAATATAATGAGCTTCTATCCATTTTCCATTAAGAAAAGGCTGGTAAACATTTGCAAACCCCCTGAAGGAGAGGAGCCCTGTGCTTGGCCCTTGCAGCTCAGAGCTTGGGAGAGGACAGACTGTGAGGAGGAGCATTTTGGCTGCAGGGTTCGGCTAACACTCCCCTTTGATTCTTTCTCCCTGGGGATTCCTGTGGGGAGGTGCTCTGTGGTGGCTGCCATCTTAGAAACCGCCTCCAAGGTTTCTAAGGCTCTTATGGCTGAGTAACAGTCCAGGGACATGGTTTAGAAAGGTGTGGCCTGGCTCTGAGGAAACGCATGGTGTTGTGGTGGCTTTGTTACAGAGCCAAAGTCCCAGGTGCCTCAAGGGTAGGCAGAGGGTACAGTGGGAGGTGGGCTAGAGAGAGAGTTTTGCCCCGGAAGCAGTTCCCCAGATGAGTTCTAATGTCACTGTGAGTTGAATAGTGTTTCTCCAACAGATATATCCAACTGAATCTGTGAGTGTGACCTCACTCAGAAAGAAGGTCTTTGCAGATGAAATTATGTGAAGGCTCTTGAGATGAGATCATTCTAAACTAGAAGGTGAAAGTGTTAGTCACTCAGTCGTGTCCAACTCTTTGAGACCCCATGGACTATAGCCTGCCAGGAATACCCATGGGATTGTCCAGGCAAGAATACAGGAGTGGGTAGCCATTCCCTTCTTCAGAGGATCTTCCCCACCCAGGGATCGAACCCAGGCCCCCTGCGTTTCTGCGGTTTTGAGCCACCCAGCTTGTGGTTATTTGTTTCGGCAGCCCTACAACACTATGCAGCTGTTATCCTGCTATCTTGAATTCTCTCACGCTCTTTGCAGTGGGGCAGTGAGGGGAACCCTGGACCCAACCACCCAAGTGTCCATCATATCCTATTAACAACTAGCTCCCTTGCTCCTGAGGCTGTTCTGTGAGGTGCCTCAGCTCAAACTGTCCCTTCTCTATCTCCAAATGCTCCCTGGGATCTGACTCCTTCTGCACCAGGTACAATTGTATTGTATTCTTAGTGGCTGGGGTTTTATTACTTAACAATGTCTGAGTCATGAAGAAAACACAGGGCCATCGCCACAAGGCATAAGCCCAGTGCAAAAATCACCAGCAGAAATAACATTTTTGAAAATCACCTAAAAAATAAAGGTAGCACCAAGCATGCAATAAACAGCTTTCAGCCACAGTCTGCCAGCCATAAATTTAATCTGTTTTGACCTGGACACAGCTGTTTTCCTCTCCTTTCTTCAGCATCTTATTCTGAGCTGGCAGCGGCCAAGTGCCCATTGTCATTGGCAGTGAGTTTTCATGCTGAAAGACAGTTTAATGAGAGAGTTGGCACCACATTCCGCACCTCGGTGGGTATTGTTCCCTCAGCAAAGTTTGCAGTTAACGAGTTTGGGGTTTTGATCTCAAAAGCACTAGGGAGATAAGCTAGGAGGCCTGGCAGTGACATTCCTTTGGAGACAGGCAGGAGCCAGCACCGTTTTCCAGGAGCTGCTGATCAGCCTGGGAGAAGTCTGCAGGCAGACCACACAGAAGGGGTGAGCATGCTGGGCTATTTCATCCCACTCATCACAGCACCCACCCGAGCTCCTGCTTTCTCCTGGGAGAGAACACCAGAACCCCTGGGTCTGCTTCCTTGAGCTATGGTGGCCCATCTTGCTTTTCAGAAAGATGCCTTTCTTCCCAGGGCAGCCCAGCATTAGCATGGAAATTGAGACATCATTCTTGAGGGGACCTCTGTTGACATGTTCCTTACACATCAGTGCTGGGGAACCAGTCCCTCGGCTGTGCTCTGAGCAGAGAGGATACATTTATCCTGTCTCCTGGCAGGTGGTACCCAAGGAGCCCTTGCATTGGACCCTGTTGCCACAGAATGTCAAACAACGCACCGACTTGGATTCTCCGAGCCTGGCTTGGATGTCTCCGGAGGCAGCCTTTCTCCTTCCTGGGACTAATGAGAACCTTTCAAACCGTCTTTTTCTCTTTCTTTCTTCTTCCTATTTTTTCCTTTCAATATTCTTTTCTGTCTGTGTGAAAGTACTGAGTCCTGAGTGCTGCTGAGAATGGAGTTGTCAAAAGTGAAAAAGGCAAGGAAAAATCAAATGTTACTCTCATCAGCCACAGCTGAAGGTGTATGATGACTGTCTCCCACCGGGGGCCCATGCCAGGCACATTGCCCCCTGTCTGCAGCCCTGGGTGGTCAGGAGGAACTCAAGCACCAGGTACACGTGAAATGACTGAACAGTTAAACCGCAGCCAGCTACCGCCCACGCACCTCTGCTTGGCTTTTCTTTTTTGGCCATATCATGCAACATGTGGGATCCTAGTTCCCCAAGCAGGGATCAAACCCGCATTGGAAGCACAGAATTTAAACCACTGGACCATCAAGGAGGCGCCTCTGCTTATTGGCCTCACTTGGCTTCCGAGGAAGCCTCTCGTGCCCATGGACTCCATTTCCCACCTTCGTGTGGACATGCGGTGGCCTCACGTACAGAGCGGGGCGGCGTGTTTGGTGGGCAGGGGTTGTGATTTGGAAGAGAAGGTTGGGATCCGTGAGGCCAGAGAGAGAGAGAGGCTGGGAGGGAGGAGCTGTCCTGGGCAGAAAGGCAACTTGTCTTTAATGGAGTCCTTTGCGGGAGCAGAGGAAGGGGGGCTAGAGGGAGACGCGGAAGCTGCAGCGCAAAGTGTAAATAGGATGATTGTTGTCTCTTTCTCGGGAAGTAAATAAATCAGCTCCGTGTAGATTTGAGAGGTGGCTGGCGATGCTGTGTACTTACACGGCGTCCTGAACCCGGCCTCTTCATCGCGCTCCCGACGTTGATTCATGACGCCTTCACCAGCCCACCGAGGGCGGGAGGTGGAGGAGAGTTATTATCCTTCCTCTAAATCCAGAGACTGAGAGAGGTTAAGAGGCAGTAAGTTGGGAGTCGAAGGCGGGGTCCCAGCAGCCCTTCCAGCATCTCTTCCACTAGACCATGCTCCACTTAGAAGCAAGTAATTGTCAGGTAACCTATTTTTCGGGGGCTAATTTCAGCGTATGAGGGTTTTGTCTCCCCCGTATATTTCTTTGCCTGAAAAATGTATGAGCTTATGGAGCAGGAAAGAATTTTAACCATGTGCCTGAGCTCATCTGGGGACCAAAGGTCCAAGGAGGGCGAGCCGAGGATGGGGTTTCCCGCCCCACCCCACCAGAACGGAGTGCCTTTGGCACCCAGGTGAAAGTGGATGGGGAAACGCCTGTATCGGTGAAGTCATGGCGCTTCTGGCCTTGGGTTTCCTGAAAATGTGGATCTGAAATGATTTTCTCATTAAGAATCTGTTGACCAAGTGTCCTGGGGGAGGGCTCAGTGCGGGAGAAGAAGTAAGACGCTTTGGCTGTGGGTTTTTGCTCAGCAGTGGTGCTGTGGCAGTGGAGCTGGCTGCTGGGGTTTGCAAATGGGTGGAAAGGGCATAAGCCTCTGTTATCCCAGGCCTGGAGTTCAACCCCTGCTGGAGGATGGAAAAGCCAGGCAGTGAGGAAGGGATGAGACTCAGATCTCAGATGCCAGAAGGGAAAGTCCTTTGGAATAGTTCTCCGCAGCGCTATTGCTATACACTAGGCCATCCGGAGCTCTTCTCACCCCAAATCCTGCAGCTCTCCCCAGGTTCCTGAGAACGGGCGGGGGTAGCAGGGAGCAGGTGAGCTGCCAGTGGAGCTCTGTCTTGTATGTTACCAAGGAGCAGGTGAGCAAAGGAAACTGCCTTCTGTCCCCAAAGACCAATTTCTTCCAGCACCAGCAAGTGTGCAGAGCCTCCCCTGGGTCCCACACGTCAGGGTGGCCCCGGCTGGAGCCTCGAGGATGGCTCAGAAGATGGATGCAAACTCCGCATCTTCAGGCCCCCTGGGGAGACGCATGGCTCCTTCTATGAGGAAAGGCACACCTGGGTATGCCTGCCCTGCTATCTCCTCCGCCCCCCGCATGCACACCATGGGGAGAGGAAGCTCTAGGCAGCCTGGGCCCTGTTCCCTTATCCTGAAGCGTCAGGGCCCACACCAATCCCTCTATATTGGGCAGGCCCTGCGGGGATGTAATAGTATGTGTTTAGCACCATTGCAGGGACCTGCCACCATTATAGCCATCTGACGCAGTCTGGCGCGCCACCCCCCCCCGCCCCCCCCCCCGCCGACAATTGCTTCCCTTCTTCCCCTCCCTGCCTCGCTTCTCCATCTCTTTTTTTCTCTCACTCAGCCTCTGCTGAATTCTGCATTGACATCAGCACTTCCAAAAACAACAACAAAGGAAAGTAGGTCACTGGCGGTTTCAGGTTGGAGCTGGGCCCTGGTGCCAGCTGAGTCAGGGGGTACGACTCCTCCCATGGAGAGCAGGGAGACACCCCAAACGCTGCGCCTGCTGCTTTGTAAGTGGGGCTGGGTTTCCACCCCTGCTCCGTATTCTCTGGGAAGGGTAAGACCAGGCACATATTCTGTGTGTTTGCACGCTGGCTCACTGACAAGGCAAAGTTGGGGCTCTGGGACTGAGAGCCACGCTCTGATCCTGGTATAGGGTTGGGGTTCAGGGACCCCGGGATGTGCACAGCCGGTCTTGTGAGTGGGAAGGCAGCCTGAAAATCCACATGTTTATTCACACATGTGTACATAGGCCCGTCGCCTCGGCCTCTTCTGCCCTGTTCCTCGGAGGCATCACACGTAATATTTCCTCTGCTCTCTGTGGTCATGGAACTCCCAGTTCTACCTGAAAGATACCCAACATGCTAATTGGGACTCCTGCTATGATTAAAAAGAAATTTCAGATTAGAGCCACCGCGCTCTAGAGCCGGGGAAGAAAACAGCTCTTTATAAACACAGCAGGAGCAGACTTTAGAGGTTTTTTCTTTTTCTTCTAACTTTGAAAAAAATTGCATCTTGCTGGTGTTTTGCCCACGACGGCTTATGTACAAATAGCCACTGGGTAGGGCCCAACCCATAAAGAGAGGGGCGCTTACAAGGAGATGAAGTTGCAGTTTCCCCCCACCCTTTCTAATACAACAGCTGCAATGGAGTTCTTTCTGTGAACCTGGATCCTGCCTCACCAGCATCTCTGGCCTCCTGACTTGGGAGATGCCAGCATCCATTCTAGGGAAGGCTTTGCCCAGGATAAAGCGTTTATGAGCAGCCAAGGGTGAGGCGCACATTTCAATCAAGCTCCCTGAAGCGATTAGCTCTGGAGGTCCCCAGGGCTGGCCAGGGGGCGATTTAAGCTGTGGTCAGTCACCGGCAGGAGGCACACCAATGAGGGCAGCGCTCCTGAATGATTTCACTGCAGGGCTGAGCTCATCGCATGGGTACTTTTAGATCTCATTAGCTTGGGGAGAGCAAGAGCACACTGTACCCGATCCTAGGGGCTCCTTACCTTCTCAAGCAGCTTCTCTTGTTTCAAGAGGGATCAAGTTCACCCCACCCCTTCCTACCCCCAGCCCCCAGGTACGATGTTTAAATTTTAATTTTGAACTCAAATCCTCCTCAAAGGGGACCATTTGACTCTATGTAGATGAAGTGTCTCCTTTATGTCAGTTTCATTAAAAGACCCAAGAAAAGAACATCAATGTTTGCTGATAGAAGAGTATAATTTTCTTTAAGGGTAATTGGGTAATTATTGCAGATAATTGTCTACAAATAATGGATAGGCAGGTAATAAAGAGAGAGAAGGCTGCATGGAGGGGCTGGGGCAGGTAAGGAGACCTCACTGCTTCAGTGGGATGAGGTTGAGGCTAGGAGAGTATAAGGCCAGGACTGCACTGTCTGACTCCTCCAAAATCACCATTCTCAGGGTCTTGCGATTCCCCAGAGCAGGAAAATTCCAGAAAGAATTTGGAGGGCCTCCCTGGGATGGCCAAGGAGAGACGTGCAGAAACAAGAGCCCCTATGCACTAATTCTATCAGTTCAACAAAAGGAGGGGTCCTTTCAGGACCCCTCTCCATCTCCCAGCCAACACCTGGACTCAATTTCAGAAGAAAGGATTATCTTTATATTGAATAACTTTGGTTTAATGAAAAGTTCGCTACGTTAATGTTTCATCGCAAATCAGTAATATCACAATCACAGGCTCCCCTTGTCTTCAGACCACTGTTTCCCAGAAGCAGTTGCCACATCTTTTGGAATGAAGAGGAAGCAGAGAACCTGGGTTTGGCGTGTGGGATCTTAGTTCCCTGACCAGGGAGGGATTGAACTCGTGCCCTCTGCAGTGGGCACATGCAGTCTTAACCACTGGACCAACAGGGAAGTCCAAGAACCTGGGTGTGAAAGACTGCCGCCATTTTATTCTCGTAGTCTCTCAATCTTCCCTGCCCATTCCCCTCATTTCCTTCGTGTGAAGTAGACGATTTGGTCAAAGCCAAGCTGGTCAAGAAGGCCTATTTCCACTGCCGCCTTAGCCTGATCTCTCTCCAGGGCTGCAGTGAGAGCCAGGAATGGCATCTGGAAGGCAGGGCGCCACCTGTGGGCCAGGATGGGGAGTGCAGCAAGGATTCCTTGAAGCTTTAATTAGACTCCCAGTTTTTGACTTTTTTGAGGATCTGATGAAAAGCTCTCTGTAGAAACTTGCACATCCCCAGAGGGCCTTGCATCAGTGCCACACAGTTTATGGACACAGTCCCTCATTCCCCAACTCTGTTTCAGAATCCTGAATCTTGACAAAGCTCTCTCATCTTTCTCATTTCAATGACATATTTACACTTAAAATCCCAATGTTTCATTCAGAAATATTCAAGCAAAAGTTAACCATTTATATCATCGTCCCTAAAGTTGAATAAAGTTTCACTAAAGTTGAAAACTTTGTTTTTCTTAATCAAAGTTGTTTAAATAGAAAACTCTACCTAAATACATAAATAGCATGAATTGAAAATAAATTTAGAATTGAAAAAGCAAAATAACCTGAAGTTATACAAGATGTTACCATTGGGGAAAACTGGGTAAAATCTATACCGGACCTCCTTGTACTCTTTTGTGGTGGGAGAGGGGATGGGAAACTTCCTGTGAACCTATATTATTTTTTTTAATGCTTTTTAAAAATGGAAAAAATTTTCACCAAGATAAATTATTAAAAAATACTATCATCTACAATAAATTATTACTTGAGCTAGTGATTGCCTGTTCATGTTTTAGCCAATTTGCTATTAGACAATTTAATATTGGAACCAAACTTTCAAAATTCATGAAAATACTCCAAACAAACAAAAAGCAGATATATTTGACTGAAAATATTATGATGATGGTAAGTTAATTTTCCAAATGAATAAAAACAATGAAAAGAAAATCTAAATGTCCAAAACAGTCTCAACAAAGCTCTGAGGAGAGGCCAATAATAAATTATCGAAAATGCTGAAGGGGAATTTCCCTGGTGACCAATGGCTAAGACTCCATGCTTCCAATGCAGGGAGCCCAGGTTCGATCCCTGGTCAGGGAACTGGTTCCCACATGCTGCAACTGAGACCAAGTGGGGCCAAATAAATAAATGAATTTTAAAAAGTGAATACTGAAGAGACTTCCCTAGTGGTCCAGTAGTTAAGACTCTCCGCTTCCACCACAGGAGGTGCAGGTTTGATCCTTGATTGGGGAACTAGGATCCCACATGCTGTGCTGTGTGGCCCAAAAATAAAACAAAAAATTGCTGAAAGCACAAAAAATTGTAAAAAATGCAGGCACTTGAGAGGAGCAGCTAGGAAGGTACCTGTTTTCTGTTGGTACATAGGGACCTCCATGTTGTTCTCACAGGTCTAACTGTTGACTTTGAGTGGCTCTTACCCACTGTCTTCCTGTCACAAGGCGGGAGGTGTGCTGCAGGGGAAAAGGACATGGGGCTGGGTCTTCTTTCCCTGCCTTTACCATTGGAATTACTCTACTATCAATACGTGGGGTCCTTTCAGAAATGGAGACCCAGATACCCAGATACCCCTGGAGAGGGGCTTCCCTGGTGGCTCTATGGTTAAGAATCCATCTGTCAATGCAAAAGACACAAGTTTGATCCCAGGTCTGGGAAGGTCCCCCATGCCGTGAAGCAACTAAGCTCATGTGCCACAACTTCTGAGTCTGTGCTCTAGAGCCCGGGACCCGAAACTACTGAGCCCATATGTTGCAACTACTGAATCCCGTGTGCCCATGCTCCGAAACAAGAGAAGCCACCCCAATAAGAAGCCTGCTCCCCGCAACTAGAGAGTAGCTCCCACCCTCTGCAGTTAGAGAAAAACACCCGCACAGCAATGAAGACCCAGCACAGCCAAAAATAAATAAATAAAATTATTTAAAAAACAAAAAAAGAAAGAAACTGGAGAAATAACCCTGCCAGCGTGGAAGTTCATTGTTACTGTACCCCGGTAGTTGTGGGGGTGTCTGCCAGCTCCTCTAGCCGCTGGCAATCCCAGTGACCCAGTTTGGGAAAGTTTAGGGGGTCAGGAATGCAGAGAGAACCTCTAGGAAAAGATTATGCCTTTTGATTGATTCTGCAAATCAGTTCTTCTGAGGGTAAAATTCCCAAGGGTGAGAAGAAAGAGTTGAGTCCCACCCCACCCAGGGTGGTCCCACTCTTAGCGTTGGGTCATGTGGGAGGGAGTCTTCCACTCGGGGAAGGAAGCCCACAGCTGTGTTGGGGAAGACCCCAGTCTTGGGCTCAAAAGCATGGATTTGAATTATCAGGAGACTAATTTTTTCCATCTGCGAAATGGGGATTGTGATCCAGTCTCCTCAGAGGTGACACTTCCCAATTAACTCCGAGGTTGTGTCTACAAGGGGACTTTAAAAAACTCTGAAATTCCACCCAATTCTAAGTTGCTTTTTTATTGCCACTCATCACTGGTCTTAGGAGAGAAAAACAGATGAGGAGGAAAGATTCCCAAGAAGACAGGGTCATGGCCTTGCTGGAACTGGTCTCATGGGCTGAGGTGGGTCAGCGGCTCTGAGAGAGGAAGCTGTCCCTGAGTGAGGAGGCTGAGGGGAGTGGGCCACAGGAGGCCACTTCTGATGATGGCTGGTGGCCACTGGCGAGACCGAGGCCAGGCTGGGCCCAGTGTGGGGTTGGTAGGGAAGGAGAGAGGAGCTCCAAAGACAGCGAATGGTTGCAGGGAGAAGCCCCCCACCCCCGCCCCGGGAGCATCACCTGTGAGGCCAGGAGGGACGTTCGTCTGGTATAGGGAGTGGGGAAGGGCCGCCGCAGAACAGGTCCAGCCGATCGGGGACAGCCTGGCAGTGTGGAGTCCACAGCAGTCACTCCTACATCACCTTCCACCCAAGATATCCAGTCTCCACCCTTCCCGCCTCTGTGGGCACAGAACTGAGGGCACGTAGGGCCCCCAGGGTGGTCTGAGTCACCTTTCCGATGAACTCGGTTCACAGCCAGCAGAGACACAGACGAGATGAGCCTGGAGTGGTGTCGGGAAAGGAGGCTGGTGTGGAAATTCAGAAGAGCCTGTGCCTTAGACTTGCAAAGTGCCAGACACTCGGTGGCACTTTAAATGCCACAGATAAAACAGCGAGAGACTCTCTGGGCGGCAGGCAAGACGAGGGGTCAGGGACCTCGGGGCTTCTGAGGCTCAGATGCTGGGATGAAGAATAAAAACACCTTGGAGACTTCAGTGATCCTGAGCATGGGGGCAGAATGCCAATACGGAGAGGCACCTGCCACATGCCCATGGACACGGCCTCCAGGAGATTCAGGACTCAGCCCCCTGAAGCCGCCTCGGGGCTGGGAGGCACACAAGCGCTTTCAGGGTCAAGGCTCGGTGGGAAATGCCGCCCCCCAGGGCTCAGACCAGGTTCTGTTTCCGGCCACATGCCTACCAGTCCCTAAAGAGTGGCCACCAGCGTGTGGGCAGGGTAGGACTCGCCCTACCTTCCACTCTCCCTGGGCAGCGGGGAGTGGTGTCTACGTGACAAACCCCTCCACCCTGCTCCTGGTTATGCTCCTTGTAATCCTCCCAGACAGCAAAGAATCTGCCCGCAGTGGCAGAGACCCAGGTTCAATCCCTGGGTCGGGAATATCCCCTGGAGGGGGCATGGCTACCAACTCCAGAATTCTTGCCTGGAGATTCCCCATGGACAGAGGAGCCTGGCAGGCTACATTCCTTGGGGTTGCACAGAGTTGGACATGACTGAGTGAATAACATTTTCACTTTTTTTTTTTTTTCAGTCAAAGGGGGATGTTGGTGGCTGGAAGGTAAGTTCCTCATCAGTGCATGTGGTGGGCATCCAATCTGGGGACCATGTGCATGTCCCATGCTCGGATGCACAGGGGTAGCGACAGGACATGGTGCCTGAGAGATGCAGTTCTCTGCCTACTGTACCCTCCTGTCTGTCTGTCTGCATCTTTCCTGCCTCTGACTCTGGCTTCATGATGCCCCAGAGGGTTGTTTTTTCTTTCTCCAAGTGACACTATGTGTGTGTCTTTTGGGGTCTCGCTTGGACTCCACCAGTCCACAGCGGGACCCCATCCCTCACCACAGTTCCCTTGGTGGGTTTGTCCTGCCGGCCCTGGTCCCTGAGAACGTCTTATTTGGTGGCTGTCCCTTGCATCTCTCTCTGGCTGGAGCAGTGAGCAGACACCTGGATGCTGCCACGTCTCCACCTCTGGTCAGCTGCCACTTGGAAGGCATCCTTGTCTTGCCCATGGCCGTCCCTGAAGCTGGGGGGTTGGGTGATCCGGAGCCTCTTGCCTCGGAGGCCTCCCACCTGTCTAGGTCCTGAGCACTTGTGTTTCCTTCTTCCTTAGAGTCTGTCTCCTGGGAAATGGTACTTACAGAGATTGAAGAGTTTAATACATCTCTCGCTTCCTCTATTTTCTGAGAGGGAGCTGCAGAAACTGTGGTTGGCAGGGGCTCCCCAAAGTGCCTGGGTGAAGGAGGAGGTGGGGGTGGGGTGGAGCCTCAACCAATCTGGACCGCACTGTGACCCAAGCCCGCTCTGCAGCAGCAGTGTCAAGTTCTGCTGTTCAGACATGCCATTAATGTGCGCGCTGCCACACAGGAATCCGTGACACAAAAGGCACAGCCTTCCCCCACCCTCCTGGTGCTTAGAAACGAAGAGCTGTAATGAGAAATAAGAGCTGAAAGCAGAGAGATGCAGGGCAGGCCACATCCGTGCAGGAGGGTGGCGTACTTTGGAGGAGGCTGACCCACTTCTTTTGGAGGTAAGGGGCCTTGTGGGCCAGCTCACTGAAATACCACTTAAATTAGCCACTGCTACCCACACAAGGGTCCCCTTTGTTCTCACCCCTCCTGCATTGCTTTTGAAGCATGTCAACAGGACTCACAGTTATTCTGCGCTCACTCTCCCTCGGGGCATCCTCTGCTGCCTCGCCCAGTGGACATTTTAAGACCACAACCCACCCTGACTCTAGGGGCCCTCTTAAAAGAGACAGACTGAGAGAGACAGCACAGGTAGGCATGTCTCACGCTGAGTCTCCCTTTCTTCCTGGGTTTTTGGGCAATGGCACCCCCTCCAGTACTTTTGCCTGGAAAATCCCATGGACAGAGGAGCCTGGTAGGCTGCAGTCCATGGGGTCGCTACAAGTCGGATACGACTGAGAGACTTCACTTTCACTTTTCACTTTCACGCATTGGAGAAGGAAATGGCAACCCACTCCAGTGTTCTTGCCTGGAGAATCCCAGGGACAGGGGAGCCTGGTGGGCTGCCGCCTATGGGGTCATACAGAGTCGGACATGACTGAAGTGACTTAGCAGCAGCAGCGAGTTATTTAGCCAACAGTAGATGTTTATGTATACTTTTTTAGAGCTTGTATTTATTAACAGCCTGCAAAGAGGGGAGACGGGGAGATTTATACTGAAAGCACAGTGAGTTAAAAGGGACAATTAGAGGAGCAGAAAGAGATATCGAGTAGAGAGTTGAAAAGGATATTTTAATGCACAAAGGTTCTTGAGATATTTCCCAAGTAGACAGAAGGTAAAAGAAAATTGGCCCATTACAAGCTGATGGTGGGGAATTGGTAACATGGGATGGGAGTAATAGCTGATGGGCTAAACTCCTACTTAGACCAGAAAGCCAGGCGGGGAGGAGGTGAGCTGTAATGCGACCACAGTTGCTTCAAGAGGCTGAACATTAGATATTGAGAGGGACCCCATCAAAAGGTATACTCGCTGCGGATCCAGCAAAGAAGATACACAAAGCAAGGCTGACATCTTCCAGGTCAGGGTGGAAAAGGCCCCTGAGGAGCTGGGTCCCAGAGTTGGGTCCACCCAGGGGCTGGTGGGGACAGTCTGAGTGGTGGAAACTCAAGGGCAGGTTTGCTGGGAGCCACCAAATCCCTGAGGCTCCCAGCCAACTTCAGGGATCCCCACTCCCAGAGCAAACCTGTTCTCTCTGACCCCAGATGCTGCAGCCTGTCCTCCAAGAATCCTTCCTGGCTCCTCCCAGCCCCCTCAAACCTGCCAACAGGCCTTCTGGAACCCCCCATTTGCCATAGTGGCAGAGTGCTGAGTGATTAGTTAGGTGACAAGTAAACATTTGCTAAATGGGGATTCTTGGCTCCCTGGTAATGAACAGCCCCAGCAGGAGAGGCAAAAAGGGAGGTGCAGTCTGGGGGGAGTTCTGGGGATCACTGATGGTCTGCTGGAGCCAGCACATGCGGAGGTGTCTGGGCAGCCCTGTGGAAGTGCGGAGAGGGGCTGAGGGGTGAGCCCTTTGCGGATGGGGAAGGAGGGAGTCTGGAAGATAAAACAGCTCTGGGGTATTTCCGAGCTTGGAAGCAGCAGGTGTCTGGGAATGGGACTCTGGCCCAGGCACACTTCCAGGGAGCGCTCCAGCCTGCTGGCACGAGGGGAGGATCTGGCTGAGCAGAAGAGGCAAGGTTTCGATGATGAAATCACTGTTGAGGAACATTGGCAAGTGTGCCACGGGTGCGGGCCACGTGCTTGCAAAGGTGCTGGGGGTCTGGAGCAGGGACGAGAACCCCAAGGTGGGGAGCTCACACCTCCACTTTTGGAGTAGAATCCAAGTTCCCCAAGTAGGATTTCTGGGCCTTTCCCTTGCCAGGCTCACCTCCCACACCTCCCCAAACAGCATTCCCAGTCTTCAACTCACAATTGGTTGCAGATAGCCCAAACGTGGTGCTATTGCATGCCTCAAGCCCTCTGCCTGGAATACTCCCCACACTCCTCTGGCTGCCTCCTCATCCTCTGAGAGCCATCTGAGTGTCACCTCCTCCTGGAAGCCCTCCCTGACAGCCCCCACCCTGCCTGAGTTTCTCATGGTGGTAATGGGGTGCACTTACAGAGACACCAGTCCCACTCTGGTTTCACCCATCCCATACTTCTTTCCACATCTAGGCTCTGAGGTCCTTTTGGCAGAGCCACGTCTTCACACTTTTAGGTCCCCAGAGCCTGGGCCAATAGTTGGCATAAGTAGATCCTTGTTTAAAGCTTGCTGAATGAAGGGTAGGGAGCTGGCCAAGCTCTGCGGTCTGGGGAGGAACTTGTGAAGAGAAACGCTGAGACCACTGGTGGCGAGTGAGCAGATGGCTCCCTCCTGGGGCCTGGGGACAGCAATGAGCGAAGATGGCAGAGGGGCTGGCCCTGCCAGGAACAAAGGGGTGGGGGATGGCCCTAGCCTCTGGGAGGAGGATGGAGCTTTCCAGGCAGGAACCCACCCTTCCCTGCCCTGAACCACCCAGAAGAGATGCCGGGTCTGGTGAATTGAGGGGCCTTGGCTTAGCTCCCAACTTGTCAGCTTGCTCGAATGCTCTGCACAATGGTGTCACTGTGCCTGCGTAGCGTATGAGCCACTGAATGACAAGTGATGTCATCCACCACAGAGCTGCTTTTATTCCCTCTACTCTTAGAGGAGCAAGCTGCTGAAACACACCTGGCATCCTGGGCCCCTCTGCCTCGGCTCTAATAACAGTCGGCAGCCAGAGACTGCGCTCTGCTTGACAGAAGAGGATCATTTATAAAACATTAGCATTTCTTGTCCTGACATTTCACTCCCATATTACAGGACTTACAAAGTCTTTTAAAAAAAATTTAATAAAGTGCTTGGACCCTTGATTTTCCCGCCGAGGGCTGTGCTGTCCAAAGTTGGAAATGAAATCAACAACATAACAGCATCCTCAGGTTCTAAAGGGGACAGCTAGGCCCTGGCACCGGCCTGGGTAAGAGCAGGCAGACCACTGGGAGCAAACGCAGATAATTTGTTCTGCCGCCACCAGACTCCCTTTAGGGCACATTTCCAGCCCTGTAATTAGGAGGATTTGTCCAGGCCTGGAAACACAGCCTCTTTCTTCTATTTGCAAGAACTCGCTCCTTCCTTCAAAGCCAGGGAGGTGGGTGCAGCCTCCAGACCCCACATACATCCACCTCTCCATAGGGCAGTCTCTGGCTTCCTGGAACACCCTCTGGGTCCTGGGAACTGGCAGTTCCCTTCCAACTAGCCCCTGGAGCCCACTTAAGAGTCTACAGCTCAGCTGCTGTGGGTGAAGCTCTTAGGAACAAGCCAGGAGTGATCCAGGGCCAGCCTGCTCTGGGGACAGCCAGTGCAGCCAGAGCATGGGAAGTAAGTCACGTCCTGTGTCAGTGAGCAAAGAACCGAGAACGTGTGCACGCATGTGTGTGTGTGTGTGTGTGTGTGTGTGTGTGTGTGTGTGTGTGCGCGCGTGCAGGCACACGTGTCCCAGTGAGTCAGTGTGCCCTTGCTTCAAACAGCTCCTCCTACCGACAAAGGTGCTTGTGTTTTCAGAGCTGAGCCTAGCCAGGCTCGCCCACCCCCACAAAAGCCTGGGATCTGCCACTCCTTTAGGAATGCGGGGTTAGGAATTGAGAAACAATGTTCTTTCCAAGAGAATTTTTTTATTATCATTATTTTTCTCTCTTAATTGGATTCAATGTTTCTTGCACCTGACACACAGCCTCTCTGGTGGGGAATTCGGGTTTGTGCAAAGCCAAAAACAATTGTGCCCACTCGGACCCCAGCCAGCAGCATGGCTGACCTTGACTTGAGCCCCTCTCCCCTGTCTCTGGGCTTTCCTGCTCCCTTCCCTGCATGTCCCCATCTTCTGACCCCTGAGTCTGGCCACCCCCCTGAACTCTCCCTGTCCCCAGGGCATCTTCAGAGGGTCCAGGAGGGATGGGGCCTCCTTAATGCAAAAGTGCCTGAGATGGTTCTTGAAATGCCCTCTTTATTCTCCTTCTGCTAAGGCCGCCTGATGCCACCCTCCTGCCACCTGATGCCACCCTCCTGCCACCTGATGCCACCCTCCTGCCACCCTACCCAGGACCCTTGCTGGGACACCCACCAAAGAGCCTCAAGGAAAAATTCAGCAGCTGAGCCACGCTGGAGGCCTGGGCTCATGCCCAGAGTCTCCCTGGCCGGTCCAGACTGTTGCTGGCAAAGTCCTAGGCTGACAACACTGCCCAGCCTGTTGGACTAACACTGTGGATGCTGCCTCGCCTGCCTGCCTAAGAAATCCAAATCGCCTTCCTGCTCCTTCTCCTTCCAGCCCCTTCCCAGAGCCTAGCTCCCTGATGTTCAACAAGCTGCTTCTAGCTTCTCACCCTGATGCCAACAGCTGCTGTACTGGGAGTGATCGGGTGCTCTGGGGTAGCAGACGGTCTTGTGTTGCATATAAAAACATGGTGATGCTCTAAATAGCTAAGAATATTGGTCCCCTGAAGTGATTCTTGTGGCATCCCCTTCTCCCTGACCCTCCCCATTGCCCCTTGGCCCCAGGCCCGGGAAAGCCCAGGTTACACGGGGAATACCGTTGCCAGGTTGGGATTCTAGACAAAAATCCTAGAACTCCTTTCTTGCTAGAAATCACCAATACAACCCTTAGTTCCGCAGATATAGTTTTCCGTATAGTTTATAAACATGATAAGACATACAGTTAGGTAAGGGAGGAGGGAAAGGACCTGTGCATTTGTGCATATATATGTAGAGAGTGTGTATATATATATATATAAGTGGACATAGTTATAAAACTGCACCTCCTGTGAGAACCCCATTGCACATGATGAAGTTCTAAATTTCAGCCTCTGATGATCTTGCCTTTGGTAATTGGTTCTTGGAGCCCAGTAGCTGGGCCTGGTCTGCCAGGGTTGCCTGAGACATCAGGAATGAGAGGCGTTACCCCCAAAGGAGGGACTGAAGGTGGCACATCGTTGGATTCAGGGCAGGGTGACTAAGTGGCCTCAGGCAAGAGCCAAAATGCCACCTGCTCACGTGCCCCCACATAGCTGGTGGACCCAGCCTCTAGTCTGTTCGCTGAGTCCTGCTTCCTCCAGGGGTGGCGGGGCCCCTTCAGACATCTCCAAAAGACCAGGATTCCACAGAGCTCAGCTCCTGTGGTGCACTGTCCCATTGTTGCTAATGAAGGATTCACCTTGCGGCTTTAACTGCCTTGCTGGGTGGATGCTGTTCGTGGTTGCTCGGCGAGGGGGCTGGCTGGGAACAGCTGGGTGGGATGCACTAAACCTCCCTCTGCTTGGGGCTGTACACTTTGGGTTTATAATCCACTGGCCAGGGCCCAGACCGCAGCCGAAACCTCTACCAGCCTTTGCCTGAAACCCAGCAGATCCTCCACTTGTAAAAATAGAAAAGAAATCCTGTTCCTTGGTGGACATGTAGCAGTGCTGGGTGCTGGCACCCCGCGTCCTCAGCGGAGAGTGACCACCAGCCCCAGCATCCAGGCCAGGAGTGAGGCCCTCAGGGAGGTGCCCAAGGAGGCCTGCTGCACCCCGCTGGGGGCACGGATGGGGGTCCTTCGGGCACATTTGCCCTTCCTCTTGGGTCGTGATGTGGGCATGAAGTCAAAGCTGAACTTGTGCTGGTAGTCGGGGGCGTAGTCCTGCAGCTCGGGGGCCTGCTTCCCAGAGCCTGCCTTCGAGACCTGGTTGCGATTCCTATGGCTGGTGCAGTTCTTGCCCGGCTTCTTGGAGCCTGACCGAGAGCCGGGCAGATGGCCGTGTGGGTGGCCCTTGTCCCTGGCAGGGCCGTGGGGGGGCGGGTGGTGCTCTTTGCGGGTGGCCCTGTCGGTGGTGGTGAGCGTGTGCGACTTGATCTGGTGCGGGGACGCCGGCCCCGTGCAGTTCCGGAAGTCCTCGGCCCTCAGCAGCTTCAGGTCCTGGCCGTGCAGACGCTCGGGGGACACGCAGGGGACGGCCGAGCTGGAGCCCCGGAACCTCTGCAGCCATTCCCACAGGGAGCGCGCCCGGCAGCCACAGTCCCAGGCGTTCCCATTGAGGCGGAGGAACTCCAGGGCCCCCAGGGGTGCCAGGCAGTCACCTGGCAGCTCAGAGAGACTGTTGTTGAAGAGGAAAAGGGTGGTCAGCCTGCGGAGGTCGTGGAAAGCCTTGTGATGGACCCACTGCAGCTGGTTCTCATGCAGCAGCAGCCGGTCCAGATTCACCAGGCCCCGGAAGGTGTCCTGGCCCAGGCTCCACAGCTTGTTGCCGTGGAGAAACAGGTGGCTGAGGTTGACCAGGTCCACAAAGATGTCATCCTGGAGGTACTCGATGTGGTTGTCCTGCAGGTAGAGGTACTGCAGGCTGTGCAGGCCGCCAAAGACACCGGCCGGCAGGGCGCTGAGCCCGCACTTGTAGAGGTAGAGGGCGTGGAGCTTCACTAGGCCCTGGAAGGTCTCGGGGGCCAGCGTCCGCAGCTGCCGGTTGTCGCCGAGGTCTAGCTCCTCCAGGTGCACGAAGCCCTGGAAGGTGTTGGGGTCGATGAAGGTGATGTTGTTGGAGTAGATCCACAGGGTGACCATGGCGGGGCTGAAGTGGCCCTGCCGCAGGAGGGTGATGTGGTTGTTCTGCAGGAAGATGCGCTCACTGTCCTCCGGGATGCCCTCGGGGATGGCGGCGAAGTTGTGCGCCTGGCAGCTGACTGTCATGGGCGCGGGGTAGCACACGCAGTCCCGCGGGCAGCCGCCGCCCAGGGGCAGCTCCCCGGCCAGCAGCAGCAGCAGCAGTTCCACACAACACCCTGGAGGGGAGAAAGAGAGCACAACCAGGTCACGGCGGGGGGGGGGGGGGGGGTTGCGGGAGCGGGGGGGGGGGGGGGGTGCTGCCCGGGAGGTGAGACACTCGGAGAAGCCGAGCTCCGCGGGTATGTGAGCCTCCTTGCTCGCCGGGGCTCTGTCCTCGTCTTAGCCGCACTCAGCCACTCAGCGATCTGGGGGCTGGGGTCATGGCCCCCTGACTCCTGATGGCTTCCCATGCCCTGGCGCCCCACCTCTTCTGGGGGTTTCTATTCCAGCCTGGGTTGTGAGGTGGGTTGGTGTAGAGGCTGCGGTCCCCCTACATCTGGCAGACTTCTTTAGCCCCACCCCTCAAACCCCTAGCCCCGCCCACAGCTTCTGAGCCCCGCCCCCTTAGGCCCTGTCATCCTGGCTAGGATTGGGGTCACTCCCCATGGACCCAGCAGCCAGCCTCGGGGCTCCTGTCCCCCTGGGGTCCCAGCTCTGCCACTTACTTGCCTTTATCTGCATGAGCAGATAGTGGGGCAGGCTCCTGTTCTAACAAAGTAAATATCTCACATGGGCTCCTGAAGCGTCTTCTTATTACAATTATTCCCAATAACAAACAAAGCGAGCAGGCATGTCACCAAAGTTTATCTTGAAAGATTCTCATTTACAGTGTCTTCCACGTCCTCAAGCATGCATCATTCCCCCATGACTTAAGTTTCCTCATTCCTAAGTAATAATAGTTGTTCTCTGCAAAGGACACATGTGTGTATGTGTGTGTGTGAGAGAGAGAGGGACAGAGAGAGAGGAGGACTGCGGGAGGCACCAGGACTGATGGTTCTGGGGTCCTAGGAGTAGCCAGAGAGAGACTGCCCCCCACTGCGGTCCACCGTCTGGTTCCTCTCCTCTCCCCCCCTCTCTCCCTCTCTCTGGAGATCCCAGGCTACCACTGCAAATCAGGCCTTGCCTCTCGATTGTCCAGAGCATTTCCTCTGTAGCTTCTCTCTAATTGGGCATTAATTAGGCATTCGTTAATGGATCCTTAAAATAATTTATTTTCGGATGTGTCCAGCCTGTGGTCGGATAACAGCCACGCACTCATTATCGCAGCAGCCTCATTATGGATGATCGTCATTACCTGCCTTTTTCCAGGGTCGCAGCTGCCCCGGGCAGCCTGGCAGGCACGCCAGTGTTGTGGGGACCGGCTCCAGGCCTGTAGACCCCCGCCCTGCAGGGCCAGGCCGTCATCTCATCCCTGCCAGGGCTGGCTTCCTGATCCTTCCCTGCCAGCTTGGCTGATCACAGGCCTCTGGGGAGAGCTGGGTGCCTAGGGCAGCTCGGCTGGTTCTTCCGGCTGCCAGCTGTACCGAGCATATTGAATGAGAGAACTAGCCCTCCTGGCCACTCTCGGGCTGGCCCCTACTTCCAGTCTCAGGCCGGCCACTGCCCCAGAGCTGCCTGCCTGGGCTCCAGCGGACCTCACCACCCCTGCCACCCTCTCTTTCCTCCCAGAAACGGCATCGTAAATAAGTGACAGCTCCCAGCTGTTGGGAGTTATGGGCTCCCAGAGAGTGGCAGCTGCTTCCTGTCCCCCTGTAATCACCCAGCTTCAACAACGTTTCCAACACATAAAAATCATCGCACATAATTCGGTTTCTGCATAATTGTGTTGGGTTGCGATTTCAGAGCAATTATGACCTCGGCGGTTGTGGCGATGGTGGCAGAGCAGCTGTGAGTTCCCATTCTGGGCTGGGCCACGCTCTCTGCGGCCCCTGCCCCGCTTCAGTCATCGCCACCATTGAATAGTCTGCAGCCCCAGCCCCAGGCAGGGGGGCCTTTTCAGCCTCAATTTCCCCATGTGTAACAAGAGTAGGAGAGGATCGCTACGCCAGCACTCCCTGAATGAAGTCTGTCCTCACCCATTACTGCCCACCTAGGTCTGGCCAGGGGCCCCCAGCCCTTCAGGAGGAGACTCTGCCTTGGGAGGACCCCCTAGGAGCCTGGCCCCCAAACCCAGGCTGACTCTCTGGGAGCCTGCCCACTGCCTTGAGCCTCCAACACCAGGGCTGGGAGGAGGGCCCAGCAAATTCCGGGTCCACCTTCCACACAGCCTGCCACCCCATCTCCCCTTGCTCATCTCTGCTCCTCTGCCCGGCCCAGATGGCCCTGGGGAGGCGCCTGCACCCTGCCACCCTGAGGGAGCCCAGAGTCCCCTTCCTAGCTCAGGGACATTCAAGGCACTCACTGTGCTGAAGGGGACAGGGCCACAAAAGACCCCCACCCCCACCCCCTGGAGTCTTGCAAAGACAAGGCACTTCCTTTAAGTCAGGCAGGGAAAGCGGCCCGCAGTGGGAGCAGGCTGAACCCTGGCAGGCTCAGTGTTAATACCACCGACATTTGTGCAGCTTATAGAGTTTACAGAGTGCTCTGCTCACATTCCTCGGAGCCTCAGAGCTATCCTGTGTGGTGGGGGGTGGTGGGGGAGGAGGTTTCCTGCCCCCAGACCTGGGGTGGGTCAGATAGCCCTTCTGCCTGCTACTGTGGCTCTGTCTCTGAAAGGCCCTGGGTGGGGGTTTTCTGAAGTCGTCCTCAGAGAAGCTGAGGGTGCTCCATAAAAGCCACACCCCTCCCTCAGGCAGGTGCCCGGGGGGTACTGGGGTACAGGGGAAGCCAGGCAAAGACCCCGGTTTGGGTAAAAGAGCCAAAAGTCCAAAAATCTAGGTGTGGCCTTAGCGGCTGGCATATGAACACATTTTGGCAGGTGGGAGGGGTCAGATATCGTGGGTGGGGGAAGGGGTATAAAGGTGGCACTCAGGGCCGGAGCCTGAGAGGGGCTGTTCCCCTGAGAGGGGCCCAGGAGGAGGCAGGGACCTCCGGCGATGCTTAGAGCTGCTCTCCATCCTCTGGTACCATCCAGGTGCCAGGGGACCCGGGCCAGTGGCCGCTGCCCTCTCTCACTGGGCACTGCAGTGGGTCTCAACTGAGTCTGCTTCTCCAACCTGGAAGCTGGTTCCATCTCCAAGGCCCTGGACCAACTCTCCCAGACTACCCCGCCTCCTCTGCCCAAGCCAGCGTGTGCCCTGGTCATGGATCATCACCCCGCCTATTTCTTCCCAGGGAGGCTGGCACTGCTTCGCCACAGCTCCTCCTGTGCTCCCGTGCCCGCTCTGTGTGGCCCATGGGAGCCTCGACCCACTGATTACTGATTAATGTACTAACAATGACACTGGTGCCTTTGCTGTGCGTTTTAAGATTGCAAATTAGCATGGATACAAGTCTCCGTGGAGGAGCCTTATGGTTCCTCCCATCAGCTTCTTTGGCCCCTCCTGGGGAGCAAGGAGGTCACTCTACCTGAGGGGGCTGGAGAAAGTAAGGTGCGGACTCAAACTCTGGACTTCCTCTGGCTCTCATCCTCCACTGTCTCTTCCCCTGATCCCCCTTCCTCCCCCTGCTGCCCGCCTACTCCAGGGGCATCCACCTGATTGTCTACTCGGCTGCTCCCAGACCTCCTGGCCTCCCACACACAGATCTAGAGCCTTATTCATTCCTTCTTCCATTCAACACTTGCCGCCAAAGTCCTGGAGTATGCAGAGTGCCAGGGTAGGGAGGGGCCTGGGAAGAACTTGGCAGGCGGGTTCTATTCCTGGGTTGGGAAGATGCCCCTGGAAAAGGAAATGGCAACCCACTCCACTATTCTTGCCTGGAGAATCCCATGGACAGAGGAGCCTGGTGGGCTACAGTCCATGGGGTCACAAAGAGTCAGACACGACTGAGTGACTGAACACACACACACACAAGCAGATGGGGGGTCTCAATGCCAGACTGTCCAGCAGGCGCCAGGCCCAGAGTAGGCGCTTTGGTGTGTGCATGGCAAAGGCACTTGCTGCCTTGTGCCACTTCCTCCATGAAGTCTTCTTGCTTCCTTGCCAGCACAAAGGATGTGCAGAAAAGGAGAGCCATCAATATCTTCATGTCCTGTGTGTGTGTGTGTGTGTGTGTGTGTGTGTGTCAGTGCACGCTCAGTCGTGTCTTTTTGCGGCCCCATGGACTGTAGTCCACCAGACTCCTTTGTCCATAGAATTTTCCAGGCAAGAATATCGGAGTAGGTTGCCATTGCCTCCTCCAGGGGATCTTCCTGACCCAGGGATCGAACCCACATCTCTGCATTGGCATCTCCTGCATTGGCAGGTGGGTTCTTTACCACTGTGCCACCTGAGAAGCCAGTCTTCATGTCCTCTTTGCCTCAAATCCCCAAATCCCTCACCTGCTGAGCAGGGACCTATGAGTAGCCTGGGTGAGTAGCCTGGGCTTGGACAGGCCCCTCACCCAGACTCAGCAGCCCATTCACAAGCTGTTCCTATGAAAAGTTCCATAGGGGCTGGACCTCGTGGGCTGGGTGGAAAGGGCATTCCAGGCAGAGGGCATCACGTGCCAAGGTACTGAGGTGGGGAAGTAGGCAGCAAGCCCTCTCTTACCTCCACCCTTCTCTTAGCCTCTAAGCAGCTTGAACTCGCCAGAGAAGGCGATGGCACCCCACTCCAGTACTCTTGCCTGGAAAATCCCATGGATGGAGGAGCCTGGTGGGCTGCAGTCCATGGGGTTGCTAGGAGTTGGACACGAGTGAGTGACTTCACTTTCACTTTTCACTTTCATGCACTGGGGAAGGAAATGGCAACCCACTCCAGTGTTCTTGCTTGGAGAATCCCAGGGACAGGGGAGCCTGGTGGGCTGCCGTCTATGGGGTCGCACAGAGTCGGACACGACTTAAGTGACTTAGCAGCAGCAGCAGCTTAAACTCCTTATGAGGCTGTAACTACGGCTTAAGCTGGGTGAGGGCTTTCCAGGGCTGGGGAGGCCAGAGAGCTCCCCACTGGGACCAGCACCACTGATAGGGCCCCTGCTCCTCTCTCAGGGGCCCTGCAGCTTCCCTGCCCCAGAAACAGGAAGGGAGCTAACCAAACGGGACCCAAGCCTATACCAGAACCGAGTGGCAGGTTCCTTACATGGCATCCTCCTGCTACCCCACAGGTGGGAGGCACAGAGGGGAGGGGCCGGCCAAGGCCACATGGCTGGCGAGCAGGACAGTGGGGGCATCCTTGTCTGAGGACTGGTCCGCCCTCCCCGGCCCCAAGGTCTCGGGCCTCACTCTGGCCTGAGTCTGGTGCTTGCCCCTCCCCACACCCACGTAGGGTGCCAGCCCGGTGGGCTGATAGCCCCCGGAGCCACCAGGCAGCTCCAAGGGGCTCTGGAGGCTTAGAGCCCAGTCAGCCGTGTGGTCAGACCTCCTGCCTCTGCAACCTGCTCCCCCTGCATGGGGCTCGGCTCCTGGTCCCCCTTGCTGGCCCAGCCTGGCCTGGCGCTCCTCTCCAAGCCAATCGATGCTAACGGGATGGCTCTGCTGCCAATAACGGCCTCAGGCCAAGCCGGCTGTGTTCACAGAGTGACTGGCGCCTCCAGCCACGCGGCACTGCCCCTCTGTGCCACACCCAAGCCCAGGTCACTTCTGGAGACAAAGAAGCCAGCCGGGCGGAGCTGGGTTTCCCTCCTCTTGTCCTTTTCGTGCCCGGCGCATCCTGCCTCCAGCCTTCTGCATGCGCCGTCCCCTCTGCTGGAAGCTCGCCCCAGGACACCTGCAGGGCTCCTGCCCTCACCTCTCTGTTCAAGCCCCACCCTTGTCACCTGCTCAGGGAGGCCTTCCCCAGTAGCCTTTGAAAATATTTGTTTATTTATTCAGGGGCTTCCCTAGTCGCTCAGACAGTAAAGAATCTGCCTGCAATGCAGGAGACCTGGGATGGGAAGATTCCTTGGAGAAGGGCCTGGCAACCCACTCCAGTATTCTTGCCTGGAGAATCCCATGGACAGAGGAGTCTGGTGGGCTACAGTCCATGGGGTGGCAAAGAGTTGGACACAGCTGAGTGACTAACACTTTCAATCCATTTATGTTTTTTGGCCACACCACTCGGCTTGTGGGATCTTAGTTCCCCAACAGGGATGAAACCCAGGCCCCCGCCAGTGGGAGCACAGAGCCCTAACCACTAGACTGCCTGGGAATTCCGCCCCCCCCCCCCAGCCTATTTTAAATGACCCCTTCCCTGTTTTACTTTTCCCCATAACATTTCTTCTTTCCTAATAAATTCCCGTCACTTTTTAATTGATGTTATTTTCTGTCTTCCCTCACTGGAGGGGCAGTTCCATGAGGAGTGATCTTGTCTAGTGTTCCCTGCTATGCCCTCAGGGCCTAGAACAGTGCCTGACACACAGTAGGTACTCAGGAAGAAAACCCTAGGGCCCATAGCCTGGCTCATAGTGAAGTCCTCAGTGATGTCCGACTCTTCGCGACCCTATGGACTGTAGCCCATCAGGCTCCTCTGTCCATGGGATTCTCCAGGCAAGAATACTGGAGTGGGTTGCCATTTCCTTCTCCAGGGGATCTTCCTGACCCAGGGATCGAACCCAGGTCTCCCGCAGTGCAGGCAGACGCTTTACCTTCTGAGCCACCGGGGAAGCCCTAGTAGGTGCTCAATAAACACAATGGTCTTGATTAGTACACAGGCCTGCGGGGTGAGCAGAGACTCCGCTGTGGCTCTCTTTCAAGGGCCCAGCACAGAGGTGACCCAGGAGGACTGGGGAGGGAGGGGACGCACCGGGCCTGCCTGGGGCCTGGGGCAGCGTGACCAGCACAGGTTTGTCTGGGACTCAGGAGTTTCCCAGCACGCAGGACTTTTAGTGCTAATACCTGAAAGTCCCAAACAAATGTCAATCAGCCTATCTGGGGGCCAGGAGTGCCGTGGCCCCCCCAAAAAAACTTCTGGCCACAGGATGAGGAGCGAGTAAACAGGCAGGCATGAGGCACACTTGTTCTCCAGACCCACACCTCAGGCCCTGTGGCTGCAGCCTGGGGCCTAGACAGAGCCTGTGTGTGTGTGTGTTCGTGTGTCTCTGCACATCTACACGTATGTTTATCTATGTGTGTGGACATGGCCATGTGCACATACCTGCGTGCCCGCATGTGCATATTTCAGCAACCTTTATCTCTGGAGACCATCGAGGGGGCTGGGCACCCAGCCCTTTCATCCTGAGTGTTCCTGAACTCCACCCCAGGGAGAGGGCAGGCCTCTTCTGAGGAGAGGCACACCCGCCCATGACATTCCCGTCTTATCTCAGCGCCCACTCTGGCTTTGCCTATAGCTCCTGCTCTCCTCCTGACACGCTGAATTATGTACCCACCCCAAGCCCCTCCAGCATACCAGGATCACTCTCAGCTGGGAAGTGGGCGGCACCTTATTGGAATAACCTTTCAGCTTTCATCTGCTGCAGCTAGTCCCCCGAGCGGGCCTGGCCAGGAACGCCGTGCTAATTGGGCCGCCAAGCTCTCAGGAGGCCTTGTTGGAGCAAACTCAGCCTCCTCTCTCCTCTGCCTAACCGTGTCTATCACTTCCTCGGTGCGGGGGTCCCTGCGTGGGATGGAGAGGTGGGGGGAGTACACTGCAGGCCGGCACAGGCAGCTCTGTGTCCATGAACTGCCTGGGCCTGGGACCAGTCCCAAAGGCAGCACGTTTCAGCTGGACAAGCTCAGACAGGTCACTAAACCTCCACAGCCTCAGTTTCTCAGTCCGAGAATGGGGACTTAGAGCACATGCATTCTTGGGTGTTGGCAGCACTCATTGAGGCTGTACTCTGAACTGGTACCCAGACTGGCTGCAGGGCGGGGCATCCCCAAGGCTGAGGGCTGCCATCAGAGGAAGCCACTGCCTCCCTACCCCCCACCCTGTGGACCCTGGCTTTCACCCCACCCACCCTGGCGCTCCCAGACCCCAGAGGCCTGGCAGAGGGACCTGATGGATTAGATTCCAAGTCAGGGCTTAACCTCAAGTTCCTGCCAGGTTTTGGCTGCCCCAGGGCATAGCAGGTGGGGGGACCAGGTCTTGACCTTTGTACTTGGCTCTCTCTCCCAGTCCATCCCCCCACACACTGCCAGCTCTCTGCACAAAGCCCTGGTCATATGAGCTCTATCTTCACTTTGCAAAGCTGCCCTGGGGCTTATAATATGTGCTCAGTTCAGTTCAGTTCAGTTCAGTCGCTCAGTCGTGTCCGACTCTTTGCGACCCCATGAATTGCAGCACGCCAGGCCTCCCTGTCCATCACCATCTCCCGGAGTTCACTCAGACTCACGTCCATCGAGTCAGTGATGCCATCCAGCCATCTCATCCTCTGTCGTCCCCTTCTCCTCCTGCCCCCAATCCCTCCCAGCATCAGAGTCTTTTCCAATGAGTCAACTCTTCGCATGAGGTGGCCAAAGTACTGGAGTTTCAGCTTTAGCATCATTCCTTCCAAAGAAATCCCAGGGCTGATCTCCTTCAGAATGGACTGGTTGGATCTCCTTGCAGTCCAAGGGACTCTCAAGAGTCTTCTCCAACACCACAGTTCAAAAGCATCTTCTCTGGTGCTCAGCCTTCTTCACAGTCCATCTCTCACATCCATACATGACTACTGGAAAAACCATAGCCTTGACTAGACGGACCTTTGTTGGCAAAGTAATGTCTCTGCTTTTGAATATGCTATCTAGGTTGATCATAGCTTTCCTTCCAAGGAGTAAGCATCTTTTAATTTCATGGCTGCACTCAACATCTGCTGTGATTTTGGAGCCCAAAAAAATAAAGCCTGACACTGTCTCCACTGTTTCTGCTATTCAAATTTGCTTCTCAGTCTGTGGGCCCCAGAACCTGGGCTGTGGCCACCAGGACTCCAAGGCTGGGGACAAAGGCCTCTGAAAGCCAGCCCTCCCAGGGGCTTCGGAGAACGTTCTGGGCCCTCTCTGCTCCATCTGGAACCAACTGTCTGTCCCCACAAACCCCAGAAAACTGTAGGCCCACCTGGAACCGGACAGGCCCCCTGACACCCACGTGGTGTGATTACTGGGGGTGGGAACCTCTGCGGGGGTGGGACAGTCCTGAGGGGCAAGTGTCCATTCAGATGCCTTCCTAGGGGGCTCCTGAGGGTGTGTGAGAGAGGGGAGTTCGGGGAGTGCTCTACCAATCCCTGAAGGAAAACAGAAGATGGAACCCAGCCTTTGAGAAGCAGGAGCAGAGCTCTCCACCCGGGCCCCTCATTCTGAGTCCCTGGAGCAGCCACTCCTTCCTTGCTGTTTATGAAAAGCCTTCAGAACTCACGTCCTGTTTATCGATCACCCCATTCTGAATCTAGCTTCCTGTTCTTTCATTCATGTGAGGAACAGCTCCACGCTTGGTGCTACAACGGTGAGAGACGTGGCTCCTTCCCTCATGAAGCTTACAGCCTAGGGGGAGATGATGTAAACAACCAGAGATGCCCAAACTGACACAGATTGCTGGGCACTGGGGGCACAGGAAGGCGGTTTAAGACAGCTGAATGAATGAATGGCCTCTCTGAGCAGTGGGTGACACCTAATGTTAAGAAGGAGCTGAAGAACAGCTTTCCAGGCAGTGGGAACTACAGGTGCATAGGTCCTAGGGCAGAACTGAACTTGGTGTGGATGAGAGGGACATGTGATGGGGTCAAAAAAGGCTTTAAAAGGCTCAGTCAAGAGTTTAGTTCTGGGACTTCCCTGGTGGCACTGTGGATAAGAATCCACCTGCCAATGCAAGGGACATGGGTTCAATCCCTGGTGGGGGAAGATCCCATAGGCTGCGAAGCAACTGAGTCCATGTGCCACAGCTATTGAGCCTGTGCTGTAGGGCGTGGGAGCTGCTGTGAAGCCGGCGTAACCTAGAGCCTGCGCTCCACAACTACGGAGCCCATGTGCGGCAACTACTGAAGCCTGTGCGCCTACGGCCACGTTCCAAAACGAGAAGCCACTGCAATGAGAGGCCGGTGTCCCACACTGAAGAGCAGGCCCAGCTTGTCGCAGCTAGAAGAAGCCGGCACACAGCAATGAAGACCCCGCACAGCCATAAATAAACAGAGTTTGGATCTGATTCTGTTTCTGGCAGGAAACTGAAGTACTTGCAACCTGATCAGATTTGGGGGGAGCATGGATTTGTGGGAGCAAGAAGGGAGGCAGGGAGGCCTACGGCTGTCATCCACGAGAGACACGGAGGATTCAGAAGGGGTAGAGGCCATGGAGACAGACAGCAGTGGACAGGCTGAGAAACATCCGGGTTGCAGAACTGACAGGACATACGGATGGACCGTTGTGAGGGAGACGGGAGGCTGCAGAGGGTAAGAGCACAGCAAGATGGGAGGAGCCTAGGAAAACAGGCTTCGGGGCCGCGAGGAGCTCTGCTTAGGATGAACGAAGTCATAGATCTTATAGAGATGATTAGCTGGAAGCTGGTTGTCCAAAGCTGAAGCCCAGAGGCGAGAAGCACACCTGGGAGGCATCGGCATAGAGATGGTAGTTCCATCCATGGGAATGGATGAGGTCACCTCTGAGAGTCAAGAGAGAAGTTAGAGTCAAGACTTCCCTGGCGGTCCAGTGGTTAAGAGGCTGCACTTCCAATGCAAAGGGTGTGGGTTCAATCCCTGGTCAGGGAAGTTCCACATGATGCATGGCACAGCCAAAAAAAAAAAGAGAGAGACAGAGAGTGCAAGAAGATAAAGGATTGAGGATTCTGGCAACACGGCAGAAGGTGTGTAAAGGAGAAGGAATGGGCGAGGAGGTCAGAGGAAAGCCCGGAAAGTGTGGCATGACCAAAGCCAAGAGTATTTCGAGAAGGAAGGAGGAAACAGTCGTGATGAGAGTGGCTGAGAGTTTCTGTGAGTACTGGAGAGTGTATTTGACAACGTGGAGGTAATGGGTGATGCTGGAACGTTCACTGCTGGTAGGAAGGTGATGCTGGAACATTCACTGCTGGTAGGAAGGAGGGGGCAGAAGGCATGTGGGAGTGGGATGAAGAGTGAATGGGAGCTGAGGAGGGGAGACAGCACTGTATCAGACAGCACAGGCTGGGGCACGCTGATGTGACAAGGGACCCAGAATCTCCACGGCCACAACAACAAATACTGGCTTCTCGCTCAGGCAGGGCAGCTGCCTCTCTGCTCAGGGACGCAGGGGAGAGCTCACCCTCCACCCAGGACACTGCTGGTCTCCTGGCAGAGGGGACAGAGGACTGGCACTTGAGGCTTTCGTTTCCCGGGGTGCATGTCACTCCGGTTCACGCTTCACTGGGCAAGGTCCTTCAGAGGGCCCAGCCTGTCATCGGCAGGAGAGGGACAAAGGCTCCCAAGGGACTCCGGGATCAGCAGCTGGGAGCACCCAGAGGCCACTCACTAGGGAAGCTTGGCTGCAAAGGGAGCAGAGAGTCTGGGTGGGGCCTGAAGGGGTGTTGTTTGCTTCCTAAGATGGAAGGAAAGACACTAGAGTCGGTTTGCATGTTCCTGGGGGTGATCCAGGAGGAAAGGGAGAGAGAAACTGATGCCTTAGGAGTGAGAGGACCAAAGAGACCAAGATCCAGAGGTCCAAAGTGGCTCAGGTGTTCCTCCTGAAGAGAGGAGGATGTGTTAGCTTCTGAGGGCTCCTATTTTCTCCTGGAAGTAAGCGGGGTCATCAGCTGAGAGCGGAGAGAGGGAAGCGGGAGGGAGTTTGAGGAGGAAGAAAACAGAATGAAACAGGCCCTCTGTGTGGTGAGAAATCAAGCCACCCTGGTCACACACGAGGTCTGTGGGGACAAGGAGACAACGTGCCTGTAAACCCAGGCTTCCACGGCCACTGCCCCAGGCTCTGCCCAAGCTCTCCTTACCTTTCACTGGACAGGTGGGGCTGTCTGGCCCCTCCCATGAAACCTGCTCAGGTCACACCCCTGCTGACATTGCACTGTGTGTGTGCTCAGTCGTGCCTGATTCTTTGCAGCCCCATGGACTGTAGCCCACAAGGCTCCTCTGTCCATGCAGTTTTCCAGGCAAGCATACTGGAGTGGGTTGCCACTTTCTACTCCAGACCCAAGGATGGAACCTGCGTCTCTTATGTCTCCTGGATTGGCAGGCGGGTTCTTTACGACTAGCGCCACCTGGATGCCCTGACAGTGCATTAGCTCAGCAAATATTTACTCCCCTACGTTCCTCTGACCAGGCCCCGTGCCAAGATGTCTCTGGGGATAAAAGATCCCGTTCCAGGCTTCCATGAACAGAAAGTCTTCCCCAGACGCCTTCAGGAGAGTATGTTGTGGACATCTGTCACTCTTGCCAGCCACCCAGTAGCTAAACCCTCTTCCTGTACTTGGCAGATCTTCCAGTTGAGGTAGATGAGCCTTTCCTTCCCCGTGGAAGCTGAAAAGTTCCAGCCCTCACTTTCCCAGGCTCCCTTGCAGCTCCGCCAAGACCCTGGGTCGGGGCTCTGCCCCTCGACACGACTACCCCAGACTTCTGAGCTGGGAGTTAATGAGGTGGACACAGAGGGGGCCGAGCGGGACCCACGCTTGCTAGGATGGCAGCAGCGGCAGAGCCAATGGGGGCAGAGGCTGTGGTGAGAACCTTAGGTGCTCACTGGAGGTGTCTTTGCCTTCACTTGGGCTGTTGTTCCTACCTGTGGAGTCCCCAGCCCTCTGGGAGCTTCTGTGAAGGACTCAGTATACTTCCAAAAGAATTGCCTTTTATTTAAATTAGTCAAGGCAGGTGTCTGTTGCTTGCAAATAAGAATCCTCACAGATGTGAGGTCCCTCCTGCAGAGCATGACTCCCAAGCCCTCCATGGTCTGGCCCTGCTCCCCCAATTCCTGCTCTTTTTGTGGGAGCAGTGCCCTAAGTTTCCTTGGGGTTGGGGGGAAATACCCCCAACTAGTGCCGGGTATGTGGAGCTTATCCAAGCATGTCTGGTGAGTGCATGAATGAATGATTTTGCTGATGTAATTCTAGCCCAAAGCAAGGAAACCAGGTGCTAGAGTTGGCTGAGATGGCTTGTTCTGAGTGAACACATGCGTGCGTGCTCAGTTACTTCGTATCTGACTCTTTGTGACTCTATTGACTGTAGCCCGCAGGTTCCTACGTCCATGGGATTATCCCAGCAAGAATACCGGAGTGGGTTGCCATTTCCTCCTCCAGGGGAATTTCCCCCACTCAGGGATCGAACCTGCATCTCCTGCAATGGCAGGTGAATTATTTACACCACTTGAGCCACCTGGGAAGTCCAAATATATACAATATATATTTTACAGTAAGTTTTAGCAGCAGGAGAGACCTCGTGTGGAAGAGGGTAATTTACCAGGCATTTCAGGCCTCACCTCACAGACCTTTCTCTTTTGACCCTTTTGCAGAATCTCTCTTGATTGGCTCCTGAAGACACTTGGTAGGGAATGCTTCCAATGGATGTGTAGTGTTCTGTGTGTTAAACTGAGCAGTGGGCTCAGGGATGTTAACTTTCTTATTCTTTATGCCTTATATTTGCTTACATTTACTCTTCAATAAAATAAATAAATCATACAGAAAAAAAAATAGCCTGCCGAGTTTAGCTGAGAATCTTAGGTCCCAGGCCTTGAACTGCTGTCTCCTCCCTGCTGGTGGAGCCCCGTGCTTTCTTCAGGGACCCTCGTCTGGCCAGCCAGCAGCACAGGACAGCCTCTGACCCTTATCCAGAGAGCTTTAGTCCAGGTGGCAGGGGGCTTCCCGGTGTCCCCAAGCCCTACCTATTTCCCTCCACAAGGTTTTCCTTTAAAGTCACTCTTCCTCACTTGTTTTAGCTTTAAAATAATACTTGCCAATTGTGGAAAATGTGAAATGTATAGAACTAAAAAGGGAGAAAAATCACCACAATCCTATCATCCTTGACAATCATCCACGGGGCCTTCCTGTACCTTCTTACGAGACTTCCTTCATTTATGTAGGGATATATAAAATTTAAATAAAAATTTTATTTAAAGCAATAAAACTGGGATCATGCTATATATGCAGCTCTGTAGCCTGCGTTTTTCTGCCTAACTTATTCATTCGTTCAGCTGCTCTCCAGGTGCCTCCATCTGTGAGTCTCTGCTCTAAGGCAGCCTTGGGGAGCCCAGCAGATAGACTGACCCCACCCTCCAGGAGAATACAGTCTGATGGGAAAACAGACACTCATTGAAGGGCCATATCCATATCTAATCACACCCTGTGCTTGGATGGCATCACCGACTCAATGGACATGAGTTTGAGTAAACTCCGGGAGTTGGAGATGGACAGGGAGGCCTGGGGTGCTGCAGTCCATGGGGTTCCAAAGAGTCAGACATGACTGAGCGACTGAACTGAAGGAGGAGTATAAAGAGAGAGATCCAGGTAGCCAGGAGAACTGTGGGGCTCCCCTTGTCCGTGGGGGTGGGAGGGCTGGGGGTCTGAAGGTTGAGCAGGACTCCACTGGGGTGAGTGGGCATTCCAGGCAGACGGAGCAGCAGATGCTGAGGGTCAGAGGCAACACACAGGCAAGTGACGGAAGATCGGGTATGGGTTTTGAGACTACAGAGGCTCCTACTGTATGGACAGACCATAGTTTATCTTTCTGAGACATTTAGATTGTTTTCCGTTTTTCGCTGCTATAAATTACCATGGCAAAACGGGTAATATCAGTTGCCTCCTGGGAGACTCTCCTGGAAGCTTAGGGACTGGTGTGGAGGGAAATTCACTTGTATACCTGTCAGGAGTTTTCGATTTATTACCGTGTGAATGTACCTATTGATTCTTTTAAGAGTCAGTTAAGCTAAAACTAAATAATATTGAAATGAACATCCTTATGCATAACGCTTTATCCAAATTTTTTCTTTTTTGTTTTTACTCTTTCCCTAAATCAGAGATTCATTATCAGTCCTCCTGACACACGATGAGAGGTCACCCAGAAAGGTTAGTCCATAGAGCCTTATGTTCCGTGCCCAGGAAGTCACCAACCACGGGGTTTTCAGAGACTTGAACTTTTCCTTTGTCTGCCTTCCCATCTAGGCTGTGAGCTACTCAGGAGACAAAAGCTGTGTGCCTCCTACAAAGAGGAGACCTCTGGGGTGGGGAAGCAAAGATGAACATGTGTTGAATCCCTCCCATGTGACAGATGTACCACCCTGGGAGCATCCACATATACTCTTTAGAGGTGTATGTATGTGTGTTCAGTCGCTTAGTCATGTCTGACACCTTGCGACCCCCTGGATTGTAGCCCACCAGGCTCCTCTGTCCATGGGATTTTCCAGCAAGAACACTGGAGTGGGTTGACATTTCCTCCTCCGGGGGATCTTCCCGACCCAGGGATCAAACCCTCAACTCATGCATCTCCTGCACTGGCAGGCAGATTCTTTACTACTGCTTCACCAGAGAAGCCCACTCATTAGATACCCCCCCAGAGATTATTTGTTTATTTACATGTGTTTATGTGGCCGCATCCGGTCTTAGTTGCAGCACACAGGATCTTCGTTGAGCCGTGCTGGATCTTTCATAGCAGTGTACTAGCTCTCTAGTTGTTGCATGTAGGCTTAGATTCCTCTTGGCATGTGGGATCTTAGTTCCCCTACCAGGGATTGAACCTGTGTAGCCTGAGTTGCAAGGCAGATTCTTAACTACTGGACCACCAGGGAAGTCCTTCCCCAAAAAATTATTAGGAAGGTATTCATATCCCAGATAATCATGATGATGTGATCACTAATCTAGGGCCAGACATCCTGGAATGTAAAGTCAAGTGGGCCGTAGAAAGCATCACTACGAACAAAGCTAGTGGAGGTGATGGAATTCCAGTTGAGCTATTTCCAATCCTGACAGATGATGCTGTGAAAGTGCTGCACTCAATATGCCAGCAAATCTGGAAAACTCAGCGGTGGCCACAGGACTGGAAAAGGTCAGTTTTCATTCCAATCCCAAAGAAAGGCAATGCAAAAGAATGCTCAAACTACCACACAATTGCACTCATCTCACACGCTAGTAAAGTAATGCTCAAAATTCTCCAAGCCAGGCTTCAACAATACGTGAACCATGAACTCCCTGATGTTCAAGCTGGTTTTAGAAAAGGCAGAGGAATCAGAGATCAAATTGCCAACATCCGCTGGATCATGGAAAAAGCAAGAGTTCCAGAAAAACATCCATTTCTGCTTTATTGACTATGCCAAAGCCTTTGACTGTGTGGATCACAATAAACTGTGGAAAACTTTGAAAGAGATGGGAATACCAGACCACCTAACCTGCCTCTTGAGAAATCTGTATGCAGGCCAGGAAGCAACAGTTAGAACTGGACATGGAACAACAGACTGGTTCCAAATAGGAAAAGGAATACGTCGAGGCTGTATATTGTCACCCTACTTATTTAACTTATATGCAGAGTACATCATAAGAAACTCTGGACTGGAAGAAACACAAGCTGGAATCAAGATTGCCGGGAGAAATAGCAATAACCTCAGATATGCAGATGACACCACCCTTATGGCAGAAAGTGAAGAGGAACTAAAAAGCCTCTTGATGAAAGTGAAAGAGCAGAGTGAAAAAGTTGGCTTAAAGCTCAACGTTCAGAAAATGAAGATCATGGCATCCGGTCCTATCACTTCATGGGAAATAGATGGGGAAACAGTGGAAACAGTGTCAGACTTTATTTTGGGGGGCTCCAAAATCACTGCAGATGGTGACTGCAGCCATGAAATTAAAAGACGCTTACTTCTTGGAAGAAAAGTTATGACTAACCTAGATAGCATATTCAAAAGCAGAGACATTACTTTGCCGACTAAGGACCGTCTAGACAAGGCTATGATTTTTCCAGTGGTCATGTATGGATGTGAGAGTTGGACTGTGAAGAAGGCTGAGGGCAGAAGAATTGATGCTTTTGAACTGTGGTGTTGGAGAAGACTCTTGAGAGTCCCTTGGACTGCAAGGAGATCCAACCAGTCCATTCTGAAGGAGATCAGCCCTAGGATTTCTTTGGAAGGAATGATGCTAAAGCTGAAACTCCAGTACTTTGGCCACCTCATGCGAAGAGTTGACTCATTGGAAAAGACTCTGATGCTGGGAGGGATTGGGGGCAGGAGGAGAAGGGGACGACAGAGGATGAGATGGCTGGATGGCGTCACTGACATGATGGACATGAATCTGAGTGAACTCCGGGAGATGGTGATGGACAGGGAGGCCTGGCATGCTGCGATTCATGGGGTCACAAAGAGTTGGACACGACTGAGGGACTGAACTGAACTGAACTGATTCATATCCTTATTTTACAGCTGAGAAAAATAAGGCTCAACAAAGTGCAGTGATTCACCTGAGATGGTGGAACCAAGATCCAGACAAAGATGGATCTGGCATTGATTGATGGGAAGACAGTTCTCTTTCTTCTTCGAGACCCCTGGCCCCACAGGGACCCTCACCCGCATCCCACAGACACTGTCTCTGCTCCCTTGCCGACAGCTTCACCACCCCCCGCAACCCGCCCCATCGTCATTATTTATTTCCTCTCCTCGTGCTTCTCACTTGCAAGGCTGGGGAAATGGAGGAGGCAGATGGGGAAAGAAGTGGAAATTCAGTGTAATACCGTTGACTGTTATCACAAAACTTGTCTTAAGTGCCAACCCTGGGGATTTGCTGGAGTTGGTGCGACAGAGGTGGGGCCGAAGGTCAGATTAAATTGGGCTAGTAACCCCAGGGGGATGCTTGAAAGGGGTAGCTAAAGAAAGCATTTCCAGCAGGAACACGAGGCAGCCGAGGCAGGCAGCAAGCCGGCCGGCCAGGTCAAGCCTGCTTAGAGAAGCTTAGTGGTGACAGGCCTGGGTTCACACATCCTCCCCCAGAAACCTGAAATCTTGCCTTTTCCCCCCAATAATGAGTTGGTATAAAAATGGATCCTGAATAAAATCATCTGCAGTTTTCAAATTTCAAACTGCATTAGTCAAAATATATCAAATTTCCGTGTACTGACTTACCACCTGCTCAAAATCGGATCCTTTTTCAGCTGGAATATATTGAAATATGAATCACCTCCTGAAGCAAAAGGGGAGACGTGGAGGGAAGGCCCTCACAAAGTGTGTGGATGGGCAAGCCAGCATCCTGTGCTCCTTGGGCTCCCCAGCCTCCGCCAGCCTCCCAGCCTCCCTCAGCCTCCTGTGACAATGGACTCCCTGGTGGCCCATGCTCCTCAGCCACTTCCCCTTGATAGATACCTGATTTCTAGCTCGAACTCTGATGCTCTGGGCAGTCTATGCTGCATAGTCCAGAACATGCTCATTTCAGGTCCTCCAGCCTTTAAATAAGCATCTACTATATGCTGGGTGACACAACTGAGCAACCAAGCTCAGCACAGCACACAGGTGCTGGGTGCTCAGACTCACAGGGAAAAGTGGAAGTGGCTCAGTCATGTCCGACTCTTTCAGTCCATGGAATTCTCCAGGCGAGAATACTGGAGTGGGTAGCCTTTCCCTTCTCCAGGGGATCTTCCCAACTCAGGGATCGAACCCAGGTCTCCCGCATTGCGGGCGGATTCTTTACCAGCTGAGCCACAAGGGAAGCCCAAGAATAATGGAATGGGTAGCCTATCCCTTACTCCAGGGGATCTTCCTGATCCAGGAATCAAACCGGGGTCTCCCGCATTGCGGGCAGATTCTTTACCAACCGAGTTATCAGGGAAGTCGGACTCACAGGGAGCCCAATCTCTAGTTACACTGCTAAATCCTAAGGTGACTCCTTTTCCCCTTCTCCTCATCCTCTCAGCAGCACTCACTGAACAGTGTGGGCCCTCCCTTCTGGAAACACTTTCTCCACTGCAGAGGTGGAACTGCTGTTTTTTTCCTCCTGCCTTGCTGGCTGCTTTTCTTGGTCTGCTGTGCTGGGGGCTCTTCTTTGGCTTGATTTCTACATAGCCTAACTCCCTAGGCACAGCCTTGGGATCTTCTCTCTTCCATACCCACACCTATCCCCAGGGGAGCTCACCCAGGCTCAGGTTTTAAATACTGTCTCCATGGGGATGAAGATCAGACATGTGTCTCAGTCCTGAACTCCAGACCTGCCCACCCAATGGCTCCCCTGACATTGCACATGGATATCTAATAAGCTGCTCAAACTCTGAGTGCCCCAAAGGTGTTCCCTGCACAGGCTTCCTCATCTCAGTAAACGCCAACCCCATCCTTTTAGTTGCTCAAGCTGAAAATGTAAATAGCATTCTCCATTCTTCCCTAGCCCTCAGTCTCTTTCCCTTTAATCCATCAAGTCCCACTAGTTCTACCTTCAAAATAACTCCTAAGTCGGTTCTCATCACTCCATCCTCACCGCCTGCACTCTGTCCCAGGCCACCATCGTCTCTCCCCCGGACCCTAGCAGCAGCCTCTCCACCCAATCTCCCTGCTTTTATTTAGGTCCCATCACCACCCACGGCCCACACACAGCCACCAGCATCTTTAAAAATGGTAAGTGCTATCTTGTTCCTTTCCTGCTTGAAGATTTCCCAGTGGCTCCCCCACTGCACCAGAATAAAATGCAAGCTTCTTACCAACCCAGCACTTCCTCATGACCAGCTTTCATCACATCTCCAGCCCCATCCTCTACCATTTTTCCCACACTGGCCTTCCGGTACCTAGAATACAGCAAGCTCATTCTTCTTCTTTTTTTTTTAATGTATTTATTTATTTGGCTGCGCTGGGTCTTATTTATGGCACGTGGGACCTTTGATCTTCATTGCGGCATGCAGGCTCTTTAGCTGTGGCATGTGGAATCTAGTTCCCTGACCAGGGATCAAACCTGGGCCCCTTACACTGAGAGCTTAGAGTCTTAGCCACTGGACCACCAAGGAAGTCCCAGCAAGCTCATTCTTTTCATCATCCCAGAAGAAAACCCCATAACCATTAGCAGTCATTCCCATCCTGCCTCCCCGCTCCCTCCGCCCCAGCCTCTGGCAACCATTAATCTGCTTTCCATCTCTGATTTGCCTATACCGGAAGTTCCATACAAATGGAATGATACAACATGTTTGCCATGGCGTTTTAGCGCTGACTATTCCTGCATGAACCACCCTGCCCCTGGCCCTTGTGGGACCACCTCCCTCTCAGCACTCAAGCCACAGCTCCAGCATCACCTCTTTGTCTAAAGCAGACACCCCCGCCCACCCCAGTCCCTCTTGATTGCAGAAGTACATCGCGCTATTTCCCTCTTAGCCCTCTTACTTAATTATTTGTTTACATGTTTATTGTCTTTCCTCTCATCTGCCTGTTCCCTGTCATGTCCCAACCCCCAGGACAGTGCCAGGCACCTGGGAGGCACTCAACAATTATTTGTGGATTGAGTTACCGAGGGCAGCATCAGTGCCATGATGGAGCATTGAAAATGCTCTTAGAGACATGGGTGAGGGTGGGATCCAGTTGTGCTGCCAGGGAGTGGAGGGGTCACAGTGGAAAGGCTGCCTCCAAGGGCGAGTAGAAGCTGCCCCTGGCCTTTGTGTTAGGTGGAAGGAACCGCCATGGTCAAAGGCCTAAAGGCAAGAGGCAGCCTGTCTGGTTTGGAGCCCATGGTGTCTCCTCTGGTTTGCGATTTGTCCCCTAATTCATCCGTCCCCAACGTTTTTGGCACCAGGGACTGCTTTCACGGGAGACAGTTATTCTCTGGACCAGGGTGCAGGGGATGACTTTGGGATGGTTCAAACAAACTACATTTATTGTACTTTATTTCTAATCCAACACCACCGCCGACCTGACAGGAGGTACCTGTCTGCAGCCCACAGGTTGGGGGCTCCTGCCCTAACTCTTTCACTAGCTTCCCACAATGAGGAGACACAGATATGTCTAGGAGTTGGGTTTGATACAAGATGCAAGGTACTGAGGAGAAAGAAAAGATGGAGTCTTTTTCATGTTTCTTCTCCCCCAGCCTGGTCCTGGCATGGGCTGGACACCCGCACAGATGCAGAGAAAAACAGACCGGTTCCAAGTTTTCTGATTCTGAGTCATTCGCAGCTACCTTTCAGAGACATGGGAAGGTGGGAGGAGATGGCGATGTATATTACAGACACGCAACTGCGTTTTGAAGATGGGGCTGAGCCAATGGCCCCTCTGGGCGCTGGACTGTCTGTGAGTCCCACATCCTTTATTTCTCCTGATCCAATCAGGCCCTGCCAGCCTAGGCCCTGTGGCTCTGCGAGTCCAACTGGGCTCCCAGGAGGAGAGGCCCTTCCCCAAAGCCAGGAGGCTCAGGAGGGCAAATTCAATTGTGTCCCAGGCAGGAGCCATTAACCTGTCTGTGGACTGCAGTCCCCCCGGCCTTTCTCTGCTTGGCCAGCCAGGCCTGTTCAGGCTGCCTCTGCCAGAAAACAGCCTCCCACCATCCCGAAGGCCCCCTGCTGCCCCGGGGCTGTGAGAAACCCTTCCTGTCCCTTGGTGCCCCATAGCTGTCGTCACCCCTGCCTCTAAGATCAGAGCAGTTTCTGAGCTAAGAAGAAAAACCAATCCATGTGGCACTCACTCCGTAGTCAGAGGCAAGCCTGTATCTTGGTGCTTCCTGCCCCTCAAACTTCCAGGTGGAATCTGCCCTTGTGTGTGCATGCTCCGTCACGTCCAGCTCTTTGCAATCCCATGGACGGTAGCCCGCCAGGCTCCTCTGTTCATGGGGATTCTCCAGGCAAGAATACTGGAGTGGGTTGCCGTGCCCTCCTCCCGGGGATCTTCCTGATCCAGGGATCGAACCCACGTCTCTCCCATCTCCTGCACTGGCAGGCTGGTTCTTCACCACTAGCACCACCTGGGAAGCCCATCTTGGCAGGGATACCCAGCACATTATGTGGGAGGGCGGGCTGGGAGCACTCTGAGTGCGTCTGCCCGCCCCTCAAGGGTGCAGAGGAATTAGCTCAGAGCAGGGCTGGCCTGCACCTCTCCCAGGTGGCTCTCCTGAAAACTCCGGGCCTCTCTCAGCCCAACCTCAGGCCTTGGCAGGCCCTCCTGCCCACTGCCCTGCCAGCCACACACCCAGTCCACACTCCAGAAAGTCTGGCTCCTCTACCCCACGATTTTCCGCCCTCACCTGGACTCAGTTTATCAAATGGCTGCATGCCACCATGGATGATTGTGGCTTCTTTCCCCCAGCCCAGAAACACACAACTTGCTCGCTTTTTCGTTTCAAAGCCCAGAGTACCCTTTCAGGCTCTCCACTAAATCTGCTGCTTTCTGTTCAGGATCAGGCCAGCTTATTTAGGCAGCTGGAACGAGGAACAAATCAGGAGCACCTCCAGAGCTAATGAATGATCCGAGCCTTCGGCTCAGGTCAGCAGCCCCCCGCCAGCCTCCTGGGTCCTCTATGATGGCTCATTATTCCAATATTCCCAGGAGATAGACGGAATTTTCCCCAACATCGCCTAATTACATTCCGGCTCTACGTGATTCTGTGACATGTGTGCAAGCTCGCACCGTTCCCCACGCGACGCAGACCGGAGCCTCCCTGCAGAGGGCGCGGACGGGATGTTTTCATCTCGAGGTGTGTGCTGAGAGCTGTTACCTGGGGAGGCTCAGGGATGATACCCCCCCCACTCTCCTGTCAAGAGCAAGCCCCATCCCAGGTGACAGAGAACCAGCCGCAGAGGCACAGACAGCAGGGACTTCAAAGCGAGGACAGCTGTAGGGAGGGGACGTGTGTTTCCTGAGGGCCTGCCGCAGAGGATCGGAGATGGCTCTGATGTGGAGTCTCAGGAGCACTGATACGCAGAGCCCTCCTGGGCTTGAGCCCCTCAGGGTGCCGTGCTGAGCTTCCCAGTGTGCTCCCAGCCTGGGAGGGTCCCTGGGACAGAGGAGGGCAGGCTCTCTCTTCTGGGGCCCTGTCTGTGTGGCCCCAAGGCCTGGGGACAGCCCAGACCCACTAACAGAGCCAAAGGACACGGAGGTGGGTGCGGAGGCTCCTGGAGAACAGAGCAGCCTCCTTTGCACCCTCCCCTCCCTCCAGCTTCTGTTCCATCACCCGGGGGTGTAGGCTGGACTGAAGGTCCCTGCCCCCCCAGCCTCACTCCCTGCAACCTTCACAGCCTCCTCTCCCGTTCTCCTCAGTGGCCTTTCCAAACCTTTCCCACTCTCCCTAAATCGCTACCCTTGGCCTCCGGGCCTGCCTCCTCACCTTCTCAGCACCCTCCCTCATCAGACCTCCGGCTGAGGCTGGCTCTGGTCTGCCCTCTCACCTCTCCTCACCCCAAGGTTTCAGTGCAAATGTCTGTGCTGTGCTCGGTTGCTTCAGTCGTGTCCGACTCTTTGTGATCCTGTGGACTATAGCCCCCCAGCCTCCTCTTTCCATGGGGTTCTCCAAACAAGAATACTGGAGTGGGTTGCCGTGCCCCTCTCCAGGGGATCTTCCCCACCCAGGGATTGAACCTGAGTCTCTTAAGTCTCCTGCATCGGCAGGCAGGTTCTTTATGACTAGCGCCACCTGGGAAATGTCTCCTGGGGCCAAACAGGAAACACAAAGCGTGAGAAGGGCAGGTAGGATGAACGGGTGGCCACCTGGAAGCCAGGCCCATCTAGAGAGGCCCAGGCTTCAACCCCTGCTGCCTGTGGAAAGGAGGGGAGGGGAGGGCTTTGATTTTTCTGGACAGCGGGAATGAGAATTTCCACATGTCATTGTTTAGCAGCAAATTCCACCCAAAAGCAAAACACGCTGTGGGCCAGCGCAACCCCACCTGCAGCCCGATTCTGCCCGAGGCCGTGGTTTCTGACAGCTGCCTCCCTGTCTGGTGTGCGCCCTCTCCGCATCTCCAGTTCCCTGCCCCCACTATGGACTGCTCCCTCTCCGCCTCGACACTCCTTCTAGCCTCTCCCATTGAATAACAAACCCTGCCAAACCAACATCGCCCTGCGGCCACCTCCTCTCTCCTCCCGACTCAGGCCAGACAGAGGCAAACCACTTGAAAAGTCTCTCTCCTCGCAGTCAGCCCACTTCCTCTCACTTCCAGCCCCTGCCCTGGGATTCCACCTGCTTCTCATGCGCAAACTCCCTGCTTCTGCCCAAATCCAACTGTTTTCAGTCTCTCTCTTGGATCAATTGCCCCTTGAAATCTCCTCCGCCCTCAATTTCCTCAACACAGCTCTCTCCAGGGTCAACGCCACTCAGGTCTACTCCGGACACGCCTTCTCAGCCTCTGCCATGCGCACCTCTTCCTCTTCCCATTCTATCCGCAGTCCTTGTGGGGCCACCAGAACCCATACAAATTCCTCCCCCGCTTAGCTCACTCCTAGCTCCAAATCTGAATCTCCAAAGACTCCGCGCAGGTTTCCTGGGATCACCCAGACTCTTCCTACTCAGCATTCCCCCAATGAGTATCACCCTGCTCCAAACCTCCTCCCCTCTCCCTGAGTCACCTTCTCAGTGACCATTGACTCCTCAAGTCTGCACAAAACCTGGACTCTGCATTTCTTCTCTTTCCTTGAGTCCTGTTCACCCCTGTAGCTTCCACTTTCAAAACTCCTTCCCAAGACAGCAGCTGCCTGCTCATCTCCTACCTTCATCCTTTCTCCCTTCCAGCTCCTCCTTCTGATCCTATCACTCCAATGGCTGTGACCCTCTTTGTCCAGTGCCCTGGATCCTAAGCCAGCATTCAGCTCCTGTCAGAAGCCCAACCTGGTCCACCGGGCACAGTGTCTCCCCCATCTCCAGGCCTTGGGTCATGCTCCCCTCGCCTTGAGATGTCCCTCCTTCCCTCATCTACCTGCGAGTTCTCACCTGTTGTTCAAACTTAGTGCAAACTAAGTGTGATTTTCCTTCTTTTCGGCTCACCTAGAAAGCTCTGTTCATTCCACACGGCTTCACTATCATCAGTTCACTTGCAGGAATCTGTTGTCATATGAGAGACTGAATATACAAACAGGTGCCAAACCACATAGAAAAACAGAACTCTGACACTCACGCTGCAGTAACCAGCCCAGGAAACTGTCCCCTTACCTGCAGTAACCAGCCCAAGAAGGCACCCTGTACCAACAAGTCAGACTTGTAGGAAATCAGTCCACATCTCTAGCAAACAGTCCAGGAAGCCAAACAGTAACCCCTGTGACAATCAGCCCCAACCTGCAAGAACTTGACTAGCTTCCCTAACTTTTGTCCCCACTTGCAACTTAAGGTCAAGCAGGGGAAACCGAATACGCTCCTAACCACACATAGAGGATACCCTACTTCTTTTTTGAAAAATATTTATTTATTTGGAGCTGCACTGGGTCTTTGTTGCTGCTCCACACTTTCTCTAGCTGTGGTGAGCTGGGGCTACTCTCTAGTCGCAGTGTGCAGGCTTCTCGTTGCAGTCAGGGGCTTCTGTGTCTGCAGAGCATGGGCTCTAGAGCTCTCGGGCTTCATAGTTGTGGCACACAGACTTAGCTGCCCCGAGGTATGGGGAATCCTCCCTCCAGACCACGGATTGAACATGTATCCCCTGCACTGACAGGTGGATTCTGAAGCACTAGACCACCAGGGAAGTCCAAGGATGCCCTTCTTCTAGAGAGTCCATCCCTAGCTTCCCCAGCCCAATCAGGGCACAACTGAGGCCTTCCTTTCATTCCACTCTAAAACTTTCCCACTCCTCTGCCTGCCTCGGACTCTCTGCCAAAATAAGTGATTGTTACTTCAAAAAGCAAGCTCTGAATAAACTGCCTTTACATATTCTCATTCGGTTGGTCCATTTATTTCCACATGTGTAATAAATTATCCCAGACTTGAGCCATTAAAACAAAACTCATGACCTTGTGCTCTGTGGGCTGAATGGGCTCTGTGGGATGGTTATTCTGCTGTTCTCACTCGGGGTATCTCTTGTGCTTGCAGACAGATGGTGGAGAGCCCTGGGTCCTCTGGGCTCAGAACTAAGAAACTGGGGCTCTTGAACTCCTCTCTCGTTCTCCATATGGTCTTGGGGCTTCTCCTCTCAATGTGGTCACTGCCTGTGATCTCTCCAGAGGAGCCTGGGGAGCCAGACTTCTTACACCATGGCTCAGACCTCCCAAAATCTTCTGCAGACTTGGGAAAGTGAAGATGCTGGCTTTGATCAAGAACTGGGGATGGGAATTGGCACAGCTTCACTTCCACTGCATCTGAGTGGTTAAAGCCAGTTGTGTACCAGCCCGATTCCATGTGGGAAGGGACCCTTCCAGGCTATGATGACAGGAGGCACGGGGGCCACCTTTGGAGACTGGCTTCCACACATCTTCCCTCTCACTGACGTTGTTCTTAGTCTCTGGATGTTGGCATTGAGCAGGAGCTTGGCTGAATCAGGGCTCAGCAAGGCTTGACAATTGGGTATGAACCGACAGAGGGTTGGCGTGTCCAAGAGATGAACAGAAAGGCTCTGCACTGGAGGCCCTGCCCCGAGGCCCACACCACCATGTGTCATTCACATAAACACTGCTCTCTGCTGCTCAGCACACCGCTATTTTTAAACCTCTCAAGCAGTGAGTGGTGCTTAACATTTTTTGAATCAGGGACCCCTTAGGGAATCTCATGAAAGCTGTAGGAGACCCTCTCTCTGGAGAAGTCACTCACAGTTCTGCAGCATATTAATGACAGCTGCCCTTTACCGAGATCTTTAGAGCAAGCCAGTGACCGTGCACAATGCAACATGTCCATGATCTGGACTTATTACCCCAAACATACTGCAGGCTAAATACTACCATTTAGATCCATTTCATAGAGGAGAAAGCCGAGACTCAAAAATGTTGAGGAGTGGGACTTCCCTGCTGGTCCAGTGGCTAAGACTCTGAGCTCCTAATGCAAGAGGCCTGGGTTCAATCCCTGGTCAAGGAGCTAGATCCCACATGCTGCAACCAAGACCCAGTGCTGTCAAATAAATAAAAACAAACACTAATTTTTAAAAAAAAGCTTCCTGGAGAAGGAAATGGCAGCCCACTCCAATATTCTTGCCTGAAAAATCCCATGGACAGAGGAGCCTGGTGGGCTACAGTCCATGGGGTCACAAAGAGTCGGACACAACTGAGTGAGTGAGTGCACGCATATTAATTCCTCCTTGTAGATGCTTTATGCCTTTCAAAACTAAAGCCTCCTCTTAACAAGAAAAACTTCACAGACCCCTATGGTAATTGTGTGCTTCAGTCCTTGATTAGAAAAAATGGACAGTGACAAGAAGCAACTACTCAGACATTTGCAAATGAGAACTATGTCATCATCTGGAACAGATCAACACTTATTTGAAAACAGTAGCCTAGTAAGAACCTGCTGTATGGTGCAGGGACCTCTAGTCAATGCTCTGTACTGCCTTAGACGGGAAAGGAATCTAAAAAAGAATGTGTGTACGTATATGTGGCACTGATTCACTTTGCTGTGCAGTAAAAGCTAACACAACATTGTGGACCAACTACACTCCAGTAAAAATTAACTGGGAAGAAAAAAAGTTTAAGGAGTAACTAGAAAACAGTACTAGAGCTCGGTGCAGGAAGGTCTCAAGACAAAGCCCAGACCCTTCAACCACTGCACCCTACAGTTTTGGGGTTTCTGGGATGCTCTGAGTCCATCTGGGAACCCCAGGTTAAGAATCCCTCCTCTAAGGGCTCCCAAAGTCCTACTTCCTGATCTAAATACCCTACCTGTATTTAAGGCTCTGAATAAGCCAGACCCACTCTTTGCTTCCCCCTCCCCACCCCCAACACCTGGATTTCCAGCTACTCCCAGGCCACACTTAACTGCTGCCTCAGCCTGGCTACCCCAGACTCTGAGCTGGCCTCCCTTGAAATGCCCTCTCCACACTCTGTCCTCACCCAAAGGTCAAGTCCCCTTCTCCCAAGAACTTTCCTTGACAGCCTGCCCTACTAGTGCTGGCTTATCCCTCTCCCACTTGGGGCTCTCATCACTTCTTGAGTAACTGCGATTTTCCCAACTTAGCTCTGATCCTCTTGAGAGCAGAGACCCATCCTCCCTGTCTTTCTCACCTTTCTAGATAGATACTTTCGTAAACACTAACGGTTCACAGACTCCTCACCAGGCCCATTTCCTCTGCTCTCCTTTTCATTCCTGGACCCTCAACCCCAAAGGCTGAATGAGACTCCAGAGTAGACCAGGTCAGAGAGGTGCTGCCTAGACCCAGACATGTTTCCTTTACGCAGAGAAGCAGCTGCTGAAATACAGTTTTAGAACCCAGTTCAGGATCCAACCCACACCTGGCTGCTCCAGCAGGAATATCTGGTATCATCTGTTTCCTTCTTTTGCATTCTCAGGGGACACTATATTGCATGAAATCTGTGACTGTTTTGTTTCCTGATAACAATAAATAAAGGCTGAAAAGAATGTGCATGTATCAGTTGGATGCACAGCTTCTGTGGAGCAAACAGGACAAAAGAAACATCAGCTTCTCAGACTTCGCTGGTGGTCCAATGGTTAAGAATCCACCTGCTAAGGCAGGAGACACGGGTTCAATCCCTGGTTGGCGAAGACCCCACACACCTCGGAGCACCTAAGCCCGTGCACCACAACTACTGAAGCCCATGCGTCCTTCAGCCCGTGCTCCGCACGAGAAGCCACTGCAATGAGAGGCCTGCGCGCTGCAACTAGGAACAGCCCCCGCTCAGCACAACTAGAGAAAAGCCCGCACAGCAACAAGACCCAGCACAGCCACAGTCAGAAAAATAAGCAAGCAAAATTTAAAAAGAAAGGAATACCAGCTTCCCAAGTTCCATGAGAGTCTGCTCTCCTGGTGCCCCGCTCCTAAACCAGGCAATCGGTCAACAGGCCCTGGCTTGTGGATGGAAAGCTGACAGCAGGATGTAAGACCGCCACAGGCAGAAGACCAGGACAGACAACTGCCAAGGACAGAGATGATTGACCAGTCCCCCCAACACACACCATTTCTGTCCCCGAAGGCTAAAGTTTTTGTCCTCTAAGCCCTGGGTCAAGCACTTTGCACTTATTACAACCACACGAGCAAACTGTTGAATAATAAAATTCATTTTATAGGTGAGAGAACCAAAGCTCCAAGAGGTAAATGATGTGCCCAGGACCACTGAGTCCATCGGGTGCCATTAGGTATTTTGAGAATAGTTCAGTAAAGGGACAATTGACCAAGGTATGGGCAGGGCCTAGGCAATCCTCAGGGATAGCAAATAGCAGGCAAGGAACCACCAGTGTCACCACCCCTAGGCCTGAAGAGGGGACAGCGGGGAGTCAACCCAGACTTCTGGGGGACTTCTGAAAGTCAACCCGGAACACAGAAGCTGTGTGAGGAGGGCAAGAGTTGAGACATTCGGTCAGGGATGAAGATAAATACCCAGCAAGCACTTTCCTCCCAGCCTCTAATTGCCTTCCCTCCCCATGCTACCTGTTGGCTGGGCAGGAGGTCACAGTTGGGAACAAATAGGTCAGACTCCAGGGGTGGCGTGGGGGAAGGGCTAGCACCTTCACCCTCTGCAAAGGGGCACATTTCTATGGGGTGGAGGCCAAAGAGGCCCAGAGGGGCTTGTGCACAAGTCTGGGGTCCTGCACTGCCCTGGGTGCTGGCACTCCCATCAACTCCAAGCATTGAGGTCTCACCCCTCATTTGTTCCCCACACGGTCCAGAGCCCAAAATGAACCTTCTAGTTCTTTGAGAAAATACTGTGCAGGAGGTTTGAGAAGTCCCCAGCAGAGGGGAGCTGTGGTTTCACAATTAACCTAAAAGCCTCTTATTAGCATCTTGGCCTAAAAGTCTCCAAACACCCACGCAGAAACAGGTCTTCCCCCACACCGCCTGGCTTTCAGCTTTCGGGTAAAGAGAGGGTTTCAGCAGAGATGTGGGCTGAGGCTCTGCAGTTCAGCACAGCCCCTTTTGGGGTGGGGGTGGGACCAGGCTGCACCCCTGTGACAGGAGGCTCAGGGTGGGCTAACATCACATCAGCTCATCCTCCTTCATTTGCAGATTTATTAAATCGAGAGCCAATTCTGACACAGTTTCTTTCAAGCCATTCTACCTTGCAGGTGTGCAAAATTTATCTGAGATAAAGAAAACCATTACAGAGAGAGCACAATCTTCAAAGCCCACCTCTGAGACCAGGAAGAAATAAAAACAGTAGCCCATACAAATGTGCAATTAAGTTTGCAAATACTTGGGAGCCAGGAGAAACACCTTCCCTGTGGAGAGCAGGTCTTTAAGGCAATTTTCTTGAACTCTATTCAACACTTACTCAGAATGCCTTTTAAAAAATAACATATGATTTTCTTCTCTCTCCAAAGGCTCCCTTATTCTTTCTCTTCCAGGTAAGAATGAGCCAGCTCTGGAGTGAGAAGAGCAGTTGCTCATATTGATAGGGGATGATGGACTATGTTTCAGGGGAGGTAGAGAAGAAGGACAAACATCCTTGGCCAGGGAGCAGGGTTTTGCTGAGGTGTAAGGAGGCCCAGAGCCTAGGGGCTGGCCCTGGTGGTCTTCACCCACCAACAGAAGGCCACGGTTCCAGAGATCAAGACTCAGCTCAGAGGAAGTGTCTATCCACAGCCTGGCCTGGGCTCCACAAATGGTCAGTTTCCCCAGGTGGGGATTTGATTCCCCGTGAGAGGCAGAGGGCTTGTTTCTGCTATAGTGTTTACTAAGCATTAGATTCATTTTTCTGCATGAAGTTGTGTGTGTGTGTGTGCTCAGTTGCAACCAACTCTTTGCAGTCCCCTGGACTGTAGCCTGCCAGGCTCCTCTGTCCATGGGATTCTCCAGGCAAGAACACTGGAGTGGGTTGCCATTGCCTTCTCCGAGTTTTTGGATGGGACTCAGCTTTTTTTTTTTTTTGGCTGTGCCTGGTCTTAGTTGCGGCACATGGGATCTTTGATCTTCGTTGCAGGGATCTTTAGTTTCAACATACAAACTCTTAGTTGTTGCCTGTCGGATCTAGTTCTCTGACCAGGGATTGAACCTGGGCCTTGGGAGCCTTGGGAGCACAGAGTCCCAGCCACTGGACCACCAAGGACTCACCTTTGAAACTTAGTTCATAATTTAGTGTCTGTATGTCCCTTGGCCAAAGCCCTTAGCTTCTCTGTATCTCAGTTTCACTGTCTGTGAAATGGGAACATGAATAATATCTGATCAAAAGAGCTAATCCATGTAAAATGTTTAGCTAGTGTCTGGCACAGAGTAAGCATTAATAAGCATTGTTTTGTTGTCATTATGGTTTTCCCAGATCAGACTCCATGTGCTAAAATTTAATAACATTTTGTTTTTTGTATTTATTTCTGCAGTTACTTTCTATTTATGGCAAGTGGTACTGTCTCCATTTACAGAGGTGTTATCAAGTTTCCCTTTTAAATACATCTATTTAAGCTAAAGTGGGTCAATATACAGAAGAGAAAAGAAATGAAAAATTAGTGCAGGTGGCTCACAGATGGGTGAGACGCTAAGAAGGTGTGAAGCAGAAATTGAAATTTGGGAAACACCCAGATAGTAAGCCGTGTGTAAAGCCAGAAGCAGACCCAAGCCATGCCCCACGCCCACCCCAAGGCCATCCCAAGGTCGTTCGGAGGCCTGCGACCTTGAAGCCTGCTCTTCCCTGCCTTCGGAGTCCTCCTTGGATATCCCACCCTGCCTCAGGCAGAAGTCCCCAGCTCCCCTGAGGGAGACTCCCAAAATGAGGGTGCTGTGAGGCGCTCCCAAGGCCCCTTGCATGCCTAACTCCCTGGGGTGCCTGGGCCCCAAGCGGGAACCACGGAGCCGGAATCTCGGGGCAAGTCTGGTGGAAGACCTCCAGGCTGGGGGCTGGGGTCTGGAAACTGGAAGGTTGAGGGGTGTGGTCCCTCTGAGGAGGTAAACCGAATGCCATTTTTCTACAACTTCTAAGGAGAAACTTGGAACTGCCTGGAAAATAAAAACAGAATCCTGGCTCTCGTCGCCGAGGTGTTACAACTCAGTCCCAGTTGCCTGGCAACTGTGCAGGTGTGTGATTGGGTGAGCAGCGCTCCCAAGGAGCCAACCAGCGCCCGCCGGGCCGGCCAAGGTGGGAGCCGGTCCGGGAGCAGGCCAGCGGCCGCATCCGCATCCCGCATCCGCTCGCTGCCCGCCGCCACCCCCCTGCTGCCCCTCCTGCCCACTCCGCGAGAGAGGAATCGCTATGGCTTCTGGGGGTCGCGGTTTGGCCGGTTGCCAGGTACAGGCACCCGTGCTGCGGCCTCCACTGCTGTCTCTAGCCCAGGAGGGGTCACCGACTTCAGAATCCGTGTCTGAGAGCCCTGACCCCTACAGACTGGCTTCCCAACCTAGCCCAGCCCAGCCCAAACCCGGCATTCCAGAGAAACCCGAGAATGAGAACGGGTGGTGGGACCTCCGCCTCCGGGATCTAGGCTCTCTTTTGGCACATAAAGACACCTTCTTCTGTCCCCAGAGAAGGTGCTAAGGGAGCAGAAGCTTTCAGAGGAGGGTTTTGGTGGACTTTTTTGGTTGGCTCCGCTCTCCAGGTGGGTTCTCCCAGCACCAACAACCAGTAGGAATAGTGGCTAAGACGGCCTGCTTTCAGGCCTGCATTTGAGTTCCAGCCAATGACCAAAGGGGCTGTGTAGCCCTGAGCAAGTCACATTGCCTCTCAGTTTGCTGATCTGTAAAATGAGGGGAAACACCTGCTTCCTAGGGCTGCTGTCATGGTTAAGTAATAAACATAGAACATTTAGCATGGTGCTTGACAAATTCTCAGCCCTCAGTCCCAGAAAAATAAATAGTTCCATTAGGGCCTAGAAGCTGGTGCCACCAGGCATAAGTCACTGATGCTGGGGTGCCTCCCACTCAGCACATGGCATTCCAATCCCCACCCCTTTTTCAGTAACCTGTGCAGGTGGCCTCTCAGAGGTGGGTCCCTGTGATGAAAGGTGGGCTGGCTACCTTGCTCCTCATATGGTGGCCCCTCCCAGCCAGCATCCCTGCATTTGCCACCTCCTGGCACCATTTACAACCACCCTAAAGAAATGCTGAAGAACTTCTCTGGTAACCCAGTGGTTAAGAATCCACCTGCCAATGCAGGGGATACGGGTTCGATCCCTGGTCCAGGAACTAAGATTCCCACACGCCACGCAAGAGGCAGCTAAGCCTGTGTGCCATAACTACTGAGTCCATGCTTTAGAGCCACCCCAGTAAGAAGCCCATGCACAGCAGCTAGAGAGTAGCCCCCACTTGCTACAAGTAGAGAAAGCCCACACGCAGCCGGGAAGACCCAGTGCAGCCTAAATGAATAAATGAAAAGGAGTGCTGAGTCAAGGGGCAAGGGGTGGGGGCAATCAAGGCTTCTGCCTGGCTCCACCTGCTGTTTGCTCCACCCGCTCCTGGCTCTGCCTTTTCACTCTCCCTCTTAGGCAGCGCTCTCCGTGGGGTCCTCTGCAGCCTGCACTAAGGACGCATCTTCTCAGAGCAGGTGTTGCTCACTTGCAGTTCAGTAGGACTGGGCACTCCCTACCACCCCCACCAGGAAAGAAAAAGGGGAAGCAGGTCAGCTGACTCCGCCCCTTGGCCACTGGATAGCTCTTCTTTGCGGAGAGTATCACCCCCACACACACACCAATCCCTCTCTTCCATCCTCTACCCTTCACTGCCTTCCACAGACCCCAGGCGGCAGGTGGAGAGGCCAAGTGTGAAAGCACTCCTGCCGGGCAAGAATGTAGAGAAGGAAATCTCTGAGATTGAGGCAAACCCCATCCCACCTTCTGGGAGGCTCCTGGAAAGACTTGCTGAACCCCAGGGGCTGAAGACCCAGACTTTGTTCACACTCCCCAGCCTGGAGGGGGGTGCCTGCTAATCCCGTATACTCCAAATGCACTTGGTTCAGATGTGTTTTCTTAAAAAGATTAATTCCATGCAGTCCCAGGCAGCCTTTGACACTGATGTTTACATGGGGTTTTTAAAAGCTTCTGCTTTTCAGCCAACATATTAACATGTTAACAGTTGTGCTTGACTCTGCTTTGGTGTCTGGGCTTTTTCTCCTGCTTCTTTAGAGTTTTCTACACTTTTTTTTTTTTCAAAATTTCCACAGATGGCGTGTATTACTTTCATACCAAAAAATTAAAATAAACAAAAACAAAAGATTAATTAGTGGGCCTGCTCAACAACCTGTTTAAATCCTTATCGGAAGGGTAGCAGAGTTTCCCAGAGGGCCAGAAATGGCCCCTGTCTCTGGATCCACGCTGCTTTCTGAAGCCACTCTGGGCAAGAAGGGCAGGGAGGCACTGGTGGGACAAAGTGATCCCAATGATTCTCCTGGGACCCCTCTAGGGAATGGCTGTGGTCCTACCAGGCAGCAAGTGGCCAGCAGGTTCCTGGAGGTCACCTACCCATGGTACCAGGCAGAAACTACCCTCTTAGGAAACTGGCAAATGAAAATTCTGGTTTTCCCTTTGTTCAGCTCTGCACTTCCAGGAGGGCTTCCCAGGTTGTTCAGTGGTAGAGAACCTGCCTGCCAATGCAGGAGACATAGGTTTGATTCCTGGGTCTGGAAAATCCCCTGGAGGAGGAAATGGCAACCCACTCCAGTATTCTTGCCTGGAAGATTCCATGGACAGAAGAGCAGGGTGGGCTAAACCATCCATGGGGTCACAAAGAGTCAGACTTGACTTCGTGACTGGGCACACATGCACGCCCTTTCAGAGACATTAGGGAAACAGGCTGGAAGGGCAGGGTCAGGAGGTGGGTTGTCCATCCCTCATTCCTGCAGCTTCCTCATCTGCCCATCCTGACCCAGCCCCGCCTGAGTTACCGACCCCTTCCAGCTTGGCCTGCTCCAATTTGTTGCAACCAGTACTGCCCAAGGCACTGCCCTGGGAGATCCATCCATGCCTTGGCCTTGACCAGTCTTCTCCCAGGAAGCTCTAGGACCCAGCAGAAAAGGAGACTTGCCAAGCTGCTAGAGAGAAAAGGGTGAAAACTCCAACGGGGCAGGGATGGCTCTTCCAAAACAATAACAGTAAGTGAAAATTTAGAGCCACTGACCTCAGGGTCAGCACTGTGCTCAGCCCTACCTGTGTGAAATCCCTAACCTTCTCAACACTCCAGCAAGGCTGGTGTTATTATCCATCTTCTAGATGACAAACTGGAAGCGCAAAGAGGTTCAGAGGCCTCCACAAAGCCCACAAGTACAAACTGGCAAAGCAAGAGCCAGATCCGGGTCCTCTGGGGTCAGCCTCTTGCTCCCAACAGCATCTTTCTTCCCATCATATCTTCAGTGTGATGCAAATACAGGTGAATAGATAAGGCAAGGATGGAGGGACGGGACTTCCCTGGTGGTCCAGTGGCTAAGACTCAGCATTCCCAATGCAGGGTGCCCAGCTTTGATCCCTGGTCAAGGAACTAGATCCTACATGCCTCAACGAAGCATTCACAGGCTGCAAAAATCGAAGATCCCTCATGCTGTACCTAAGACCCAGCACAGCCAAATAAATAAATATTCAAAAAAAAAGAAAAAGATGGAGGGGACTTTCCTGGTAGCCTACTGGTTAAAAATCCATCTGCCAGTGCAAGGGACACGGATTCTATCCCTGGACCAGGAAGATTCCACATGCTGCCACAACTACTGAGCCTGTGCCAGGAGAAACCTGTGCACTGCAATGAAGACTAGCGCCTGCTTGCAGTAACTAGAGAAAGCCCTCGCAAAGCAAGGAAGACCCAGCACAGTCAAATAAATTACATTTAATTAATACATTAATTTTTTAAAAAAAGATAAAGGTAGCTTCTATGCCCCCTAACACCTCCATCTTCCAAAGGGCCTGCCCCAAACCTGGGCCTGAACAAAGCATCATACTCAGCTCATCTCAACAGAAACTATGGGAAGAGACCATGCCACAGACACTGGGACCCCTCCTTAGAGGCCCTGCCGACAGCCCTCTCCTCTTCCTGCACAAAAGCGGACAGCCAGGACCCTTTTTATCTGTGGGATAACCCTGAAAGTGAAGCCGGGGAGGCCCCACCACTTGCTGATCTGGGGAGATGCAAGGTGGCTCAGCAGGCAGCAAAGCAAAAGCTGGGGGAGCTGCAGTGGCCAAGGGGTCATTATTTACCCGTAAACTGGGTCTTCTGTTACTGGGAGCTCCTTGAGGGCAGGCTGATCTTTTCACACATCCATCTCAAGCACCCAGTGGAGCAGCATCCAGAAAACTGGGTCAGTGCCCCTGGGAGGCCACAGACCTTTGGTGGGTGAGCAATGCTGAAACCCCATATTCTCTTGAGGACACTTGTTTAGTAACAACACCAGCAGAGGCGGATTTACAGGGATCCTAATAAAGCATCCACAGTCCTCCCAAGACCCTGCACCTAGTTCTGTATTCATGACTTATTTTTTTTAATATTTACTTATTTATTTATTTGGACTTCCCTGGTGGCTCAGTGGTAAAGAGTCCGCCCGCCAATGCAGGAGACACAGTTCGATCCCTGGGTCAGGAAGATCTCCTAGAGAAGGAAATGGCAACCTTCCTGGCAACCCAGTATTCTTACCTGGGACACCCCATGGATAGAGAAGCCTGGCGGGCTATAGTCCAAGGGGGTCACTAAAGAGTCGGACATGACTTAGAGATTAGCCACAATGATTTATTCGTTTGTCTGCCTCAGGTCTTAGCTGCAACACATGGGATCTTCATTGCACCATGTGGGAGCTTCCTTCAAGGCACGAGGGCTCTAGTTGTGGGTCCCGGAGTGCACAGGCTTAGTGGCTGTGGAGCGTGGCCCTAGTTGCTCCTTGACATGTGAGATCTTAGTTCCCCCACCAGGGATCGAACCTGCATCCGCTGCCTTGCAAAGCGGACTCCTAACCACTGGACCACCAGGGAAGTTTCTCATGACTTGTTACACTTTTTCATAAAAAGGGGAGTCTAAATTGTGTAAACTCCACAAAATCTGGAACCAGCCCAGAATGTCAAAACCTGGAACCCCCCACCCCCACCCCCCACAACATACACACACCCTGCTCCTAGCTGGCACATGTAAGCTGGTTTTCCAGGGAAAGAACAGCAAGAACCAGGGTAGAATGAGAAGGGCTGGTGGGGCCCTGAGGCCAAGGAAAACCCCAGATCACAGCCAGATTTTGATCATGATCGAAGATGCGTAGAACATCAAATGCAGGTGGGAGGGTTGGGCAATGCCCCCACCTCCACCCAATAGTCTCAATATCAGAGTCCAAAAAAGCCCTCAATCTTTCTGAATGGGGGAAGCTTTTTAATGTTATATGACTCTCTCTTTCTTTAAAAAAAGAAAGTTTATTCATTTATTTTTGGCTGCCCTGGGCCTCCGTGACTTTGCAGGCTTTCTCCAGTTATGGTGAGCAGGGGCTACTCTTTATGGTGGTGTGTGGGCTTCTCACTGTGGTGGCTTCTCTTGCTGCAAAGCACAGGCTCAGCAATTGTGGCACATGGGCTTGGTTGCTCTGCAGCGTGTGGGATCTTCCCGGACCAGGGACTGAACCCATGTCCCCTGCATTGGCAGGCAGATTCTTATCCACTGTGCTACGAGGGAAGTCCTTGAATGGGGGCACCTTTTGAGAATCTGATGAAAACTCTGGCGGCATTAAAATGCACTCACACACAGAATAGTGCACATCCTTGCAGGGGGTTATGGCTCCTGAGGCCCATTGGTTGGCCCCGCAGGAGACAGGGAGGCCCAGGTTGAGGCCCCTGCAATGGAGGCAATATGATGTGATGATGTACAGTGGTGACTGTCAGGAAATTGGGTTCCATCCAGCTTCTGCTACTGCTGCTGCTAAGTCGCTTCAGTCGTGTCGGACTCTGTGCGACCCCGTAGACGGCAGCCCACCAGGCTCCTCCGTCCATGGGGTTTTCCAAGCAAGAACACTGGGGTGGGGTGCCATTGCCTCCTCCAATCCAGCTTCTAAGTCTCTTCAGTTCCCCAAACCTCTACTAAACTTTGCATGAGGTGTTCTCTAAATTCCTTCCAATTCCTTCTAGCATTCTGATTATTTCTGTGACTTTCATCTTCTGCAGGCCTGAGCACTGCCCTAGGCCTTTAGGGGAAAAAAAAAAAAAAAAAACCAAACCACCCATTCCATGCAATAAGAACTTTTCATACGTTGCTTGTTTAATTCTCTCAGTTACTCTATGGAGCAAATATTCTTTGCTCCATTTTACAGACTAAGAAACCCCTCTGTTGGCATGAGGGGTAAAGGAACTCCCCCAAAGTGACGGTAGGTAGTGAGGTTCAGATTTGAACCTGGATCTGCTGGGCCCACACAAGCCTGTGCCTTTGCTATGGGCACACTGATGCCCTTAGTCCCCGCTCCTTCTCACACCCACTTCAACTAAGCCTTGAAATATTGGTTTTCCCCCCCACATCTTGGCCTCAAGCCACTTGCTTCCCACTCTCTGTCCCTAGGGGTCTGCTTGCCACCCAACAGATGGGGAATGAAGACCCCAATCCCATCCGGCTGGATCAGATCCTATTGAACCTGATTCCTCCTGGGGCCACTGCTTTGTCGGGGGACAATTAATGGCCATGGTTGATTGCTGGACACTTAGACATGGAGCAGCATCACCCAGGTTTGCCTTCCCAGCTTAAAAGCCCAGATTAATCGCCCTGGGCTGGTTCTGTCACACACGGGGATATATTTTCCTCTTGGAATTTACAAGTAGTTCCATCTGAGAAATAAACAACCGGAGATAAAAATTACATTGTCACAGTGCAGGTGTGATAGATGTAAGAAGCAAGCCATTGTCGTGGTTGCCGCGGAGGTGCTCTGCGGACAGAATCCACCAGATGAGACCTGGAGGAGCCCCAGGGAAGGGGAATGAGATGCTGATGGGACCTCAGCCGAATGGGAAGCGTGGACTCTCTGCAATTTACATTCCATCACTCTAAATCACAGGGTTCCAGGCCGGCCTCCGGAGCCAGGGTGAGTTTGATTGACAGGAGACCTCCTCAAAAAACTCCGCCTCTCAGCTGCAGGCCTCAGGAAGGGGGAGCCTGGACAACAGAACAGGCCCCAACTGAAGAGCCAGCAGGGGACACTTGGCTTAAACTTGGCCAAAGTGTCTCCATCAAGGGACCAACTAGGGACGTCCCTGGTGGACCAGTGGTTAAGAATCTGCCTTCCAGATCGAACCCAGGACGTGGGTTCGATCCCTGGTCGGGGAACTAAGATCCCACGTGCCACTAAGGACATATGTCACAACTAGAGAGAAGCCTGCTCACCACAGAGAAAAGCCTAGATGCTGCAACTAAGACCTGACACAGCCAAATACATAAATATTAAAAAGGAAACAAGACACCAACTACTTGACTTGTCTCTACTGCTACTAGTTGAGCGAACCCAAGCCTACCTAAGTCTACTTGTAAAGAAAGCCACTTCAGAGAAGCCCACAAGAAGACCAGACTGGACCTGGGTTCAGAATAACTAACCTTTACTGAGTACTACATGCTCGGTCCTCTGTGAAGGACCCAGCAAAGATTATCTCATATTAATCCTCAAGGCAATGCTATGAAGTGGTATTATTCCCATTTTGCAGATGACAGACTGAGGTTCGGAGAGGTTAAGTGACTTGTCCAAGGTCCCTGGAATGGATTCAATCTTGTTGTTTAGTGGCTAAGTTGTGTCCAACTCTTTGCAATCCCACGGACTATAGCACGCCGGGCTTCCTTGTCCTTCACCATCTCCTGGAGTTTGCTCACAAACTCATGGTCATTGAGTCAGTGATGCCATTCCATTCAACCATTTCATCATCTGTCACCCCTTCTCCTCCTGCCCTCAATCTTTCCCAGCATTAGGGTCTTTTCCAATGAGTCCTCTCTTCACATCAGGTGGCCAAAGTATTGGAGCTTCAGCTTCAGCATCAGTCCTTCCAATGAATATTCAGGGTTGATTTCCTTCAGGATGGACTGGTTTGATCTCCTCGCTTTCCAAGGGACTCTCAAGAGTCATCTCCAGCATTCACAGTTTGAAAGCATCCACTCAGCACTCAACCTTCTTTATGGTCCAACTCTCACATCCGTACATGACTACCGGAAAAACCATTCAACGAATGGCCCCCGAAATATATGTCCACATCCAAATCCTTGGTACTTGGAAATGTGACTTTATTTGGAAAGAGTCTGCAGATGTAATTAAGGATCTTGAAATGAGATCATGCTGGATTACCCAGATGGGCCCTAAATTTAACAGCGAACGTCCTTCTAAGAGACAGGAGAGGAGAAGATAGCGAAGAGAGAAGCCTGGTGAAGACAGGGGCGGAGACTGGAGTACCATGAGGGCCACCAGCCGCCACCGGAAGCCACTGCCACAGGAAGCTCCCCCCAGAGCCTTTGGAGGGAGCACAGTCCTGCCAGCACCTTAAGTTCAGACTCTTTCTTTACCTCCAGAACTGTGAGAATACATTTCTGCTGTTTAAGTCACTCAATTTAGGATTCTTTGTTGCTTGTTTCTTTGTGAGTGCATGCGTGTGTGGTTGCTTTTTTTTTTTTTTTTTTAAGTCGTGTCACACAGCTTAAGGGATCTTAGTTCCCCAACTGGAGACTGAACCTGGGCCCCGGTATAACGAAAGCATGGAGCCCTAACCGGTGGACTGCCAGGGAATTCCCTGGCCACTCCATTTGTGGCAATTTGTTATGACAGCCTTTGGAAAAGAATACAGGGCCACAGCTGACAAATGGCAGAGCCGGGATTCAGATCTGGCAGGCTGGCCCCAGACTTAGGGTCTGCCCTCCAGGTGATGCCTGGATGCCAATCCCGGCTCCACTGCAGTCGTGGTGTGTGACCTTGAGAAAGTTGCTGAGCCTCAGCCTGCTCACCTGCAAAATGAGGAGGTCAAACAAGACAAGTGGGGTGACTCCGGGGCTGCCATGGTGACAAGAAGGACATATGGGGTTCTGAGTACATCATCTAGTGCAGAAAGAAAAAGGGCTTTCTTAGCAGATCACTTGCAGACTGCAGCTTCTGTGGGGTTTTTGCCACCCATGACACAGTCCCCACCTTCTGGTTACAGTCCCCCATCAGCACACCTTCCCAGGCCTCAGTGACTGGTTTAGGGCCAAACCAAGGTTGTGACATCAGACCCAGAAAGATAAGCTCTCTCTTTCTGAGAGGGAGGGGGGTGTGAACTTGGAGTTGCTGGGCCTTTTGAGCATGTGCCGATGCAAGAGAAGTCATGCTAAGGTGCTAAGAAGCAGAAACCAAGTCCTAGTGGTCAAGTCACACCTGAAGATGAATCTCACAGTTTTATGAGCCTGGGAAATTTCCTTTTTTGTTTCAGCAGTCTGAGTTTCTGGCCTTTCTAAACTGAGTGTCCCAACCCTCAAGGAAAGGGTGGGATGAACTGACAGAATAGCAAGGAAACATATACATTACCATATATAAAATAGATAGCTAGTGGGAATTTGCTCTGTGACAGGGAGCTCAACCCAGTGCTCTGTGACAACCGCCTGCAATGCAGGAGACCTGGGTTCGATCCCTGGGTTGGGAAGATCCCCTGGAGAAGGGAAAGGCTACCTACTCCAGTATTCTGGCCTGGAGAATTCCATGGACTGTATAGTCCATGGGGTTGCAAAGAGTCAGACACAACTGAACGACTTTCACTCACTGAGTCAGGATGTACAGGTACCTGGGAGGGAGGTTCAGGAGGGAGGGGACATATGTTTACCTGTGGCTGATTCATGTTGATGTATAGCAGAGGCCAACACAATATTGTCAAGCAATTATCCTCCAATTAAAAAAAATTAGAAAAGAAAAAATATATAAGCCAGTTTTCTCTACGGGTCCCCATCACCCTGAGGATAGCCTCCTGTGATCGCCCCATGACCCAAAAGGTCTCGTGTGAACTGAACACTCTGCCCACACTCCTTTCCCCTGATCCCTGTGCCCCGGCCACTGGGGCCATCTTGCTGTTCCTGGAACATGCCAGGCACACTTCTTCTCAGGGATCTTGCTCTGGTTTTCCCCTCCGCCCAGTCCCTCTCTTGCCCCAGCATCCACATACTCCATCCATCATTCATCTGGCTGTCTGATCAGTGTCACTTCCTCCTAAGGTTTCCTTGAGCACCTTATCTCAGACTGCCCACGCCCACTTTCTGTGCTGTCCTCAACAGCCTGCCTGTCATTGCTTTCTCGTCCCTGATCCACCCTGGAGTGTGGGCCCCATGACAGCAGGGCTCTGCCGGCCTCATTCACCACGGTGTCCTCACCATCCAGGCTCCTAGTATCTGGCAGGTGTCATTACATGTTTGTTCAATGACCAAATGAATGAGTGCTGGATGCCCTGGGTGCCTGTAACTGGGGAACCTGCTGTAGTCTGGCAGGCTCAGGGCTGCTTCTTGAGAAAGGGTCATTTGAGCTGAGCTCTAAAGGAAGAGAAGGAATTATCCAGGCGACGGGGTGGGGCAGAGGCAATATTACAGGCAGCGTCATCTGCTTGTGGGAGGACCCTGACCAGGATGAAGACTGACACAGTGAGGGACCGAAAATCAGTAAGAGGGGTAAGTCGTGTGAGGTGTGATCAGAGGTGTAGGCAGGAGGGGTCAGTTTACACGAAGCCCTGAAAGCCCTGTTAAAAAATGAAGCCTCTGATCCCAGAGCCGTGGGAAGCCACTGGAGGATTTTAAACAATCAAAGTGATATGATCAGATCATTTTCCCTAACATCACCTTTCTGCAGGGCAAAGCCTAGAGACAAGAGAAGAAGCTAGAACACCAATCAGGAGACTACTGCAATAGTCCAAGCGTGAGATGCAGGGCCCTGGTTTAAGATGGTAGAAGCAGGGGACATGGAGAGAGGCGGATATGTTTGAGCAATCTGCAGGGGATGGGCTGGACTGGTAGAAGATGACGAAAAAGCGGATGACTCAGTGGGTGCACAGCAGATAGCAAAGCAGGCCCCTCAGTGTCCTAGATTTGGACACTCCTATTAATGTGGCCAAAGATTATAGCTGCTTGGGTTTTTTTTTTTTTTGGAAGGCACATCAAACTTTCTGACTCACTGCACTTGCAGGCAAACGCTTCCTCATCAGAACAACCCTTATGGGGACAAGAAGTCTCTACTGCGAGGGAGGTGGAGCCCGCGGCAAGTGGCTGGATCACAGACTGGAGAGAGGTGCTGGGGCATCACACATTGGCCAGGTCTGGAGAACCACTGCGGGCGGGGATTTTATTTCAAGAATGAGAAGGTGATCATGGGCAAGGGGTATATACTCTTTCCTTCCACTAGGCTAGAGAATTTTTGCTGCTGCTGCTAAGTCGCTTCAGTCTTGTCCGATTCTGCGACTCCATAGACAGAAGCCCACCAGGGTCCCCCATCCCTGGGATTCTCCAGGCAAGAACACTGGAGTGGGTTGCCATTTCCTTCTCCAATGCATGAAAGTGAAAAGTGAAAGTGAAGTCGCTCAGTTGTGTCCAACTCTTAGCGATGGACTGCAGCCTACCAGGCTCCTCCGTCCTCTTCCTCCTCCTCCAGGATTTTCCAGGCAAGAGTACTGGAGTGGGGTGCCATTGCCTTCTCTGAGAGAATTTTTGAGACAGGGGAAGAAAAGAAATCAATAGTTGGAGCTGCTGCTGCTGCTGCTGCTAAGTTGCTTCAGTCATGTCCGACTCTGTGCGACCCCATAGACGGCAGCCCACTGGGCTCCCCCATCCATGTCACCAAATTATGATACCTATATCTCTGTTTCTAGAGTTTTCCACGATCCCCTCCCCGCTTTGGTGTTCTACCGACTGTCAATGCCTGTGGATGATTACAGAGACCAGAGAAGGAATCCCCCTGGATGGCAGTTTCAGAAGCTGCAATCTGGAAGACTTATGTGGGACACAGGCCAATCCCGAGCAAGGATGAGCTCCTTGAGCAGAAATCAAGTGGCCATGAATTTGGTGGCCTTTCTCTACTTTTTAACAACCATGCCCCATTAAAATCGGTCATCATGGGTTGCAAACCAGTGTGAAGGTACTTAATGCTACAAAACGGCACACATTAAAACCGCTCAAAATGGTACATTTTATGTTATGTGCAACATAAACACGAAAAATGTAGTCCACCAAAACACCCGACTACTGAAGCTTTCATTTCTCCTACACCTGCCTGCTAAGCGGCTGTCTTCCAGCCTCAGGTTGAACATATACAGCAACAGGTGAGTCACTGCCACTGTCACAGAAGATGCCATCTTTTCTATCGCTATTAAAAACTTCTCAGAATAAAATCAAACTGGCCAGGGACTTCCCTGGTGGTCCAGTGGTTAAGAATCTGCCTGCCAGTGCAGGGGACCCAGGTTTGATCCCTAGTCTGGGAAGATCCCACATCCTGTGCACCACAACTACTGAGCCCGTGCTCCAGAGCCCATATTCCAAAACAAAAGAAGCCACCACAGTGAGAAGCCTGCAGACTGCAACTACAGAGAAGCCCACCCCCCCAGCAACCAAGACCCAGCGCAGCTAAAAATTAATATTTAAAAAAAAAATCAAAGCGGCTAATACCTAAAAAAAAAAAAAGTCATGGAGTTTTGGGGCCCCTCTCCGGATGCTCTTCTGAGTCAGAATCGTTCCAGAGCTGGACCTCCCTGTCGATCACACCATTGTTCTATCCCGCTTCCTCAAGTCCCTCTGAGTTGTGTCTCTAGGAGAAGAAATGGTATACACGAAAAGTGCCCCCAGGTCATGTTGGAGCCAGGGTTCAGAATGCATGCAGGGAAAGAGCCCCTCTCTGAATCCAGTGAGCCAACCTGTGTGGGATTTGGATGGCTGACCTTGGCCAATTAGTGCCTTGCTCGGTGTAACCAACCGAGTCACAGATTCAATTCAATTCGGCAAACATTCATCGAGCATCTCAGAGCCAGCTGATTTCTGTCTGTTCTGTAAGTGCAGTGAAGCTCAACCTTCTCTCTAGATTAGAGTTATTTGTATTTCGAGGCGAAAAGGTAGGTTTTAAGTACCTGTGAGAGGTGGTAATGGATCCTGGGGGATGGGTGGGGGAGGGGTGGGCATGGGCTGGGGCTGAGAGAGCAGAACTGAGAAAAGGCCTGTGAGTCAGGACCTGGGCACAGAGACAGGGAAGAAAAAGTACCTGAGAAGCCAGATAAAACCTGAGGATTTTTTTAAACTCCCCCTCCCCTACACACACTTTCTTTTTAATCAAAAAGATAATGCATGCACATTGTTTAAAAATTTTTTTTCCCAAAAAACACAAAAGGGAATACAATGAAAAACAAGTCTCCTTTCCTCTCCCAGACCTCCAGTCCTTAGTATCTTTCTTCAGAGGCATCCCACTGTTAATAGTTTCTTTTGTGGTCTTTCCAGAAAATTTCTATCACATACAAGCATATCTTTCTTTTTAAAAATCCAAATGGGAGTGCAGTATATTACCACTGCTTTTTCACTTAGCAATGCATCTTGGCATCTAGCCCATATCAGCGCTACACAGTCACCCATTCCTTAGAGCACAGAATCCGATTGTTGTAATCTACCCAATCGATCCCCTACTGATGGACATTTAGGTTGCTTCCCGTTTCTGCTATTACAAGCAGTGATAACGTGCATGCTCCTATATGTGCATTTCTGCCCACAGGTGCAAGGGAATCAGTAATAATTTCCTGGAAGTGGAATTTGCTATATTTAGATAGATGTGACTGACCGTGGCTGAGAAATCCAGTTGGAGCTCTCTCTCCGGGAGAGGAGCTGCTGTGTACCGAGTCTCTACCTGCACCCCTTCCTTGCACGGGACCCCAGTTCCCTCACTGCCATGTGGCCATATCAGAGCAAGGGTTCAGACTGCATGTTGGGAAAGAGTTCCTCCCTGGATTCTGGGTTCAGTCCCTGGGTAGGGCAGATCCCCTGGAGAAGGGCATGGGGACCCACTCCAGTATTCTCGCCTGGAGAATTCCATAGACAGAGGAGCCTGACAGGCTATAGTCCGTGGGGTTGCAAAGAGTCGGACACGATTGAGTGACTTTCATTCATTCACTGAATTCAGAGGCGCCAACTTGCATGGCTGAGGACCCAACTGGGAGCTAAGAGTATGCAGACCCCCCCCTCCAGTCAAAGAGGATAAAAACATGCAGAGAGGGAATTCCCTGGCAGTCTGATGGTTAGGACTCTGCACTGAAGACTTGGGTTTGATCCCTGGTCAGGCAACTAAGATCCCACAAGCCAGTGTTTAGGAATCCGCCTGCTAATTCAGGGGACACTGACTCAATCTGTGGTCCAGGAAGATTTCACATGTGGTGGAGCAGCTAAGCCCCTGGGCCACAACTACTTAGCCTACGTTCAGGGCCCTTGAGCCACAATAAGAGAAGCCACCGCAAAGAGAGGCCCGCACACCACAAATAGAGAGTAGCCCCCACTGTCACAACTAGAGAAAGCCCATGCACAGCAACGAAGACCCAGTGCAGGGCAAAATAATTAAAAAAAAAAAAAAAAGATCCTGCAAGCCTTGAGGCAAGGCCAGAAGAAGAAAAAGAGGGAGAGAGACTATACAGAGAGATCAAACCATCATGGTAAGGCATTTGCACAATGCCTAGAACATAAGTATTCCATCAGCATGAGTTATCATTGGTATAATAATAATAGGAGCCCTGTCTTGCCAGTGGTGAGGGTCGGTCCGTCCAAGCATCCAGCTGACTCAAAGGCTCAGACCTGGGAGCCTGCTCCATGTTTGGAGCCGAGACAGGCAGTTTCCACTTATCACAACTTGGCATCTGGAACTCGCGGGCCTTTGCCAGTGCCTAATAAACACCATACTTCACGCCTTGCCATTGTCACCCACGCATCCCCTGACGCCTGCTGACGCCGCCTGCCACCGCACACAGTCAGCATTTCGGCCAAGCACATGACTCCTTTATGACCTGCTTTCTTTTTTAAACTGGTGGATGTAGCCTAAATGACGTCACCTTGACATAATGAAACTAAATCTGTGTCTGGCGGGCTGGGGGGTGGCGGCGGTGGTCGCAGGGGGCGAGGGGAAGAGGAGTGTGCTGGGCACACCAGAACTTACCCAGCCAGAAAAGAATCAGCCTTGAGTTTGGGGCCAGTCAGACCTGGGTTTGAATCCTGACCCTGACACTTACAAGCTCTTAAGTCATTTAACTTCCCTGAGCCTTAGTTTCCTCACTTGTGAAATGGGCTAAGCACTTGTTCTAACAGGATTACAGTGAGAAGTATGGAGTACACAAGATAATGGATTATTGATGAATTGTTTTTTATAGACAGGCCTTATTCCAAAAATGATTTCAGGCAGCTGAGATAATGTATGTAAAGTGTCTGGCACATGCAGTGCTTCCAAAACGGATCAATTCCCCTCCCTGGCCCTTCTGTTGAAGTGGTCACCTTCAGACCCCAGCACCCCCACACACACTTCGGTTTCAAAGTTCTGCCATCACTTGAAATACTTCTGGAAATTTCTTGTGAGAAAAGTGGTTCAATTCTCTCACTCTCTCTCTCTTTTTTTTTTTTTTTTGGCTGTACTATGCAGCTTGTGAGATCTTAGTTCCCTGACCAGTGATTGAACCCAGGCCTTTGGCAGTGAAAACATAGAGTCCTAGGAAAGTGAAAGGAAAGTGTCCGACTCTTTGAGACCCCATGGACTGTAGCCTGCCAGGCTCCTCTGTCCATGGAATTTTCCAGGCAAGAATACTGGAGTGGTTGCCATTTCCTTCTCAAGGGGACCCAGGGATCGAACCTGGGTCTCCCGCATTACAGGCAGACTCTTTACCATCTGAGCCACCAGGGAATCCCTCAATCCTAACCACTGGCTAAAACAATAAAGCTTCTGTGCTGTGTGCTGTGCTAAGTTGCTCAGCTGTGTCCCATTCTGTGTGACCCCATGGACTACAGCCTGCCAGGCTCCTCTGTCCATGGGATTCTCCAGGCAAGAATACTGGAGTGGGTTGCCATGCCCTCTTTCAGGGGATCTTCCTGACCCAGGGCTTGAACCTGTGTCTCTTACATCTAACCTGCATTGGCAGGTGGGTTCTTTACCATTAGCACCACCTGGGAAGCCCCCAACCACTGGACTGCCAGGGAATTCCAAAAGTGGTTCAATTCTTAAGTCCCATCTTGCTTTCAACCTAAAAAAAAAAATTCCCAACAACAAAACAAACCACATTCTGAAAATGTCTTGTCTGTTTATTCATAATACACAGCTTCAAATTATTCTTGGCCTTTTCCAAAAAATCAAACCTACCCTCAGCGGCCAAGGATTCACCACCATCAAGGCTATTAAGAGGAAAATGCTGAGAGATCTGAGGCAATTTCCAAGAACTGTTGTGATCTAGCAGAACTGGAATAATGGCAAAGCCTTCCCAGTCCTCCGCTCCCCTCCACTCCTCACCCCCATGGCTCCTTTGACCCAGCCCATTTCTGGGGACATTTGGAGTCCAAAACCTCCTCTCAGGAAAGTCCACTTGCCGCTCCCTGGTCCCACTCATGGATCACACTTCCAGTCTCCCGGGTAACAGCAGACTGCTGCCTCTGGACACTGAGTGCAAGGACAAGGTATCGAGGATGGAGTTGCCTTCCTTCCGTCTTTCATTGGGACACTGAGAAAGCAGCCCGGGGATTGGAGCCCAGGGGTTGGAGACAGGATGCTTCAAAAGCAGAGAGCAGGGTCCCCCTGTGCCCACGTCCACTGTGGACAATAACAGCCACCAACTCTCCTAGCGGGAGACCCACTTGACCCCTCCTAGGACCAAAGGAGGGCAAAGGCTGCCCATAGTCAGAATTTCCTCAGCCTCATCCTTGCCAGCTGGTGAGCTTGTTCCTCCTATTCCCCCAGTTCCCAAGAAGGCCCTGCCCCTACTTAACCTTGGAGAAGGCTGCCGGCACTGTGACCAAGCGGAAAGATCTAGCCTCCAGAGTGAGCCAGGCCTGGGTTGAGACAGCTCAGGCAGCACAAGCAGACAAGTTACCTCCCATTCCAAGCCTCAGCACCCTTGTCTAGGAAAGGGGATAACACCTGTTTGGGTTGGGGGGAGGGGTATTCAGGAGGCGGGCTCATAAAGATGAGATGACTTAGCCCCTTGGCAGATGGCAGCTAATATTCCCAAGGCCCTGGGTGCAGGCCCTGTATCTGGAGTGGGTGGTTCGCCCGCTCTCACAGGAAGCCTGGGATGATGCCCTGATCCCACTGGGATGGAACTCAGCCTGCTGAACTCTCACTGTGTATCTGTGAAAGGAGGGTGGGGGAGGGGAGCTTCCACAAGCAGGAGAACCTAGAATTGGCTCTGGGAGGACAAGACCTTGGTGTTCCCTCACACTCCTCCCCACAGGCTCACCCCAGAGACAAGATGGGCTGACTCTTGCCGTGGATGGAAGCACCGTCTGGAAGGTAGGACAGCCCATTAGTTAAGCCTGGCACTTGGGATCTCTATCAGCCCTCTTAGATGGTTTGTTGCAAGATCTCCCCTTGGTTGAAGATACACAAGTCCTTATCTTCTTGCTAATCGGTTCAGATCAATTGACCTTCAAGTGGGCCTAATGTACAAGTGGTAAGAGATGGCTTGTATGCCAAGCAACCCGTGCGCTTAACTAGCTGTTGCTCAAGCAACCAAATGAGACACATGAACCCAAATTTCTCAGAACACCTTCTCCTAACAGGCTGCAAAGCCGGGATCTCCCCCATCGGCCTGAAACACTTGGTGGGTCCACAGACCTACTTAAAGGCACCAGATCCTATTAGGCAGGTGGCAGATTCCTCAGGGAGGCACAAGGGGGACTGAGCCTGGTACCACAGTCCCTAGGCCCTGCTTTGCCCTGGCTCAAGCCACCTGGCAGGAGAAGGGGCTGCATCCCAAGCTTTGGCAGAGGAGGGGGAGGAAGGCGTATTCCTGGCACTCTGGCTCCCATCTGACATTTTTTGGGGGGTCAAGTTTCAAGGCTTGTCAGATCTTAGTGTCCTGACCAGGGATCAAACCTGCACCCCCTGCACTGGCCATGCAGAGTCTTAACAGCTGGATCGCCAGGGAAGTCTCTCCCATTTGCATCGTGATCTGTTTCCTTGCTCGGCCTATTCCCAGAAAAGTGGGAGTCTGTCTCACTGAACCCATCTCTGAGGTTAGGTCACTGCTGACTTTCAAGTGGGAGCTGATGTTTAATCTTTTATTGCCGCCAGTCCCTGAAGTGATCTGGAAACAGGTAAAGACGCCGGGAGAGGGCCTAGAAATCTTGGCCAGGCTGGGGGTGGACAGCAACTCTCCCCATCTTTCATCACCCCCTCTGTGGTGCCCCCTCCCCACCCCGAAGAGAGCTAGCTGCTGGCCAGAAGTATCTCTCTGCCTGCCAGAGTGGAGGTCAGCCACCCCTAACTTTCCTAGGCTCTATTTATAAACCTCTGCTGTGTTCATTCTGAGCCCCCTCCTCAGGGTGTGAGCCGAGCTGCTTTGCCTTATCAGCCTTGCTTTTCACATGCGCTTAAATTCATGAGAAAAGGGAAAAAGTGAAATCAGATAGAAACGCAGGTCTGTTTGCTGTTTTCTCCAATGAAATGGTTCTGGGTAAACAGCAGACGCCTTTGATGAAATCCCAGCAGGCTTAAACAATAAAGCTGGTTACAAACTCAATCTGGCAGAGATATCAGATCTGAAATTGTTTCAAAAAACATGTCAACATTTTCTAATGCTCCTTGAAAAAACTTCCTGGGCTGCCCTCTGTGGAGTCTGGGTCGAGGACAGAGGATGGGGGCAATCCAGGCAATCAGTTTCTGCTCAGGCCCCACGGGACTTAAGCAGCCGGGAGTCCAGGAACAGGCTGTTCCAGCTGCTGGGAGGCCCTGCCAGGGCCTGCTGTACACATCTAAATGGTCACTTCGCAGTCCTTGTCTGAACCAGGCAGAACACCAGCCTCCTTCCTGTCTGCCACTTCACGCCCCTCCCCAAGCTGGCCTGTCAACCTCCTCCCCTAACTCCCTACCTTCTCTTCTCCATACTGCAGCCAGCAGAAGCTTTTAAAAATGTAAATCAGATCATGCCTCATGCCATTTCTTTGCTTAAAACCTCTAATGCCTTCACACTGCACTTAGAATAAAATCCAAACTCCTCCTGTGGCCTACAAAAAATCCTACGGGATCCGTCACTGCCAGCTTCCTTCGGCTCACTACTACAATTCCAGCCTCCCCCCACCCCCTTCTCTCCAGTCCTAGAAGCCATACCCATTTCTGCTTCTGGGCCTTTGCACTTTCTGTAAACTGCCTGGGATGTTTCTGTCTCAGGTTGTCAGCAGCTCCCTGCCCACCCTAGCTAAAGTTGGTCCTCTCCTGGCCAAGCACAATATCACCTCACAGCGTATTCTCTACACTAAGTCCGACCACTCTCTGAAATCACCTTATGTGTTGACTCATTAACTGTTTCCTCCTTTGGAATGCAATCTCTCTGCAGGCTCCCTGCCTTGAGTCCCCTTGCTGGTAGTTTAGGACTGGCATACAGCTCCATCATGAACTGCTGCGTGAATGAATGAGTAGCAAGGATGTCCTCACTCCCTTTAGGTATCCTGCAAGACCCAGGAGGACAGCACCATAAAGATACCTCACCAAAACACACAAAAAAGATACCTCACCAGCCTCTCCCGCCTGGTCACCCTGGCTATCCTTGCCCCGCCACCCCCTCTCCCCAGCAGGCCTCACCCAAGGTCGCTGCAGGCTTTGGGCCACCAGGCCTTGGTGGAGCCTGAGGGCAGGAGCTCAGGATTGGGCATCTTCCCATCTCACTGCCTCCCTTCCTCCTGCTGTTTCTCTGCTCTTCCCATTCCTTCCTCCCCCAGGACCCAAGCTCACACAGGCCTGAGACCGGGCTGGACAGGGGCGCAGCGGCCCCCCACCTCCTCCTTGCTGGCCTTCTTGGACAAGCTCAGGCGCCCGGTTGGCTCGAGTCTCCTGGGTCTGGGATGGCGGAGCGGGCTGGGGGGCGGACAGCGATGCCACCCGAGGGCTCGGGCCCCCACCCCCACCCCCACCCCGCCCGGGCCGCGATCGATCCTTGCTGCTCCGGCCTCATTACCGGGGAGTACAGCCGGGGCTGGCAAAGGAGCCAGACGGCTGCCGAGGGAGGTGGGGAGGGCTCCCGGCTCCCTGGCCCGGATTAAATATTTACTATGTTTTGTTTGGCCTTTGGGGGAGGGGCAGGAGGGCTGTCGCATGGATCCCGAGCTGCCGGCGGGGCGGGGCCCGGAGGCGGGGGCTGGGCTCACACTCGGCGCCCCGCACCCCAGCCTCCCTGGGCTGGCCGGGTCGGGAACCCAGGACCCCCGAGAACCCCCTTCCCGGTCGACCCCTCTCGGGGCGGGGATTTGCTGCAGAGACGTTGGGCCGCGGTGACAGATCTGGGTTACCGCGCGGGAGCGACGGGCCTCCCAGGAAACGCTTCCCACCCCGAGGGCGCCTAGGCCGGCGGCCCGGGAGGGGCCGGCGCTCGGCGATTTGCTCCCTCGCCCACCTGCGTCCTGCCCGCAGACCCCAACCGGGATCTGAAACCGCTTCCGGAGCGCCGGTCTGGTCTGATCCCACCAGCAGCCCTGAGCCGGCTGCACTCGCCCATTGCACAGATGTGAAATCCGAAGCAGAGAAGGAGACGCGGGGCCAAGCTGGACACCCGGGCCCTTCCTCACCAGGCTCGCCCAGCATCTGGTCGAGCTTTACATTTCCACCGAAGGCGGCGCCATGCCGACGCCCTGGCGAGCTCCCAGCACCCGCCTGGCGGGCTTCGGAGAAAGGGGGAGAAATGGGAGTAGTCTGGGCCTCGAGGGGCTCTGGGAGTGCTCTAACACTGCTCGCTGGATGCGCGGGCTTGGCACACTCCTCCGCAGCCAGAAAGGATCCTCCCGGAGGCCCTCTAATCTGTCACACACACAACTGCTAGTGATCCATTTAGTGTTCCCCCAATCGGATCAGGTGCGGTGGGGGCAGAGTGCTGCGTAGACAGGGTCACTGCCCTCAGCGAGCCTATGGTCTGCTGTACACACAATAAGAGTTGTCATCTCTTTCCAGCCCTCTACCGGCATGCGCGCGCACACACACACACACAAACACACACACACACACACAGACACACACACGGTGACTGCTGCTGCTGCTGCTAAGTCGCTTCAGTCGTGTCCGACTCTGTGCGACCCCATAGACGGCAGCCCACCAGGCTCCGCTGTCCCTGGGATTCTCCAGGCAAGAACACTGGAGTGGGTTGCCATTTCCTTCTCCAATGCATGAAAGTGAAAAGTGAAAGTGAAGTCGCTCAGTCGGGTCTGACTCTTAGCGACCCGATGGTGACTACTCCCCCACAATCCTGCTACAGGACATAGACCCACCCTAAAGGACTGCTCCAGGCTTCCCTGGTGGCTCAGGCAGTAAAGAATCTGCCTGCAATGCAGGAGACTCAGGTTCAATCCCTGGGTGGGGAAGAGCCCCTGGAGAAGGGAATGGCTACCCTCTCCAGTATTCTTGCCTAGAGAATCCCATGGACAGAAGGGGCTACATTCCATGGGATCACAAAGTCGGACACGACTGAGTGACTAACACACACACACAAAGTCCTGCTCACATCACATTCTACACGGGCAGGTGCACCCACAAATTCCCAGCCCACTCCAACCCCATCTCTACATGCGCATGTGTGCACACCACCCCCCCCACAAAACAACTAAAGAGTGGCCGCGTCACTCATCACATGTGTGTCCACTAATAAAAACACACATGCGTACAAAGAGCTGCCCCATCCCTGGGCGTGCATGTGCCTATGCTAGTACACACACGTTCACACACAAAGAACACCCCTCTCCACCTCCACACAAGTTGGTGAACATGCCCACAGAGCTGACCGTCCCCTCATCCCATCCCTGCACACACACACATATGCACATGCAGTGAAGCATCCACTGACACCTCATCCCTATACGTGTGTGTCCCCCTGCACACCCGCACACACAAGGCACATACGCATGCGCATTGACTGTATATAGGCAACTGGGGAAGAGCTGCAGCCTCCAGCCCTGCTCCTATTTAAAGAGAAGCATTGCTGGAAAAGGAACAAAAGCAAAGCTGGCTATAAATAGCCACCTCCCTCCCTGCTTTTCCTGCCCTCCGGCCTGGCGGCCTTGCCTCTCCTCTCCTGCCTGGGGCCCAGAGCAGCCAGGGCAGGGCTGCCCCCAGGGGTGGCAAGGGGGCCCTCAAGGCCCAGTGGCCAAGCACAGAGCACTGGGGCCTGCCAGGGGCTCTGGGCCCAGGTGGGTGCAAGAGCTCACAGCCTGCCACCTGCAGCCAGCCCTGTGTACATGTGCCCGGCTCAGAGGGAGGGAGGCCCACTTGGGCCTGGCGGGGCTGCTGCCTCAGCAAAACTACAAAGGCTGGCAGCTGCAGGGGAGGAAGGCGGGGCTGCTGAGGAAGGCCACAGCTGCCCCCTGCCCGGGCCCTCCCTTCCCGGCCAGGCCAGACCTTCCTGGGGTTGATTCCTGGTTTGGTACCTGGGCCCAGAGTCAGGGATACTGGGTGCCCTCTCAGAAGTCACATGCGCTGGAGGAAAGGTTGGCAGCACCAGAATGGGGGATGGGACACAAGCCCTACTTGGAGTTCCAGTTCTATTTCCTCTGATCCATCAGCTTTAGGCAAGGCTCCTAACCACACCACCCAGCCTCAGTTTCAACCCCCTCTTCTTGGGGTTCTAGAAATGATGCATGAAAAACCAGTGTGCCTAGCAGGCCCTTGGAAACTGGAGAGCCACTAGGATGGGGGAGATTACAGACTGCTGTCTGCAAGAATCCGCCTGCAGTGCGGGAGACCAGAGTTCGATCCCTGGGTCGGGAAGATCCCCTGGAGAAGGGAATGGCTACCCACTCCAGTATTCTTGCCTGGAGAATTCCATGGACAGAGGAGCCTGTCCTGTCGAGCTATATAGTCCATGGGTTCTCAAAGAATCGGACACAACTGAGTGACTAACACTTGCTTTTTAACACTTTCTGTGTCTGAGAAGAACTGGATGAAAATAATAATTTTGTTTTGTATTTGCCATGTGCTAGGCACTGGGCTATCTTTATTTTATTCCATCCTCTGTGAGGTAGGTACTATTTATTCCCATTTTACAGATGGAGAAACTGAGGCTCAGGGGCTTACTCTAAGGTCACACAGGACCCTAAAGCACAAAGCCAGGTCGCAAAGCCAAGCTGGAACAGAGACTGAAGGCCTCTGTTCTATGTTTTATACTGTGGGGGGACTGAGGAGCCCTGGTTCTCAGGTTAGCCCCTCCTCAGAGACCAGTGGAAGGCTGGGCTGGGCTGGGCTGCCTGGAACTGGAACTGAATGGGCTGCAGGGAGGGAGCTGGTGTGACCCTCAGCTCCTGAGGCCCCCACCAGGGTCTTGTAGCTGAGCCCGCCTCCTGCTCACCCTTCCTGTCCCCTGAGGGGCTTTTCTCCACTAACCCTGGGGGAGGGGGCAGGAGGAGAAAAGCTCAGGCAGACCTACTTTCAAGGCTTTAATCCTTTTTGCTTAAAGGATTTTTTTTTTTTTTTGCTTGGGGAAGACTTGGTCTGATCAGACGAGAGACACAGGGAGCTGACAAGCTGAGGAGGATTGGGGGGGGGGGGTTGGTGAGGAGAAAGAAATACATATTTATTACCCTCAATTATTGAAAAATAGATAGTACCAGATCTTAGGTCCTGGCAGACACTGCAGTGGCATTTGTGCAAGGACTATTTTCTTTCCCTTTTCTATCTCTCTTTTTCTTTTTTGGTTATTTCTGTTGAAATTGTAATGCTTGTAATGTGGTGAGCTTGTTAGTAAAAAAAAAAAAAAAAACTCCCTGGCCAGTTCCCAGTGGGTTGGGAAGAGCTTGTGACCAGGGAGCCTCTGTACTCCAAGTACTGGGAGGAGCTGGACCCCTTCTCAGTGGAGGAGAGGGGGTGGACAAGAAAGATCTGAGCCCTCATTTGGGGCTGCAGGGGCTGGGCCCAGGCAAGCATGTGGCCCCAGCTGATCTCCATTCCTGTCCTGCCCCCTGCTCTCTCAGGCAAACCCTCCACCAATTCAGCCCCCACTCCCACCCCTTCCCTCATTGCTGCTCTTTTCGAGGGAGTATAGAGAGAGAGAGAGAAATCGATTCTGCCTCTTCTGTGAAGGAGGTGACAGCTCTTGCCCCAGGCTTCTGAGGGCTTTGCCCAGAGGCACTGCCAGCTCCCCAGACACACCCTTCTCTTGCCAGGGCCTGATCAGCCTATTGAAAAGGGGGCAGGGGCAGGGCACCAGCTTGGTACAAAGATGCGAGGCATCCTGTAGGGCAAACTGAGGCCTGAGACCCAGTCTGGTATACACCCCCAACCTCTTTTGTTGTGGATTCCACATCAGGGCCAGGTGGGGCCTTAAACAGAGAAAAGAATAAATTAATAATGAGGGAGAGGAGGGGGGGATCTACAATGAGGAAAAAGACCAAAAAGCAAAGCCACTGGGAAGTGGACCGTGGCATTCATTTTGGTACTTGAAGACTCCCAGAGCCTGGCACACAGTCAGCCTCAGTCGAGGACTGTTGGCCAACAGATGGAGCTGATGCAGTCAGAAGAGCAACAGCATCTCATAAGGCCTTGCTACCTGCCAGGAAGGCCCTTTCCACCTACCTTGTCACGATTTCTCAGAGCCCCGAGAGGCAGCTGGCATTAGCCCCAGTTTTCAGATGAATAAATCGAGGCCCAATCGAGAATTAAAAGCAACTGCCCAAGGTAGGGCAGCTGGTAAGTGGCAGAGCAGGGCCCTGATTCCCGCCCGTCTGGCTGCACAGCCTCGGCTCCCAGCTACTCAGCTCGATATACAAAGACAGCAGGCAGATGTGAGCAGACCAGGGATACTTTTGAGAAGAAGCAGGCAAGAAGACGTATCTCACAGGCCAAGAGACAGAGTCACTGAATGGGGGTTGGGTTTTCCTTTCTGATCAGGGAGAACCTGCTTTGGGGGGAAGGAAGAAAGAGCTGAGGAGAAGTCAGGGCTGTGAGCCGGTGGCTGGTGGATAATGTCCCAGTTTTCTGTGGAGGCTTTCAATCTCTTCTTACTTTCCTGAGCCATTGAAAACCCCATGGGGATGCTTTGCAAAGCCCCGTCCCCTGCACTGCCTTATGGGATTTCCCCCAGACTCTAGGCAGAGGGGCAGGAAGTTGAGGACATACCCAGTCTCTCCCAAACAAGGTGACCCATCCCTGAGACTCCTCCCACTGGCCAGGGCTGGCCTGTGTCGTTTTGTCCACTCACGCGGACTCAGCCCTGGACACAGAGAGGCAAAGCTTCAAAGGGCAGCCAGTTCTGGCCTGCAGGAAGGAGGGCACAGGGAGTTACCATTCATGTTACTCATACTCCGGCCGCATCAGTTGAACTCCCATTCTGGGTGATAGTAAAATGCCACGAACTTCATCAGCATCATCTCACTTAAGCTTCACAAAACTCCAAGACAGGTACTCCTGGTAGCCCGATTTTACAGATGGAATAAGTTAAGCTCAGAGAAATAAGGTCATTCCTAGGACTTGAACTTGGGTCTGACCGGATCCCACATGCTTGATCCCCACTTGGAGGTGAAGGGCTTGATTGCTGACCCCTGGACTGAGCTCTGCCCACCAGACTCATCTTTTGGAAGCAAGCCTCCACTGAGCAAGGGCAGCCACAAGCATAGCTGCAGAGGTCACCACCGAGGGCCCCTCTGAAAGAGAGGTACAGGGAAAGGCTGGCCTAGGGCTCCTGGAGAGATGAGGGGTGTGGCACCAATCTTACCAGCCAGTGTGCTGTGGACAAGCTTTGGGACGCAGCCACCTAATGCTGTATGATGCTGGGCAAACCACTTGGGCTCTCTGGGCATCAGTTTTTCTCAGCTGAGTTATAAGGTCTTTTCTAGCACCAAAGAGCCTGCAAATCTGTAAAACTCACACCAATTCCCTGGTCCAGATCAGAAGCTAGGGACCTGCCCTTTCTCATGTTCCACCCTCAGGAGTTTTTGGTGCCAGAAGCCACCCCAAGTGCAAGGAAAGCCAATGCCCTCTATTCATCTTCCCCCTCTGGTGTGCTCACAGCCCCTTTCACTGGAGATCCGTGCTATGTCCACAGCCCCAACACACTCTCTCTCTCTCTCTCACACACACACACACACCCTCCTCTCCGAGTAACCAGAAGACTTAGGGTCTGGCTGTCTTCTGCTTGGGGTAGTGTCAAGCCCACCTACCTAAGGGACATTACTGACCTCCCAGGATGGCTTCCCTGGGAAGCCCTTGACATTTCACCCTTCTCTTTTCCTGCCCAGAAGCCCACACAGCACATGGACCAAGGCATATACAAAGATGTAGGCTGTGGCATGGTCTCCAACAGCAAAAAGCAGCTAACAGCCTCCAAACACAAGCCGGAGGATGGGCAGTCAGATGAGGCACCTTCTGCAGCCATTCAATAGAAAGGCCTTTGAGAACTACTGTTAATTCATCAAGACAGGGCACATTTCATCCAACAGAAGGAAGGACGCACCGAACACCCTGGGAGGGGTAAGTGTTCCCACTCTTTGGGTTGTGGGATTACAGTGATTTTCTTCTTTCTGCCAATCTGTGGGTTTCCAGTGTTTTCTGCCATGTGTACGCATTAGTTGTGAAGTTCAAAAATGTTACTCTGGGGAGAGAAGTTTGGAGTATGAATGAGGCAGCAAGTGAAAAAGATAAGACATTACAGAAAACTAAGTTCTGTGTAAAAGGCAAGGTCTTATGGGAACTGACCTCGGGCCTTGTGCCTGAACCCCATTAAGAGCCAAGGAGGAGAGGTGTCTGACCTCAGTGGGAACGGGGAGCCCAAGACCCACCACTCCTCCTCCCCACCCACCATAGCTGTCTCTTTGGTCTGGGTTTTGGCTCCTCCCCCTTGGCCAAGTGACTGATGGGCTTGGGCTGACCCTGAAGCTCTGGTTCTCTCCAAAGGAACCCGAGACTACTCCACGGGCTTATCTCAGAAAGTGTGCCCTGCTCACAGCTCCAGCCCCCAAGGCAGCAGGTATTGTGTTAAGCACACTCCTGCCTCAGGCCTTTGCACTCACTGCTTCCTCCGTCTCGAGAGGTTTTCCCAAGCAGAAGCAGCTTTGGTAGCGTAAGAGAACCTTCCCTCACTTCCCTTAGGCTTCTCTTCAAATGTCACTTTATCAGAAAGACTTCTTAGCCACTCTCTCTAAAATAACAGCTCTCTGGTCACCCTCTGTTCTTTAATGAACCCTCTGTTACTTTTCTTTTTCTAAGCACTTATGCCCACCTAACAGAGTATAGTTGATCAGCAGTTTTGTTGTTGGGTGTTTTTTTTTTCACTCATTTTTTGACTGTGCTGGGTCCTCCTTGCTGTATATGGGCTTTCTCTGATTGCAGTGAGTGGTGGCTTCTCTTGTTGCAGAGCACGGGCTCTACGGTGCATGGGCTCAGTAGTTGAAGCTCGCGTCCTCGGTAGTTGTGCACTTTGCCTACAAAGGTCCATATATAGTCAGAGCTATGGCTTTCCCAGTATTCATATATGGATATGAGAGCTGGACAATAAAAAAAGGTTGAGCACTGAAAAATTGATACCTTCAAACTGTGGTGCTGGAGAAGATTTTTGAGAGTCCCTTGGACAGCAAGGAGATCAAACCAGTCAATCCCAAAGGAAATAAACCCTGAATATTCACTAGAAGGACTGATTCTGAAACTGAAGCTCCAATACTTTGGTCACCTGATGCGAAGAGCTGACTCACTGGAAAAGACCCTGATGCTGGGAAAAACTGAAGGCAAGAAGGAGAAGCAGACGACAAAGGATGAGACGGTTGGATGGCATCAGTGACTCAATGGGCATGAATTTGAGCAAAGTCTGGGAGATGGTGAAAGACAGGGAAGCCTGGCGTGCTACAGCCCATGGGGTTGCAAGGAGTCGGACATGACTGAACAACTGAACAACAACAGGCTGCGTTTCTCCAAGGCATGGGGGATCTTCCCAGACCAGAGGTCGAACCCTGAGTCCCCTTTGTTGGCAGGCAGATTCTTAACCACTGGGCCACCAGTGAAGTACCTGATTGCTCATTTATTGTCTGTTCTCCTCACTAGAATGGAAGTTTCATGAGAACAGCAGACTTAGTTTTTGTTCACTGCTTCATTCTCAGGGCCAAGCCAGCAGAAGGCAGGCACTCAGTAAATGTTTAATGTTTATCAGATGGAGGGAGCCCTCCCAAACCTCTCTTGGCTGACAGGATGAAAGCTCATCTATGGACAGATAATCCATGGTCTGACATGGAAAAACATGGCTGGCTCAGCTGGGGTCTTCCTTCTGGGAAATAAAGCTGAGAATACCAATAGGAATTCCCTGGTGGTCCAGTGGTTAGGATTCAACACTTCCATTGCTGAAGGTACGGGCTCAATCTCTAGTGGGAGAACTGATATTCTTCATGCCGCACGGCATGGCCTAAATAAATAAATAAAGCTGAGAATACCAAGGATGTGGGGCAATTAAGTGGTGGGAGGAGGGGGGTGAAAGGCCATCTCGAAGAATA